>NW_017732251.1:242850-282850 GCF_001890085.2 Hipposideros armiger | reverse complement strand
AGGCAAAGATGTTTGAAAAGACAAAACAGGAACTCTTCTCTATCTGGTTGACTGAATATTTCATATTTTTCTGAGTCTTCCACTAGTAAAACCTATGTAAAATGATAAAATTCATTTTAGTGTAACATAATTTGAGGTTCTAATTTTTATGGTTTTGAAAATTTCAATTTACATATTTAAAAAGAATCTTAGTCATATTTTTAGAACCAATCCTGAGGCAGTTGGAAAGAGTGATCTGTGAGACCTGCAGCACTTGTTTCCCCTGCATCCTATCATTTTGTACTAATGTTCAATGAAAGAAATTGAAATCTAAGTCTTCTCTTCTACTTTATTTTTTCGTTCTAGTTTGTATCTTCAGTAATTGTTTGTGCTATTGCAATTTTAGTGTTGAATCACCTTAAATCTTATTTGGAAACAATACACAAATAAATGGAGAAACTTCTCCATCCCATAAGGTCTATAGTCTTTGCTTCTATCAAGGTTAAACACAATGGTCATTTTCTAAGCCCTTTCACTTTACAGCATTTGGTTCACTACTTTCCTTACTGCCACTTGTTACTCTATTTTGCACTATTCAGGTAACTGGAGCCTCATGACCACCACTCCTTTTCCCACTCTCTAATAGTATCACCTTACACATCACTAATCTATACTGACTCTTGCTCTCTTGAGACCTTGCTACCTCTTTCAGAAAACAGTTTGGCTTTTTCACAATGGGTTTGCTGCCAGAACACAGGTGTAGTGAAAACCACCACTAAATCTAACCCAAAATGGAAAAGGAAAAGACACACATCAATATTGCTGTCACTGGACATGTAGATTCCGGCAAGTCTACCACTGCTGGTCATCTTATCTACAAATGTGGTGGGGTTGACAAAAGAACCATCAAAAAATTTGAGAAGGAGGCTGCTGAGATGGGAAACAGATCCAAGTGTGCCTGGGTTTTGGATAAACGGAAAGCTAAGTGTGAGTGTGAGATCCCCACTGATACCTCCCTGTGGAAAGTCGAGCTCAGCAAGTGTTATGTGACCTTCATTGATGTCCCAGAACAGAGAGACTTTATCAAAATCACGATTACAGGCACATCTCAGGCTGACTGCGCTGTCCTGATTGTTGCTGCTGGTGTTGCTGAATTTGAAGCCGATTATCTCCAAGAATGGGCAGGCCTGTGAGCATGGCCTTCTGGCTTACACACTGAGTGTGAAACAACTAATTGTTGGTGTTAACAACATGGATTCCACTGAGTCGCCTTACAGCCAGAATACATATGAGGAAATTGTTGAGGAAGTGAGCACCTACATTAAGAAAATTGGCTATAACCCTGACATAGTAGCATTTGTGCCAATTTCTGGTTGGAATGGTGACAACATGCTGGACCCAAGTGCTAACATGCCTTAGTTCAAGGGATGGAAAGTCACCCGTAAAGATGGAAGTGCCAGTGGAACCATGCTGCTTGAAGCTCTGGATCACATCCTGCCATCAACGCGTCCAACTGCCAAATCTTTGCATCTGCCCATCCAGGGTGTCTACAAAATTGGTGGTATTGGTACTGTCCCTGTGGGCTGAGTGGAGACTGGTGTTCCCAAACCTGGTATGGTGGTCACCTTTGCTCCAGTCAATGTTTCAACTGAAGTAAAGCCTGTTGAAATGCACCATGAAGCTTTGAGTGAAGCTCTTCCTGGGGACAATGTGGGCTTCAATGTCAAGAATGTGTCTGTCGGGGCCAGCTGAGTGGCTCAGTTGGTTAAGAGCTCGCTCAAAGGTTTGAGCTTTGAGAAACAGCGGTTCGAGTCCAGCCCGAGCTGAGCTGTTGCTGAGCTGCCAACAGGTGGCAGGATGGCTCAGCTGAAAAAAAAAAGAATGTGTCTGTCAAAGATGTTCGTCATGGCAATGTGGCAGGTGACAGCAAAAGTGACCCACCAACGGAGGCAGCTGGCTTCACGGCTCAGGTGATTATCCTGAATCATACAGTCCAAATCAGTGCTGAATATGCACCTGTGTTCAATTGTCACACAGCTCACATTGCTTGCAAATTTGCTAAGCTGAAGAAGATTGATCTTCGTTCAGGGAAAAGCTGGAAGATGGCCCAAAGTTTGTGAAAGCTGGTGATGTTCCCATCATTGATATGGTTCCTGGAAAGCCCATGTGTGTTGAGAGCTTCTCTGACTACCCTCCTCTGGGCCGTTTTGCTGTTCGTGACATGAGACAGACAGTCCCTGTGGGTGTCATCAAAGCAGTGGACAAGAAGGCAGCTGGAGCTGGCAAGGTCACCAAGTCCGCCCAGAAAGCTCAGAAGGCTAAATGAATATTATCCCCAATACCTGCCACCCCAGTCTTAATCAGTGGTGGAAGAATGGTCTCAGAACTGTTTGTCACAATTGGCCATTTAAGTTTAATAGTAAAAGACTGGTTAATGATTACAATGCATCATAAAACCTTCAGAAGAAAAGGAGGATGTTTTGTGGACCATTTTTTGTGTGTGTGTGGCAGTTTTTAAGTTATTAGTTTTTAAAATCAGTACTTTTTAATGGAAACATCTTAACTAAAAATCTGTCACAGAATTTTGAGACTCATTAAAACAAAGCTTAATGAGAAATGAAAAGAAAACAGTTTGACTAGGTCTGATGTTGGGGATTTTCTTATACCATTGGGCATTACAGGCAATTGATTAATTTGTTGACCATGGTGGACATAACAAGGTGATAAATGTATGCTATAACAGTTATGTCTCTCATTGAATTGTTTATACTCTATCTCCTTTAAAAAAAGAATGTGAAATAGCTAACAATGAAATATAGGTAAAATAAAATAAAAATAATAAAAGACAAAAACTGTAACCAAGAAATAAAGTGGGAAGAGACAACAATTACACATCAGGAACACTAAGTGGAGAAAAGCTATAAAAATTGTACAAAACAATTAGCACTACCATACAGATAAAAGAGGGAAATATGAGTTATACAACAATCACTGTCTAATAGTAAGAGATACACTTAATTAGGAAAACAGACTAAACTTAACATTTTATTTACCCCAATCTCAAATGAAAATCCACCACAAGGTCATTATATAAGAGGCATTTAAAAAAAAACAACTCTATGGTGTTGACTATACAGTTTACTTATGATGACGTGATGAAAGCCAAAGTTACATACAGTAAGATAAGTAAAGGGAAGCGGTCCCTTGTTTACTACTGTCTGAGTGTGCCACTTATACATCTATCTCCCCTCTTTCCCTCCCGCCTCTTCTGTAAGGAAAGATGTGATAATGAAGACCAATTTTGTAGCTACCTAAAGATCTGTCTTAACACAACGGCAACTAAAGCCCTTAAGAATGAACAGTTACATTCCTGACGAGCACTCTCATATATTGAAATGATTAGGCTGTGTAATTTAAAAATTACAGTAATTAAAAAAAAATTTTGGAGTGAATGTTAAAACAGTAACATTCTATGGTTGGTCTCCCTCTTCATTCACATACATGACTGTTCAGTCGTGTCGCCCTCAGAAAGCCGGTACGCAATGGTTAATGAATCAAACTTCTGAGCCGCAGTCAGGAAGGAGGTTATTATCAGCACTTACGTTACACTGTGTGCCAACAGAATCCATGTTGCTGCACAATGGGGGGCCCTTTTTAGTTCTGGCTAAATCTGGAAGTTATTTATTTATTTTTCAGCCAGAACACAACCAAGTTACAGTCTTTCCTGTTGCCACAGTGGCAAAGAACACAAGAGTAAAACATACAGGCAACTAGACGGAAAACACTGCGTCCCGGCACTTCCTAAATAGAGGTGCTATTCATGGCATAAACAAGACAGGCAGCAGCAGGAAGCTTTAAACAGAGGCTACTGTTGGAAAGCAAATCCTCCTTTAAAAGAAGTCTACTGCGGAGGCTCTGTGTGGAAGTGTTGGTGAACTCTCCAAAATTAGGGGTACGGGCCTTGAGACAAAAAATTTAAGGAATACCAACACAGGACAGGGACAGAGAGAAGAACTGAGATTAGTTGTACTCAAAAGGAGGGAAACCCAGACTATACCAGACACTTTCTGAATGATTTCCAGTCCTTGGTAAGGAGTAGAAATGAGTATCAGATCCCCACTGTAGAGTATTTATAGTATCTTGTTATACATGAATATACTTCACTTAACTAAAGAGTAAACTATATGTAGTCTCATTCATTGTGTCAGTTTGGTTATTCTCAATTAGTTTATTTTATTATCTTCTTAAACTAAGAGTTCTCTTAGGTGTTGTACTAGTGTAGATCAATGTATAGACTGGCTGGGTACCTTGTGGTCTCCCACAGATAAGATTTCTGAATCCAAAATAGTGCATCAGTAGCTTCCTTAGTTCATTCCTATCTGGATTTGCAATACATTAGACTTGTACATCTCCCTTCTCTTTTAATGTAGAATGTTAACAATTAATAATAGTCATTAATATTATCAAAAGCTTACTAAGTGCCAGGCATTGTGCTAAGAACTTTAAATGCACTCTCTCACATAATTTACACTATTCCCATTTTATAGATAAAGAAACTGAGGCTGAGAGGTTAAATATCACCATTAAGTGACAAAGCCTGGATTTGAATCTATTTGATACCAAAGCCCTGTACATAATCCAAGTTCAGTACACCTTTCCCTAAAACAAAATTAACTTAGTCAAATGGCTTTTTTGATCTCAGCAATGAGATAAGAAGATTCTTTTACTCCAGGGATGTTTTTAAATGTTCATGTGATATGTTAAGAGCCCCACATTGAAGAAAAATAGCCATCAATTAAATAGGTCAGGTTTTCTCTACTTTAGTACTATAGACATTTTGGGCCACATAACTTTGTAGTAAGGGGCTGTCCAGTGCATTGTATGATGTTTAGCAGCATCCCTAGCCTCAACACATTGGATGTTAGTAGCACCTGGTCAAGAACTACTGAAATACATAGATAATAAAGTTGACAGTAAAAGTCCCATCCAAGAAGAAATCTACCAATGTAATGATTATTATTGATCATTATTCATTGAGAAGAGGTATTTTATGGGTTTAGACAGGCAAAAGTTTTTTACATTAATCACTTCCTGAAATAAAATTCTATTGTGAAGTTTAAAACTTTTGTACTTACTTTTCGTAACTCATCAGAAATAAGAAAGGGATCACAAAAAGAATCAAAACATTTAACAATGTGTCCACAGTCTCGTACAATATCTTCACTGTATAACCGATTAAAAAATGACATCGAAAGCTGTGTGCAAGGAACATTTATAGCTTCAATTTTTTTCACTTCAGTTCCTGAAAAAAGATATTTTATAAATAGACATATAAAAATTAATTTCATACCCTCAATTATTTCCTAAACAAATATTATGCAGAGGTTCAAAATAACAAAATCTGACATATATTTTGATATATTTAAAAGACGCATAGTTTAGGGATTTTATTAAATTCGTATTTTGCAGCTTTTTCATTTTTATTAAAAGTTTACGAGGTAGAATAATTAAGTTCATGAACTCATCCTAGAAAAAGTGCTGCATACCTCACTGCTGAATATCACTATGGTCACCTTCGAAGTATTCCCCTTGGGAAGCTATGCACTGACACCAGCGCCTAGTCCACCCTTCAAAGCAATTTTGGAACTCTTTTTCTGCAATGACCATCAGAGCTGTTATCACATTACCCTTGATGTCCTGAATGTCATAAAAATGTCTTCCTTTCAATATTTCCTTTATCTTTGGGTAAAGAAAGAAGTCATTGGGGGCCAGATCAGGTGAGTAGGGAGGGTGTTCCAATACAGTTTTGTTTACTGGCTCAAAACTCCCACACAGACAGTGCCATGTGAGCTGGTGCAATGTGGTGAGGCAAGAGCCATGAATTGTTGGCGAAAAGTTCAGATCGTCTAACTTTTCACACAGCCTTTTTCAGCACTTCCAAATAGCAAACTTGGTTAACTGTTTGTCCAGTTGGTACAAATCCATAATGAATAATCCCTCTGATATCAAGAAAGGTTAGCAACATCATTGCAACAAGTTCACAAACTTAATTGTCAGACTTTGTTTTAACAAAATTTCACATTTCACGCCTAGATGAAGGATATGTAAATTAGAAAATGCTTTAAAATGAAATTGATTTTTTTCGTGTATAGTAGGGAGTTCTTAGATCAGTTTTTATCAAAATTGCCTATAAAAGCATAGGAATTATTTTATATGATTTTGATTTGTATTATGCTTAATGCTATATAATTCACACTATGGAAATTTTAATTAACATAAGTAATGGGTATTTCTAAAGTCCTTGAGGGTATCTTGAAAATGTTCCTATTCAGGGCTGGAGGAGTGGCGCCTTGGTTAGGAGTTGGCTTGGGATGCCAGCTCTGAGCAGAAGGGCCCTGATTTGGATCCCACATGAGGGCCAGTGATGCTGCGCCCTCTACAGCTAAGATGGTGAATAACAGCTCGACCTGCAGCTGGGTTGCCGTGAGTCGCCAGCTATGGCGTAGGCTGCAATGGGGCTGGCTGGCAGCGGGCGTGAGCTTTTGTGACCTGCCGTGAGCAGCTGTCCAATGGCTGGTGAGTGACTGCCTCACCCAGGAAGAGCACAATGATCACAATATCAACTTGGGCCAGTGAAGCGACGTCCTCCACAACTAGACTGAAGAACAATAGGACAGCAACTAGTCTGTTCCCCTTCCCCTGATTCTGTTTCCCTCCCCCAATTTCCCAATAAAATCTTAAAAAAAAGTTCCTATTTAAAAGCTTTTCACTTGTGATGTGATCTCATTCACAGTGTTTATTATAAAAAAGGTTTTCCTTTTTAAAGTAAATTCAAATCAGGCCCTAACAAAGTTATCACAATTTGGAGTTACAGAAATTTGAAATTATGGTGTTTTGTCTACTTTTCTCTTGTAGCTCTAGTTCTTCTCCCTTTCGCCTCCTACCCCACCCCTCTCTTATTTCCTTAATGTTTCAGAAATGGATTTTCAATTACTATAAGCTCTATTAAGTTACAGAAAGACATAAAGATTAAAGTGAATATTTTTATTCTTGCCTCCATGAATCACTCAATTTCTCTGTTTTACGCACCCACACATACATAGGAACTCACTCAGATATAGAGGGTGGTGTTCTTTCTTCAAAGTTCTAGGGAAATTGTAGATCTAAGTGTGGTGATCCTTTGTGTGTCCTCTTCCAATACATTTGCCAGATCTTTGACCTGAGAAATAGCTTGAGCTTGAGAAGAGTAATATTGGCAATTATTTGCACTTCCTCCCTCTGGCTGTCCAGCTAGAGTCCTGCTATGACCTGAGCTGGGCTAGTGTAAAGGCAAGAGGGATACCTAAAGCCAACAACTATGTATGTAATTTCAATGCTGCTAAGAAAAGCTCCTTTTGTTTCAGAGACAAAATCCTCTGGGGCACTAAAGGGAATAGACCACAGAAAAAGATGGAGTAGGTCTGAGAAATATTAGAAGACCAAAGAACAAGAGCAGTGAAGAGCCAAACAGTTTTCCAAGATGAAGTGGTGACCATGGAATGAGGGGCTGATATTGGGCAACATGCCATTTTTAACAAATCTACCCTAGCTCTGATATGAGGAATGGCAAGAAGGTTTGGGTGGTGAGAGAAGGTAATTAAATTCAAACTACTTAACCTGAGGCATAGAAATATCATTTGCTATGTACTGAATGGTGTCCCTCTAAAATTCATATGTTGAATCCCTAATCCCTAATGTAATGGCATTTGGCATGGGGTCTTTGGGAAGTAATTAGGGTTAGATGAAGTCATGGGTGAGGTTAGGACTTCAACATACAAATTTTGAAGGGACACAATTCATTCAGTCCATAGCATTCTGCTCCTGGATCCCCCAAATTCGTGTCTTTTCATATGTAAAATACATTTATTCTATCCCAAAAGCGCCAGAAGTTTTAACTCATTCCAGCATCAACTCTAAAGTCTCATCTAAATACCAACTAAATTAGGTATGGGTGAGACTAGAGCTTTGATTCATCAAGAGACAAAATTCTTCTCCAGCTACCGTGTTTCCCTGAAAATAAGACCTAACCAGAAAATAAGCCCTTGCAGGATTTTCAGGGTACTTGTAAGATAAGCCCTACCCCAAAATAAGCCCCAGTTAAGATCGTCAGCCAGGTATGACTGTATTTAAATAAATGTAGATTTTTGTACAAGAATAAATGAATAAAATGCATCTTTTGGAGCAAAAATTAATATAAGACCTGGTTTTATTTTCAGGGAAACATGGTATGAACCTGTGAAACCAGAAAAGGAATGTGCTTCCAAAATGCAATGGTGAGAAGACATAGGATAGACATTTCCATTCTAAAAGGGAGAAACAGGAAAGAAGGAAGAAATGATGGTTCTAAGCAAGCCTAAAATTTATCAAGGCAAATTCATTAGATTTTAAGCCTCAAGAATAATTCTCTTTGTCAATGCACTACCTTCCAGATCCACTGGGGCAGTGGCCCCGCCTCCATGCTTCTCCCCCACAAGGCAGCGTGTTGTTGAAACTGAGAGGGTGGCCCTGATGATCTCTGAATTGTGTTCTCAGTTCTTTTTTCTTGAAAAATAAAGCATGTTTGAAGCCAAATGGCTCTATGGTATGGTCCCGTAGGATCTAAGAAGTCTGACAGCCTTCATTTCATCTAGTTTTTTCTGTCCCCTTTAGTTCAAACTGACAGTGTCATTGCTGGTACAATCCCCTCCCTATTACATTCTGTTAGAATGGCTAATTAAGTCCAAGAATTGCACCCATGATCTCTTTATCAAATGGTAGCTCAGTCACACTCTTGTGTTCTCTTCAGAACAAGCTTTCTCATTTTTTGTAATATGAATAGGTTGAGAATTTTCAAAATCTTCAAGTTCTGGTTCCTTTTTGCTTAACAATTCCTTCTTCAATTCTCTCTCTTTTTTTATATTTTAGTATAAGTACTCAGGATGAACTAAGCTGTTCTTTCAACACTTTGCTTAGTCCTCAGTTAAGTATCCAATTTTATCACTTGTAAATTCTACCTTCCACAAAACACTAAAATACAGTTCAGCGAAGTTCTCTGCCATTTTGTAACAAGGAATGCCTTTCCTCCAGTTTCCAGTAGCATGTTCCTCATTTCCATCTGAAACCTTACCAGAATCAACCTTAACATCCGTATTTCCAGCTTGCACCTCAAAACTTTTCCAGCCTATACTCATTACCATTACACAGTTTCAAAGCCACTTCTACATTTTTAGGTATTTGTTACAGGAGCACTCTACTTCCAAAATCTGTATTAGTCAGCTCAGGCTGCTGTCACAAAATCCCATAGACTGGGTGGTTAAACAAGACACTAATTTCTCACAGTTCTGAAGGCTGGGAAGTCCAAGATCAAGGTGCCAGCTGACTCAGTTCCTGGTGAAGACTCTTTTTGATTTGCAGACAGCTGCCTTCTAGCTGTGTCTGCACACTGCAGAGAGCTCTGGTATCTTCTCTTCTTATAAGGGTACTAATCCCATTGTTGAGGGTCTTTCAAGACCTCATATACACCTAATAATCTCCCAAAGGCCTCATCTCCAAATACCATCACACTGAAGGTTAAGGCTTCAAAATAAGAATCATAGCACATGCTCTCTGTTATGTAGGAATTTGGTTAAATCATAGCTCCAGCATTTATAAGACACATAATGCATCACTATGGTCACATAGAAAGTTAAAAATATATTATTTTTTCTCCTTGATACTAACATTATAATACACTGGGTGTCTCGTTGTCATTTGGTGTCCAAGTTGGTGCTTTTCTGGCAATCCTATTAATGTGGAAGTGGCAGAGGCAGAATGGTGTACTGGTCAAGGTCTTGAATTCTGGAACCTGAATTTGAATCTCAACTCTACCCAGCCTGCCAGCTGTGTAAAACTGCAAATTACTTAGCTCATGACTCTGACTCCTCATTTGGGAAATAGGGATTATATAATAATGCCTCTCAGAGTTGTTTTGAGAATTAAAGGAGGTAATGATGTGCATAATGCTCTTAGCTGAGCACACAGAAAGCACCCCTTATATGTGAGTCAGAGAAAGGCAGAATGTGTCTAAATGAAGGAGGGTACAGCAGCTGGCTGCGAGGACGAAGCGGCACCGACAATCGGCAATCAAGGCAACGCAGCCAGCAGTGAAGGACGGTCCAGCTCACTCTCTACAATTGGTTCACTTGCTAGAAGAAAGTTTTTTCTCCCATTTTAAGAAGCTGTTTCTTCACTTATCACGGCCCCCAGAGGAAAATTAGAAGACGGTCAATATTTCAGAAGAAGAAAAGCAAATAGGAGATTTTTAAAAAGCTAATGGAAGAGTACTAGCAATCTGCTAGAAGCTTCTGCTTCTGAAATGAGTGCTACCTCTTCTGCCCTATTTTTCAGAGTACTACTTCTAATTGATTCTGTCAGGCACATGTGGAATTTTAGAACCTCTCTTTTTGTAATGCCTTTTTCAAAAATTAGAAAAAAGTCAGTGCTGTTTTGTGAAGTATGTATGAATACAGGGGGAAGAGTAAACACGTTTTTCAATAAATCTTATTTTTTGTAAATGAATTGACTGAAGTTACTGTAAAAATGCCATATAAACACTGTGATACATAGTTCTGATTATTTCCTTTTGAAGATTTTTAATTGGTAAATATATTTGCTCACTCAGTTTAACTTTGTTAGTAGTCTGAAGATCACATTGTACCAGCTTTTTACTTTATAAATTTTGCAGTAGTCCTTTAGCCAAAAGCAATAAAATCTGACCTACTAAAGTCTAACATCATGAACTGCTTGTAATCTTGTTTTTGACTAATACTAAGAAAAGTTGTTTTTGTGTAAGGCTACTGGAATTCCATAAAAATGAAATGTCAGAATTCATTAAACAACCCCATCTAATTTAAAAGCAACTTGCTTTTTCTTGAATACAAATTCACATTACCAACCAGATTTTCCTTATAAACAGAGATTTGTTCTATTGTTAAGAGGCCTCAATCTAAAATTTAAAATATAGTGTCATGTACAAATTGATGGTTATCTAATGGGGTGAGAAAGGTGAAGGTATTAAGAAGTGCAAATTGCAAGTTATTAAAACATTCATGGGGATATAAAGTACAGCATAGGGAATACAGTCAATAATAGTGTAATAACTATGTATGGTGTCAGGTGGGTACTAGACTTATCAGGGCGATCACTTTGTAAGTTATATAAATGTTTAATCAACTATGTTGTACACCTAAAACTAATGTAATATTGTATGTTAACTGCAATGGAAAAAAGGTTTTTATTTTATTTTAATTTTTTCCCATATATATACACATATATACATATATACACAAATATATACATATATATACATATATGTACACATACACAGAGAGCGAGAGAGAGAGAGAGAGAGAGAGAGAGAGAGAGAGAGAGAGAGAGAAGGAGAAAGAGAAAGCGAAAAAGAGAGGGAGGAGACAGAGAAAGAGAAAGAGGGAGAGAATTCATGTTTTTGTTTTCAAAATAGTCTTCTATTAACTCTCTGATTTATTCCTTGCCATGAGAGTTATTAAGTAGTTTGAGTGTTAGTAAGTGTTTGGGTAATTTTCCTTAAAGATTTCTAGCTGTGTTTCAAAGTACTATGAAAATATTGCCTAAATAAAATTCTCCTTTTGAGAATTTAAGACTCTCTCCTCCAAAATTTAATGCATTGTTATTATTTTTTAAAAATTAAATTCATTGGGGTGATGGGTATTATTTTCAAAGAATGTTCAACGGTGGCTACTTCCTGTGAGAAATGCATTCCTCTGCCCTAGCTGACATTTTGCCTAAGTACATACGTAACTCACACCAGTGGCATCTCACCTGGCCCCTCCCCCGGGGAGAACTGACCACTCCCCTCCTCTTGCTCCCACTGCTATGGTGGCACCTGTGATACATTATTGCACTTTTTTTCTTACATATCAACAAGTTCCTTGAGTACAGGTTTTCTTAATGTTCCCTGCATCTGGAAGAGTCCATGAAAGGTACACAATAAATATTTCCCAAATTAATGAAAAAAGAGAAAAACTGCTGTTATGTGCTAAGCCAGGACAGTAGCAAGATGCAGGAGAAGGATGCAGGGCAGGCCACGCACAGCTGATCAAACTTGACCTTGATGTTATCAAACACATGCGTCATTATTCACTGTTTTAATAAAAATTCCTGAGGCAAAATTCTGTTATAATAAAACAATCATCAGAAAAGATGAAAATAAATTTTATTTACCTAATGTAATCCACTGTCCAGCAGAATCTGAAAGTAACTTCAAATTGGGAATAACATTTGGGTCTTTGAAAAAAGCCTAAAATACAATTTGAGGGGAACAAGTTAGATACTTTATTATAAACAATAAGAATTAACTTCCAAAATAACTATAATAAAATCTCATTTAATTCGATTGGGGAAGGACAGTTAAATTCATAAAATGTTTAAGTAATAAATGCTTTACAAAGAAATGAAGTTTGGTTACCTTCAAGTTGGAACAGTAGGAACAACACTGTATGTCAAAGATATCTTTGACATTGAATTTAATAAAGAGAAAATATTTTACAGTGAAGAGTAGGAGGTTATATAAGGTTTGAAACTTGTTTTCCTTTGATCTCGTTTTCCCAATTAATTGTCTTGGTAATCATCACTTCTACCCCTCTAACCAGATCTAAATATAAAAGTAATCATCAATTTAATTCTATCACAGGAGCACCATAGAAAAGTGATAGATTTGACTTCCTAACAATGAAGATTTTCTGTACGGCAAAACAAAAGTAGTCAAGAATTTTAGTTCCAAGCACCAGCAGCTACTCTGGCTGAAAATATCAGAAGAGAAACTTATTGAAAGTATCTTGAGGAGAGTGGGGGTGGTCCGTTAGCTCAGTTGGTTAGAGCGTGGTGCTAATAATGCCAAGGTTGCAGGGTCAATCCCCATATGGGCCACTGTGAGCTGTGCCCTTCTTAAAAGAAAAAAAGAAAAAAAAAGAATCTTGGGCAAAATTACATAATTTTCAGGAGGTGGAGAGGATCGGACTAAAGGCTAGGCCCTGGGAACAATCCAAAATCATATGTAGAACTGCCCTGATGAGGAAACAGTCATCCTTGCTGCGACACCATCAAGCACTACAGGCAGCTGCCACTACACCTTCCTCACCAAGGGGGGCCACTGCTGTGCCAGAACTGCCCTGCCTGAAAGCCAGATACCTCTGCCACCACCTTTGCCACTGTAATGGAGTCTCTGTACCTCTTTCCTTAAGTGGCTCACTTTGAAATCCCAGTCCTGCCCTGATAAGTCTGATTGGTAACCTGGATCCCAGGTTTGTGCTGTGAGTGCAAAAGAGGCAAGTGTTTTGGGTTCCACTTTGGACTTTCTAAAAATAAAATTAATCCCAAATCACATTATGCTCAAAAGGTGCTGGGCAGTCAGAAAAAATTATGATGTCCATGATGAGCAACTAAAGAAAAGAAAAACAATAGATTGGGAGGAAATCTTTGCAACAAATATGATTTAAAAAAAAGGATGGGGGTGACACCCCCAATGGTTAAGAAAAGTCTGATTTAAACATGGCCAAAGGACATAAAAAGTCATGTAAAAAATACAAATAGCCAGTAAACTTATGAAAAGATGCTCAAGTTCAAGAGCAGTGAGAGGAATGAAAATAAGGACCAGAAGGTATCACTTTTACCCATTATACTGGCAAGCTTTAAAGACTGGCAACTTTTGGTGTAAGTACCAGAAAATATACAGTCTCACACACTGCTGGTAAAAGTGTGACTCTTTACAACATTTTGGGAAATAATTGAATATTATCTTGAGTATTAAAAACATGCATATTTTATGATCCAACAAATTCCACTTTGGGGTATGTGTCCTGTTGAAATAAACCACCAGTAGATAAGATTCACATATAAGGAATTCTTTTTATAGTATTGTTTGTAATGTCAAAACCTGGAAACAACTTCAATGTCCATCATTGGAAGAAAGATTGAATAAAATACAGTGCGTTTACATTAGATGGTATGCAGTTATTGAAAAGAAAGTACGTATTAGACTAAAATGTAAACTCCATTAAGGGGCCTTGTTTTTCTTACTAACTGCTATGTTCCCAGGGCCTAGAAGGGGCCTGGCATATAGCAGTTACTCAATAAATTGTATTGATTTTGAAGGAAAACCATAAGCATTTTGAGTAAAAAAAGAGTAGTTTAAGAGTAATGTGTATGATAAAACAAAACAAAACGAAGCCTCTATTTATATGAACATAAACTATGAAGAACAGATACAAAACCATTCACAAGTACCTTAGAAGTGGTGGTTGTAGGCTTTGGGAAGAGGGGGTGGAGAAGGTAGGGGTTAGGATTAGTTTGGGATTGTTGATTCTATGAATTGTTCTTTGTTGTTTAGATTGTTGCAATAAGTATTTCTCTTATTTTGACATTCCCTTCAAGCTATCACTCTTTCCCTAAATATCTTCTTGAAAGAGGAATCTGTTTCACTTCTCTGTCTACCAGTTATTCTTCTGTATCTGGCTCCTGCTCCCATCACTCAATTAAAAGTACACTTGACTTCCTAATTACAAAATCAAATGGACAAAGTCCCTGCCCTCATGGAAGTTACAGACTAATAGGGGGGATATTAACTAACATGCCATGAGTATTATGAAGAAGTGCAGGGTGCTATAGAAGTCCAGAACAGGCAGACCTAATTGAATAGTGTTGGAGAGAAAGGATAATGCAGAAAGAACATTTAGGTTTAGATCTGAAAGGTGAGTAGTAGTGAGCTGGTAAAGAGAGTATACTGGCAAATGTTTAACCACTGATACCCCTCCCTCCCAAAAAAGCCCTGATTGTAGCATGTGTTGATTTCCACATATGTGAATTTTAAGCTGCCAAAAGTTTATCAACCAGCAAACAAAGATTCCTGAAAATTTAGCAGTCAAGCTGTTCTGATCTGGTTCTTGCATGGCACTAGAAGACTATTTTTTAAGGTGGAGAAAATGGCAAGTTTAAGGTCTGTAAGGTAAGAAAGGAGGGGGCATCTCACTCAAGGAAAGTAAAGAGGTTCAACGTGACCAGAGTCAAAGGGAAATCAATGGTCAGATGAGGTTGAGGAATTAAAGTAGACCTTGAAGGGCAAGTGAGAAATTTTGATCTTGATTTAAGATCAATCTAGATTGATCAATATTTTGATCTAAGGGTAGTAGGAAGATACTGAAGGGACTTAAGCAGAGGAACGGTGATTACAGTCATATTTTTAAAATATGGTTGCAGTGTAGAGAATGAATTGAAAGTCTACAGAGACTGGTTAGGAGGGAGGGTGCTGCTCTAATCCAGGAAGATCTGATATTCGCATCAGTCAAGCCGACAGCAAGTAGAGAGGTAGAGAGGTGAGTGGATTCAGTTAATATTTAAGAGTAAGGGACAAAGGGAGAAGGATGAATCAAAGATGACTCCTAGAATTTTTGCATGAAAAACCAGGAGGAATGTCATTTAATGAGAAAGGGAACAGTGAAGAGGACTGGTGAGTGGGTGAAGGTGAATACATTCAACAAGTATTTATGAATGTCTACATTATGCCAAGCAAGACAAAGTCCCATGGGATTTACATCCTAGTGATGGGGGTAAACAGGTATCATACATGCCCAATTACAAAAAAGTAAGTTTTCCCAAAAATTATTTCTCAGAAACAAGGTTTGCCCTATCACTTTACAAACTCTTTCAAACTAAAGTGTGTTCATGCAACTATTTTAGTTTATGTAACACACATTTTGAAAAGAACTATAAGATGGAATTAACCTCAATCAACACTGGTTTTGAATACTTTTTAGAGGTCTTCTGAATGAGTCAGTAAAAGGGGAAATTTAATTCAGATTTAGTAATTATTTCTAGGGTGTATCAACTTACAATTACATTTAGATGTCATTATAAATGGAAGTATATAAGTGGCCTGCAATGAGTTGACCTGGAGCCAATGGAAGTCTTCATAAAGGTCCCTCAAATAAAGCAATACAATAGTTATGTTGAGATTACAACTATATGCCTAAAGAATGAATTTTAAAAAAACCCAAAAAACCCTACCCTAATGTATGCAAATGGTATTTTGGGTTTGTTATAGACTTTCCAGTGAGGCATTAGGAAGAATTCTCTGTATCTCAAATAACTGTAAGCTGATGTGCTTTGGAAAATATTAGATGATTCATAAACTAATTACAGTGATAACAAAGATACTGATGTCTGCATGTGAAGATTTGAGTAAACTTGTTTCATAAAATGTGAGTGGAAAAGTATTTCTAAATTAATATACTATTTTATATATAATTTTTAATGTATGTCTACTAATATGCCACACATATGAAATATAAGTAGATATTTGATTATATCATCTATGTGGCAGACTGTATCATCTATGTTGGATCAGTTTCTGATCAATTCTCTCCTTCCTTAAGGAATCCCAATCTTATTTGGGACAGCAATCTGCTCAGCTACAAGTCTGTACTTTTTGGTCTCCGTGGTATGTGGCCATGAGATGTAAGTAGTCTGGTCATGAACCGAAAGAAGTGTTGGGCAGACAGACCTTCAGGAGAGCTCTGTAAATTAAGGACCTTCCCTTGCAGTTTATGTTGGAAGATTCCCCTCATTATCCCTAGTCCCACAGTCAGGATGCCAAAAATCTAGACTCGGCCCACAGCTCTCTCCTGAAACTTAAAGTGAGATTTTATATTCAACTATCTAGGATATTGCCACTTGGACAGACTTCAAATTTATCATGCCTAAAACTGAACTCATTTTATTTATTCATTTGCATTTTCTCTGCAGTCAATGACATCAACTGCCACTCCAATCAACCAAATCAGAAACTTGGTTATCCTACATGTTTCCCCTTTGCCTTACTGTCAGTATCTTATTAGTCATTGAGTATTGCCTTTCTCCTAAATATCTCTGCAGGCATCCTGCTACTACTGTCTTAATTCAGGACATCACCATCTACTGTCAGGAGGACAACAGTTTCCACTTTGGTCTCACTGCTTCCGGACTCCGTCCTAATAATCCACCATCTACACTTCTGCCACAGTGATTTCAGTATTTTATATTTTACTATCTTGTTCAAAAGCGTTCAGGGACTTCTTACTAGCTAAATAAAGCTCTGACTCCTCTGTGTGGCACAAAAGGTTTTCTGAAATATCCCTCCATTTTGTCTACCTGACAAACTTCTGTTCTTCCTTCAGGACCTAACTCCCATGACTTGTCCTCCATATACCCTTCTCTGACCACCTCAAAAACAAATCACTCTCTTTCGAGCCACCACAGTACCTTGTGCATACGGTAGGTATATCATTTCTCCCTGCAATGCAATTTTTGGTCTGCTTTCCTCTCTTTAATTGTGTCTTGTTTGTCTGTACAGACCTAGGAACTAAAGAAATGTTTGCTGGATAAACGTTTTCTACCTTTTTTCCATCCAATTACTATCTCACAAATGGACTTCAGAATATATTGTTATACTTTGTTTTAAAATTGAAAGGGAAGATCCCAAATCTGCAATTCGGGTGTAAGCAATATCCTTTGTTCAGTTATGAGTTTTTGTAATAGAAATGACATGGAAGTTAAATCAGAAGGCCTGGATTCTGCTAATTGCTGAGAATTTTCACACAAATTATATAATAATTCTGAGTTTGTTTCCCCAGCTACAAAATGGGGGTCAAAACACCAAACTTACCAGATTGTTGTAAAGATCAGTGACAAATATACAAAAAGTGCTGAAAGCTAAATCTGGCACACAGGAGTCACTACTGCTTTGTAAAGTAGTATACAAATGTTAATAATAATAGCACTTATATGAACCAGGCATTTTGTGAAATATTTTATGTATATTATTTTCATTATTCTTTGTAACAATCCCATCAGATATTCTGTATGATTTTCATATTCAAAAATACTTATTATGTGTCAAGTACATGATCATTTTGCACAAAAGCAAACGGAAGCTCAGGAAGGTTAAGTAACTACCCAATGTCAAACAGCTTGTAAGTCACAAAGTTGGAATTTTAACACAGACAGCTAACTAGAGGCCAAATCAGGGGAGGATCCCGGACTTTAAGCTCATCTAATTTTAGCGCTTGAAGAATACAAAACATCTATTTTTTAATATTTTCAAAAACATATGACCAAGTGACGTTATTGCTAGAATTCCTGAATTCCTTGGAAAGGGCTTCTGCAAGTGAGGAGCTTGAGCTAGTGAGGGGCCCTGAAGATTCTTAGCTTCAACGTACATCCCCTTCTGGGCCATGCTCTTAGCCACAATGTTTTATTTCTTCCAAATTAGTTACATGAGTAAAAATGATTGTATGAGTACATTTCTTTGAATTAAAATATGCAACTAACACTCTCTACCTCACAGGAAAAATTTAGGGTAAACAGATATGAATATTTTGAAAATCAGAGAAAAATTGCCTGGTATTAAGGAAATTTATTGTGCTTTATGTGGCTCAATCTTGAATCTATTGAAGAATTCTGTGTCTACTGAACAACCCAAATGAATTCTACACTCTCCTCTATGAATTTTTTTCACAATACCAGTGCCCCTCTCTCTATTGGGTGATCTTTTTCTTTGTGCCTAAGCCACCTGATATATCTTCCATTATAGCAATTATTTCATTGTGTTGTAATTTTTTTATATTTCTAGCTTCCAAAACAGTATATGCCTTGTAACCTGAGATCAGATCTTTTTATCACCTCTCAGCAGGGACACAGTTAAGTATTCAACAAATATCTATTAAGTGAATTATTTAAAAAATTTTATAGCACTCTAAAATTCAGTTAATTAAATCCTAATCTTTTTTTTTTTAATATATTATTGTGAGAGCCAGTACTGGGATAAATGAAAAACGTAAAAATCTAACCATGAATATTTGAGAAATGTCATTAATATCATCAGTAGTATTATAATAGCATTATATTATATTAATATTATAACACCACCTTAGGGAAAGAGAAATAGACCTTTAACCCATATCCAGTTAAGGGTTGAACAGTGTTCCCACCAAGATTCATGTCCTTCCTGGAACCTCAGAAAGTGACCTTAGTTGGAAACAGGGTCATTGCAGATTTAATTAGTTAGGATGATGTCCTACTGGAGTAGGGTGGGCCCTTAATTCAATATGAATGGTGTTATAAAAAGAGAAGAGACACAGACATAGACACATGAAGGGAGAGGGGTGAGTGACTTTCATAGGGTAGATTAGAATTCTGCAGCTGCAAGCCAACAAGTGCCAAGGATTGCTGGCAAACACTAGAAACCTAAAAGTAAGGAAGGATTCTTCCCTACAGATTTCAGAGGGGGTATAACCGTGCTGACACCTTGATTTTGGACTTACAGCTTCCAAAACTGTGAGATAATACATTTCTGTTGTTTTAAGCCACCCAGTTTGTGATACTTTGCTACAGCAGCCCTGGGAAAGTAATATACCCTTAAAGTAAATATTTTGGTTTATTAATTAGGCTATTATTTTCTTCACTGCACTTAACTACTGTATATGAGATGACCTGATTATTTGGTTTATTAGCAGTCTTGCCATAGGCCTGTAAGATCCCGGAAAGCCAGGCTTCTGTCTTGTTCCATCTTGTATCCCCAGCACCTGACAGACTTCCTAGCACATGGTAGGCCCTCAGGAAGTGTGAATAAATTATGCCAACTACAGACTAACGTCAATGCCTGAAGGACAAGAACGGAAAAGATAATATCTCAGATCATAACAGTATTTTCCTTTTGATTGGCGAGGAAAAAAACCCGGTATTTAAAATAACGTCACCAAATTTTAACTAACACACCAGAACTTGTACTTTCAAGTGAGTTTTTACTTTTTTGAAGCACTCACTTCCAGCAGCTACAGACTTATTCCTTTTTTAAGAACCCCTCATTTGGAACTGCTGTTAGAGCCTCTTTCTCACAAGGGTATATTTGATTTCGAGAAACCACCAAAAGTAATTTGAAGCTAAGCCTAGCAAAAAAGTCAGGTAATAATACTCAATAATGAGGTGTTCCTATTAAAAATAGAGGCTGATTTTCCAGAGACTGACTTTCCAAAATTGAAAGGTTCATTGAATTGCTAGGATACTGAAGATGAGCTAATGTATGGTATGATGATGGGAAACGTAAAAGTTCCTTTTAAAGTTTATCATTTGCACCTTTCATTATTCTTAAACTCCAAGAAAACAACGTCAGTAAGTAATGGCGTATTCACAAGAACCTGTGAATACTGAAAATCAGTAGAGGTCCAAGGAACTCCTCAACCATACTAACCATAACGAAATCATCCCTCTGGTGGGCCTGAAAATTCTGGTCAAACCCGAACGCCTGCGCCTGGATTCTGCCCAGCATGGACCTGGAGCAGAGGAGAGAAAAAAAAGTCAGCTTCAGGCTGGCACCCTCTGAGCGCGCCCATTCGGCCAGTCCCACCCACGGAATCCGCCCCTGCGCAGGTGTTACTGCTGCCTCGGGGTTTCGCTCAGGACGGGCCCAAGCCAACCAGGGCCGCCTCGACGCCCGGCCCGCGTCTCCACTGCCGCAAAGGCCAAGGGGCTCTGCTCTTCTCTCCTTGCCCCTCGGCCTCTCACCACTGCCGGAGCCGGCTGGTGACCTCCGGGTTGCTCAGAGACTGGAACGTTCTCTGAGGCAGATATCTGAAGTAGTAGCCGCCCAAATCCCCGGGCTCCCCAGCAGCCATGGTGGTACTGGTTGCACGGAGGTGCGGTTCGTTTCCATAGAGACGCGGCGGCCCAACGCCGTGGGGGCGGGGCCACGCAGGGCAGGGCCTGCCATAGGCGGAAAACAGGTACGCTTTTGAGGGTGCTGGTGCCACCGCTCCTCCCAGTCCCATCACTTTTACTCCACCCACCCCCCCACCCTTCCGCGGCCCTGCGTCCCCCGCTTAGTGCTTATGGAAACTAGGGATCCGAGACAAAGAAAAATTGCCAATACATAGTTGTAGAAATTAACTCAATAATTACTCAGCATGGGTTAATTTCCTAGTCTCAAGCGCTGTAATCTTAAATTTATAGTTATCTAAGTTTGATGACTCAAACACTTCCGAAGAAAAATTATTCTGAGTTAATTAGGTTTATCTATTTTGGAAGTCAATTGTATATGTGACTACTTGGGAAACTTCTGTTTTACCATCTACATCTGAAGGCTAAAACAATTTTTCCATACACACTACAGTACAATATGCTATTTAACCATATTTCTTGTTTTCTATTGAAAATTACCTTTTGTATCTATAATTTTTGTTGTTTTGTTTTGTCTAATTGCAGTGTATCTGGCTTCAGAATGGGGAGATACGTAGTTCTTTTCCACCTCTTTGCTAATTCCTTTTCCTTTCCTCCTAATCTTCAAGAACTGATTTTGATTATTGCTTACTCAGAAGCAGCAGCAGGAGAGAGAGAGAAACACGTACACACACACACACAATATTTTTCGTCGTTGATTAGTACTCCATTGCATTACTATACCACAGTTTATCCTTTTGGATTGTTTACAGTTTGAGGGTATTTTGAAAGCAGCATAAACATCTTTTGATAGACAAGTACTCATTACTTTTGGAAATAATATGCAAGATTGGAATTGGTCAGTCATAAGGCATAGTGGTTTTGCTACATACTTTCAAAAAATTTTCTAAAGTAGGTCAGTTTACACCCCAAAGAGCAATGTGTGAGATTTCCAGTTGTTCTACATTTTTGCAAGCACATAGTATCATCAATCTTTTAAAATTTTAGCCATTGTGGTGAGGTTGTATTAATTTTTCATTGTGAATTTTAATTTGCATTTCCTTGATAGTTAATGTTGTCAAACAATTTTTTATATGCATGTTGGCCTTTTGGATATCTTTTTCAGTGAAGCGCCAAGTCTAGTGTTTTGTCCATGAAGGGTTGTCAGTCTTTTTCTTATTTATAGGAAGTTTTTATATAATCTGGATATGAGTCCACTGCCAATATATGTATTGCAAATATTTCCCTTTTTGTCTGTAGCTTGCTTGTAGCTTTGATGCTCAGGAAGTCTTAATTTTAATGAAGTCCAATTAATTTTCTTTTATGTGCCATGTTTATTTTTTTCATACACAGAGTCATGGAGATATTCTTACATTTATGTCCATGATCCAGCTAAAATTAATTTTTCTAAAGTTGGTTTCAGTTTTTCCATATGAATTTCTATTCGACCTAGCTCTATACATTGATAAGACCATTTCTAACCTACTGCATTGCAGTAGCACTTAAAAAAAAAATCAAGTGACTGTTTATGCTTAATACTTTATAAAAACATTTCCACAGGACTTAACCACATAGTATAAATAATTTTTTCTAGGTTTTTCCAGCTTTATTGAGCTATAACTGACATACAATAAACTGCACATATTTAAAGTATACATTGTAATAAGGTTTGATATATGTGATCTTTGTTTATTTTTTAATCCCAAAATAAAAATATAGATATAATTACCTTCATTTTGGATTCAAGATGCTAATTTAAGTGTAGAAACTTCTTTCTTACATTTTGAATTACTCAAAAGTAAATCATTTTTATTGTGTTCATGAAATTCATCTTTTTTTCAACCTTATAATCAGTGGTTATACTTTGAATATATACTATTAAAGGTCAGTCTTTACTTGGAAATTGATAGTTTTCTAATTGTTAGTTGTCACTTAAATATGCATGATTGGTATATGTTCTATTCAACCTTTATTAATTCAGGCTTGACAATATTTTTTGTTTTTTATTTTTTGGGGATCTTCCAATCATCTTTAAATTTTAAAAAATCATATAAACAACACGTGTAATTAAGAAAAAAAACAAAGAAGCAAAAAGAATACAAATACTTATAATTCCAGATATATAATTTTTCAAGTTTTTTGAACAATGAAGAATATTTTCTATAGGGACTTTTACCAGATAAAGATGTCTTTAGTCTAAATTTCATCAACTTACACTTTAAGAAACCTTGGCCAGACAAGTATACAAGGCATGACAATTAAGTTCTCAAACTCATCCTTGAAAAACTACATACCTCATTGCTGAATATTGCTATAGCCATCTTCAAAGCACTCACCTTGGGAAACTATGCACCAATGCTAGAGCCTAGACCACACTTCAAAGCAATTTTGGAACCCTTTTTCTGGAACGGCCATCAGAGCTGTCGGCATATTACTCTTGATATCCTGAATGTCATCAAAATGTCTTCCTTTCAATATTTCCTTTATCTTTAGGTAAAGAAAGAAGTCATTGGGGGCCAGATCAGGTGAGTAGGGAGGGTGTTCCAACACAGTTATTTGTTTACTGGCTAAAAACTTCCTCACAGACTGTGCCTTGTGAGCTGGTGCATGGTCGTGATGCAAGAGCCATGAATTGGTGAAAAGTTCAGATTGTTTTCATGTGACTTTCATGCAGTCTTTTCAGCACTTCCAAATAGTAAACTTGGTTAACTGTTTGTCCAGTTGGTACAAATTCATAATGAATAATTCTTCTAATATCAAAAGAGGTGAGCAACATTATTCTGACTCTTGATTTGGACTGATGGAACTTTTTTTTAAAAAAAGATTGTATTGGGGAATTGGGGGAGGGGAACAGACAAGTTGCTGTCCTTTCGTTCGTTCTTCAGTCTAGTTGTGGAGGACGTCGCTTCACTGGCCCATGTTGGTATTATCTTTGCGCTCTTCCCGGGTGAGGCAGTTGCTCACCGGCCATTGGGTGGCCGCTTATGGTGGCTCATGGCCGCTCACACTGGCTGCCAGCCACTCACGGTAGCTTATGGCAGCCCACTGCAGTCCCACTGCAGCCTAGGCCAAGCTGTTGTTCACCATCTTAGCTGTAGAGGGCACAGCGTCACTGGCCCATGTGGGATCTGAACCAGGGCCCTGCTGCTCAGAGCTGGCGCTCCCAAGCTGACTCTTAACCAACGTGCCACTCAGCCAGTCCCTGATAGAACTCTTTTGGTCATGGAGAATTGCTGACTTCTATTGTGTACTTTCATGCTTTGTTTTAGGGTCGTATCGGTACAGTCATGTTTCATCATCAGTGATAATACAGCCAAAAACATGGTCTTGCCTCTCCAAAAGGTCTTGGCAAACTTCAACTCTCCTTTGCTTTTGTTCATCAGTGAGCTCCTTTGGGACCATTTTTGCACACACCTTTCTCATGCCAAGGTTTTCAGTTAAGATTTTCCTGTTTCTCTGTCAATGTTTATTTGGTCTGCTATGCTTCTCACAGTCATTCCACAATTTGGGCATATAATTCAATGAATTTTTGCAATGTTTTCATCAGGTCTGCTGGTTACTGGCCAACCTGACCTCTCTTCATCAGTGACATGTACTCTCCCCTCAGAAAAACGTTTAATCCATTTGTACTGTGTCATTTTCTTCATGGCATTATCCCCATAAACTTGGACTCACATGTCCCTGATTTCACTTCCACTCTTGCCAAGTTTAACAAGAAATTTAGTGTTCATTGCTCTAATTCAAGCTCAGACATTCTCGCACACAAAAATATGCAACAGCAATAATGAACACCACTCAGCAAGATACCGCTACATGTCAACACGAACACAGCTGTGAGACACTGATATACCAAGGTTATGAAGCCTTGCCAAGCTGTTTGTACAATGCTGCCAATGTAAGTGCATGGTGGCAAGTTCACAAACTTAATTGTCAAACTTCATATATAAGGGAAAAAAACTTCCATATTTACAAAGCTAAAGAACTGCTTTGTAAATATTGTGTTTAGTGTTACACATGTTTGTGGTTTGTTTTATCTTTATTGATTTTGTGATCAGTTTTGTTATTTTCAAAGCATATTTAGTAGCATGGACAATGAAGTCAGATCAGAAATCCAATTCCAGCTCTAGTGTCTAGGTTTCCTTATCAGTAAATTGAAGATAATTTTTTCTTTTTTACTTCATGGGGTTATCATGAAGATTAAATTTATTAATTTGTATGAAGTCCTTATCACAATGACTGAAAATTAATATTACAATATATGTTAGTCATTAATATTAATGCTATATTCATAAGGGCTTCTAAGAATAGAATCTCAATATATAGTTTGTGGATATAGGACATAACATTTGACTTGACATGTCGCAATTTTTGGCTATCCTCTAGAATCTAATTGGGTTAGAAATGATTGTTTCCTCTCCCTTAGCTGTTTTTAGTTTTTCTTGACTTAATTTTTGTGGACCTCAGTTTTGCATCCTTAAAACATAAACACCAATATTGACTGCCTCATTAGATTGTAAATTGGTACTACAGGATAAATATGTTAAATTATTACCGCTAGCTCCCATTCACTTCACTTAACTGTAAAATTTTACCTAGTGAAACATTATCATTTTGTAATTAACTGTTATTATATTCTTTCAGGCTTTACATTCCTTTCTTCTAACCAATTAGTACCCTGCATATTGCTAGGCAGTATGAGAATTCCAAAATGCATAAAATATCAATACTGCCTGCAAAGCCCTTACACTAGTTGGAATTGATTGAACAATTTTTTTGTCACCTTGCTATTTCATGTATCGAAACTCTACTTGCTTCCGCTGGTCCTTCTAAAATTCTGTACTACTCTTCTCATTGATCATTTACTTGCTCTCTAGTTACCGTTTAAAGTTGCCAAGCTATTAACTTTTCTCTGATAATTTAGAATACACATATATCTGACCTAAAATATATCTGACCTAAAGTAAATCTGACCAAAAACATTAAAAAAAGTGAAAAGGGAGGTAATTCTTATTTCAACTTACATCAGTGCAAAAACAGCACTTATTTTCTTTCTGCAGTTCAACTTGGTATAAATTTTCTATGATTCTAATGATTTGTAAAAGATTTTCCTAATATACTTAGAAGCCAGCAGCAATATTAGGTTGATTCTAGCAGTTAGATGCTCCTGATAAGTAATGATAGATTTTTGACTTTTATAAAAGAATGAAATAGTGACTGTGACAACAACTAGTTGAAACTTGAAAAATGTTGTTCATCAAAAGTTATTTTGTTTAGATCAGTGGCTATTCAAAGTTAGTCCATAATAAAAATTTCACTTCATCTGTGGCCAAATGAACAAACTAAGGGTGATGTACTTTTTCCAAAATTAAATCTCTCCCTATTACAGAACCTTCTTTCTTTTAAAACTATGCTCACTTTTTGTAATTAAAATATCCTTTCTTTAAAAATCATAATTAAATAAGAAAATTTTCTTTTTTTTAATCTGACAAAAAGTTTACAACCTTGTGTGTATAAAATAAGGTTGCTAGTATAGAGCCATACTACTCAAAATGTGGTCTCTGGACCATAAGCATTATCAATTGGGAGCTTATAGAAATGCAGTATTTCTGCCCCCCCACCCCCAACATACTTAATCAGAATCTGCATGTTAACAAGATTCCTCAGGTGATTCACATACACATTAAATGAGAAGTGCTGGTCTAAACAATATCCATCCACTGTCTTTATGGGTCCCACCCAATTTTACTCTTATATTCAAGTTATTCTGCACCTCTATCTCCCCTGTTGCTCAATTTGATCCAACCTTGTCCCACCCCCTTCCCATTCTCTTCTATATTAAATTCATCACTAAATTTAATAATCTTCTAAATGTGTATATATTCTTTCCCCTTCTCTCCAGGGTCCACAGTTGACTTTAGTCCAAGCCATTAGCATCTTTTTGCTTGGATGACTGTAATTAAAACTTCCTAACTGGTCTCCCTCTTTCACTCTTGCCCTCCTGACATTCATTCTGTACACAGCATCCAGATTGAACTTTTAAAAATGATAAGCCGGGTTCTAAAACTATTCTGTTAGAATCCTTTAATGGGTTTCTATTGCCCTTAAGGTAAAATCCAAACTCCTGATAATCTGTATTCTTCCTTTCCAGCTTTCTTTCTTTCTTTCTTTCTTTCTTTCTTTCTTTCTTTCTTTCTTTCTTTCTTTCTTTCTTTCTTTCTTTCTTTCTTTCTCTCTCTCTCTCTCTCTCTCTCTCTCTCTCTCTCTCTCTCTCTCTTTCTTTCTTTCTTTTTCTTTTTTTCAGCCTCATTTCTTATCTCCTTCCTAGGCTCCCTACTCAGGGATCATTGGTCTGGAAAGAGCCAAACTCTTCTCTTGATCAGGGCCTTGGCAAAAATTATGTTTTCCACCTCAAACACATCCCTCCCCTTTACTTTTAGCCTTCTTCTTGTGCACCCTTCAAGTTTCAGATTAGAAACTTTCCTGACTGTCCAATCAATATTGGTTTTCCTGGTTATTCTCTCATAACACATACTTGTCCCTTACATTGCTTATAACAACGTGCAATTATTTAAACATTTGTGTGCTTCTGTAGTTAATGTTTATTTCTCTCATCAGCCAGTAAAATTCAAGAGATCGGAGACTGGTCATTTTGTTCAGTATTGTGTTCTTGGTGACTGGCATACAGGAGGATAGTCCATAAAACTCATTGAGTAAATGAATCAACTACTCTGATTTTATTGATCTATATTATATATTGTGTGTGAAAAAGAACATAATTTGACTAGGTTGACCAGTTGTATTTTTGTTGTAAGCATTATGTTCAGCCACAGTACACTTGCTGTCTGGGTATGTTGAATTTAAAACAATTTGAGCTCTTAATGACTAGGAAGCCTATTTAAAGATAAGATTTTTAAAGTTTAATTTATAATTAGTGTAGTACTGCAGTTAAGCATAGATTTTAGGGTCAAGCCAATCTGCTCTTTACTCTGCCACTTAACTAATTGTGTGAAGGCACCTTGGCATGTTACCTTCTCTAAGCTTCAGTTTCCTCATTTGGGTTGTTGGGAGAATTTATTGAGAAAAAGTTCCTGGTATGTGATGACTAAATGAATAGTAATATTATTCACTTATTAACTTTGACAACGTTTAATACAGTAGCAGACTGTTATTCATCATGTCACATATTTGCTGGCAGTTAAAAAGCCCTGTAGTAAAGGAAAGGGTTAAATCTGACCTTTTGTTTCTGGAAGATGTCTTCCGTGGGGGTGGGGCAGAAGGGGGATGGAGTAGGGTGGAGTTATAGCCCCAGGAAGATATAAACAAGTAGGGGCTGGAATGTGTCTCTCTCTGTTCTGTGACAGAACTGTCTTTGACATTAATTTAAAGCTTTTTAGGGCTGTCAAGGAAAGCAGTTCCTTTGCCTTTCTAATGGCTGGGCACAACTCATGTTAGTTTTGCTTGGTTTCTATAAAAATACTTTTTATTGCAAAATCCTGGTTACACTTGTGTAAACAAAGCTTATGAAATGTTATTAAGTAAGGGACCCCAATTTCCTACTCAAATCAGTCCACTGACACCTTCAGCACTGAGAGGAAGATAAGGCCCAGGGAGTGGCTGTAACTATTGTCTGCAATGGAGGAACATGTTAGAGACAGAAGGGGTTGAATTTAGGGAAATTGGTGTGAAGAAATAAATCTCTAAAGCTCAAGTGGGAGAGGGTGTAGCTGTTGATTATTATTTATATGTTTTTCTTTATGGGTAAACCTATAATAACCTACACTCAATCCAAGAACTGACTGTTTGGGATTACTTGAAGGAAAGGACTACTAAGCTATTTCATACTTGCTGTGTATTAAAGTTGAATTCTGCTCAAAGACCCTCCATAGTAACAGTGACCTCCCTTCACCAGACAGCTGTGTCTCCACACCTTTACTGCCTTTCCTCATCTTCTGAGATGTGCGGCTCGTTGTGCTGTTTCTCCTTTGAAAATAGGAATACACTTGTGAGGCTCAGTCCATGACTGTTCCTTGGTGCCTCTACATAAGTGTAATGTTTATCTGGCTTCTCAGTCGGGGAGGCACAGCCCATCTTTATAGTCCACAGGGGAGTCTTTCATTTGTGTGTGGCAATGTCAGGGAGCTGCAAGGAAGGTGGTGGGGGTGGGAATGGTATCCCAATCAGGCAGGTCTCTTTACAGATCCCATGTGAAAAATTCTTGAGGTTTAATGCCCCACGCCCCCATGGACTATTTTTGGTGCTTAGGAGATTGTTATGATTTGTAATAAACGGCTCCTCAGAAAGTACAATGATTTTATTAAACCAGCTCATTGTGTTCTTTAGACATACAATTGAATAATTATTAATGCAGATGATATGATAAGGGTCCTAGAGATGTGCAACTGTGTATACCAGTCTTTCTTGGCTATAGGATCACATTATTTTCATATCCATGTAGTTCTTATCTTTGTAGTTCACTGTGAATATTTTTAAATGATTTGGTTTGAATAAGATATGAATAAAAAAAAGCATATGGAGCTATGCATGTGGCATTTTGATTTTTTTCTCTGCTCCCTCTCTCCCGTCCTACCATATAGAGAGAGCAATATCTGTAGATTCTCAGGTGTGTCCAGGTGCTCCAACTGAATCAACATACCTGCTCTCCTTCAGCCAGTCAACTGAGAGGATGTGTTTTGAGGATCAATGATTTAATACATGGAATGTGCTTAGACTAGTTTCCTGTACATAGCAAGCAATCAAGTGTTAGCCAGTGTTATTACTTACTGGGTGTCCATTATTTACAAAGGGATCTTATGTGCTTATTAATTACAGAGCAATATTCTAAAAAGCTTACAATATAGTAGGGGAGTCAGGGCATGTACACTATAGTCAGAGCGATTGTTTAAAATAACAATCTTATCTGGCCGGCTGAGTGGCTCAGTTGGTTAAGAGTTAGCTTAAGAGCATGAGCTCTATGGGCTGGCCGAGTGGCTCAGTTGGTTAAGAGCTCACTCAAGAGTTTGAGCTCTGAGCAACAGCGGTTCGAGTCCAGCCCGAGCTGAGCAGCCGCTGAGCAGCTGCTGAGCTGCCAACAGGTAGCAGGATGGCTCAGCTAAAAAAAAAAAAAAAAAAGAGCATGAGCTCTGAGCAACAGGGCTGCCAGTTCGATTCCCACATAGGCCATTGACACTGCACCCGAGCTGAGCTTCTGCTGAGCTGCCAACAGGTGGCAGGATGGCTCAGCTGGTGAGAGCACGTGCTCCTAACAATAAGACTGCCTGTTTGATGGTGGGCTATGCCCGCCCGAAACTAAGACTGAACTCAGCACCTTGAGCTGAGCTGCCGTCCGGACGGCTCAGTGGATAGAGCATGCGCTCTTAACAACAAGGCTGCTGGTTCGACTCCCGCATGCATGGGATGGTGGCTACACACCCGCAACTAAGATTGTAACACAGCACCTTGAGCTTAGAGGCCACGAGCTGCTGACGGAGAGCTAGATGATGACTGGCGCCCTCCACAACTAAGATTGAAGAAAAACTTGGCTGGTCCTCCTCTCCAATTCCCCTACACTGTTCACCTCCCCCAATTCCCCAATTGAAAACAAAACAAAACAAACAATCTAATCAGGTCCTATCGTATTAAAATCTTCAAATTCGTACCAGACCACTGGTAGTCTGCCTCTACCTCTACCTGTCTACAACCCTATCTTCACCATTTTGCACTACTTTCTCCTTCGTTCTCTAAATGCTAGATGTATTGGAGTCTTTTATTTCCTAGAATGTAATTAAGCTCCATGGTGGGGAGGTGGGGGAAGGCATTTTATTTTGTTTTGTTTCGTGATGGAACTCAAGCACCTAAGATGATGCCTGGCACAAGGAAGATATATGTGTGTGTATATATATAAAATGTCAACATCAGTTTTTGCAGCCTTCTCTTACTTGAATACAACCTACTCCCCACCATCTCCTTTCATTGAGCTACCCTCTATCCTTTTGCATTTAATATCAGTTTTTTAGAGAGTCATTCTCTGATACCTGTGTTTGAATTAAATTCCACCCTATATGCTCTTTTACTACTGTGAACTCTTTAACTTCTAATTATTTGTTTAAATATGAAGAGACTTATACTTGTTTTGTTCACTCTACATCGCCAGGTCCTATTTTATTGCCTGCATCATTAAAAGTTCTCAACTTATTAAAGTGAAAAATGGTTCTAGTGGAAGGTAGAACAAGATAAACGCCATAGTACCATAAAAAAAATACAGTTAGAGTGCTTCAAATGTAAAGGAGAAAAATATTATTTACAATGACAAGAACCAGGTAATCTTTAATGGAGGATATAGTATTTGAGCTAGGCTTAATGGATGGGTGGGATTTGGAGGTGGTGAGAAATGTCATCCCTGACAAAATAGCCTGAGCCAATGCATAGAAATGGTGTAGATGCTGTGTGTGTTGCTTAGAACACCTTGCAGAACTGAGGCACTCATTCCTCCAACTTTTGGGATTGTGGTCTGTGGATGGTTTACAGCTCAGAGTCTCTCTCCAGGAACTGCCCATCACCAAAGAGAGCTCCTTTATCTAAGTTTACACTATTCATCAGGGACGTCGCAATCCAATGATTGGACAACACTGCCCCCCTTACCGCAGTTTGGGACATCTCATCCAAACTTTAAAGTTCCTTTTAAGATTGACTGGGATCCCTGTGTAACTGCTTCATAGTTCCAACATCTGTTAAGTCCACTTCCTTTACTTCGTTATAGGGGAGCATGCCTTAATAAACCTCTTATGGAGGAAATAGACTTTGGCCCAAAGTCTCTTTTCTGTAGAAGTCGATTTATGATAAGCAGACATTGTGAGACCTACATAGGAGGATCAATTGATCTAGGGAAGTGCGATTTTTTTTTTCCTTTAGAGCATTTTAATTTCTTCAATAAAATTCTTGTCTAGAAGCATCAACGTGTAAGTCACGTGAAAGGGGAGTTTCTGTGCTTGAAGCAGGAGTAGTGCTGGGTTCTTACCTGTTTGGCTCCCTTATGCCAAGATGATTCTCAGCGACCCTCTGGGCCTCATCTGAGTACAGTTTGAAAACCATTAGGAAAATCAGAGTCTATGAAATGGGGCAGGAAATAACATAAGGCCAAACAATCAAGTGCTTTGAATGCCAGGACAGGAAATCTGGACATTATTTTGGAGGTGAAGTTAGGAGGGTAGGGAGAGTACTGATAGTATTTAATTAAAGGACTAAGATGATCAGAGCTGCATTGAAGCAAATGACTAAAAATGCAGGAAAAATAATCAAATCTTCACCTCACACTGTGTAACAATTTCTATGTGGGTTAAAGACATACACATAATTAAACCATAAAATTACTATAAAAATATGTAAATATTTATAAAATCTTGGGGTTTTTCTTCAAAGCGTGATACCATAGGAGTTACTTGGGGACATTCTTTTTAAGCATGATACTCATGAAAGAAAAAGATTGACAGACTTAGATGAAAAATTAGAAACATTTGCACATGTAAAGCACCATAACTAAAAAAGAAAGCCAAATGATAATTGGAAATGTATTTTGAAATGAATAAAATAATTAAGGATTGCTACCCTGAATACATAAAAGGGTCATAAAACTCAATTTAAAAGTAGAAAATTAGGTAAATTATGTGAACAAACAATTTACAAAATAAATGAATAAATAAATAAATAACCAACCAAAAAAAACACACCCAATATTTCTAATAATCAAAGAAATAAGTACAAAGTAAAACAATGATATCCTTTTTTTTCACTTATTAACTTGGCAAAATATTGGAGATACTGTTGGTTGCCTACCCAGCCTTCTTCCTTGCTAACAGAATCATAGTTATGTTTTCTGATTGGATATAGGCCCAATATTCTCAATAAAGGTATTTCCAGTTCCTGATTTAGGGGTAAATCTGAGGTCCATTTAGGATGTGGAAATAGAAAGCCAAGTCAGCTGAAAACCTTTTAGGGAAGACTTTTCTCCTTGGACTCTCAACATTGCTGGGCAGTCATATGAGATTTCTCTGTAGTATGTTCACTTTGCCACTTCTGAAAACAACTATACCACACCTTCTCTTACAGCCTCTAAATTCTAAATTCCCATTTCCACTTTAGCTGGTGACCTTGCCTCATATTTGAATGAGAAAAACAGAAGCAATCAGAGAGAATCCCTTCATTATCGCAGCATTAACTCTGCCAACTGATTGTCCCATCCCTCATCGAACATCAGACCCCTCACTTGGATTCCATCTCCTCTACTTCCTCAAGGACTTGCCTCCTGCATTTATTTCCCTCTTTCCTCTATTGATTATCTCTCTACTTGATTCTCAACTTAGTCTCCTTTACTTGATCATTCACACAAACATGCACCATTACCCCCTGTCTTAAAAACAAAACAAACCCATATAACTCCATATCCCCTCTGGTTACTACTCCATTTCTTAGCTTCCCTTCACAGCAAAACATCTTGAAGACTTGTCTGCAGTCACTACCTGATTTCACAGTTTCTCCTTCATCTGCTCCAGTCAAAGTTCTGTCTGCACCAACCTGCACAGACTGCTCCTGTAAAGGTCATTAGTGACCTCCAACATTTCTAAATCTTAATTGTTTCTTCTTTATTTTTTAAAGTTTTGTACTCTTGGTGTTGCTTCCTCTCTTTAAATGGACACCAGTTCTTTTGGATTAGAGCCCCACCTTTATGACCCCATTTAACCTGAATTACTTCCTTAAGAACTCTATCTCCACATATAATCACATGGGGGGTAGGACTTCAACCTATGAATTTTGGAGGGGAGGCACACAATTTCATACATAATGAGTTATCTTAGTTTTAAATATCATCTACATGCCATTTTTTTTTAAAGATTTTATTGGGGAATGGGGGAAGGGGAACAGTGTTAAGGAATTGGGGTAGGGGAACAGCCAAGTTGTTGTCTGCCAATCTTAGTTGTGGAGGGTGCAGCTAGCTCAGTTCCAAGTCCAGTCACCGTCTGGCTGCCCATCAGCAGCTCGCTGCTGCTCACCTCAAGGTGCCGTGTTCAATCTTAGTTGCAGATGGGCGTAGCCACCATCCCATGTGGGAGTCGAACCAGCAGCCTCATTGTTAAGAGCGTACGCTCTATTCACTGAGCCATCCAGGCGGCAGCTCTGATCAACATGCTGAGTTCAGTCTTTAGTTGCAGGCGGGCATAGCCCACCATCTCATGCTGGAGTCGAACAGGCAACCTTGTTGTTAGGAGCATGTGATCTCACCAGCTGAGCCATCCTGCCACTTGCTGGCAGCTCAGCTTGGGTGCAGCTCACTGGCCCATGTGGGAATCAAACCAGTGATCCTGTTGCTCAGAGCTCATGCTCTTAACCAACTGAACCACTTGGCTGTCCCTACATGCCATTTTTTTAAAAAAACCCTTGCTCTGATCTCTCTCTGAAATTCCAGACTTGTATCTCCTTAATATCTGGCATGGACATTGAATAAGGAACTACATTTCACGCAGTCAAAACAGACCGCCTCCCACTCCTGCTTCTTCCACAAGTTTCTAGTCTTTTCTATCCTAGTCAACAGCCCCTCCATCTTATTTGTAGTTTAAGTCCCAATATAAGAATGACCTTAAATTCCCCATCTTTTATCTTCCACAGTTAATCTACTAGCAGTTTCTATCAACTCTATTTCTAAAACATATCTAAACCTGTAAATTTCTCTTCCTCTCTCACACTTCCACCCCAGTATAAGCCTCCATTATTTTTCACTTGGGCTATAAACAGTCTCCTAACTGATCTCTCTGATTCTACTTTTCAATTTCATTAAAATCCATTCTCCTAACAGCTGCATGATCTTATTAAAAGATCTTTTCAATCCTCTGCTTAAAGCCTTCCAGTGGATCATAGAAATAAATGTAAAAAAAAAAAAAAAAAGAAAGAAAAAATAGAGAAATGGTTTGAATAGGCACTTCACCAAAGATATTATTAAATGAATGGCAAATAAGCACATTAAAAATGCTCAGCATCATTGGTCATTAGGAAAATGCCAATTAAAATCACAATGAGATCTTATCATTCCTCTGCTGAAAACCAGCCCAAACTTTCATCAGTTCTCACCTGTACTTTACATAGTCTTCTAACTGATCTTTCTGTTTCCACTTTTGCTTCATTATAATCCATTGTTCTCATAGCAGCTGCATGATTTATTCAAAGATCTTGTCAGTCCTCTGACTAAAACCCTTTTACAGATCATAAACCTACATGTAAGTGCATAGGCAATTCAGTGGAGAAAGGATGGCATTTTCAACAAATGGATCTGAAACAATTGAATATCCATGTACAAAACAAAATAAATGAACTTTGAATTATACTTTGCACCATATATACAAAACTAACTCAAAATGTAACAAACTAAATGTAAAACCTAAAAATTTCAAACTTCTGAAAAGAAAACATGGTAGACACTTTCTTCTAACGGCTATGGGGATCTATAAAAGTGTTCCCATAGTTACATATGGAATTGGATTATGAGAACTGATAGTTTTCCTCATATGTTGCACATGTTTCTCTCCAGCTCTTAGCCTCTCTTTCCTGGAAACCCGCACTCTACACTTTCTTTACATCTGAATGATGCCAATAGCGTTATCTGTGACTCCATAAGCTGTCATACAACCTCCCCCTCCATCTCAGCTTCGCAACCCACAGGGCCTTGAATCCTGAGCAAATCACTTACCAGAGGCTATTTTCAGACCCTGCCTGGAAATGAAAGAGATCCCCTCAATTGGGGTCCTTAGAACTATAGTGAGGGTGTGAGTTGTATATTCCCTATCCAAGTCAAAAACAAAGTGTCTCCAAACTTACATAGTTGCAAACTTGTAGAGATTGCATCAGACACTCTATCTCCCTAGTGCTCTTTATGTGCCACCATTACTGAGACACTAGTTTAATGAGCACCCTAGATCATTACCTGCTCTTATGTACTTTGATCTCCAAACTAGACCAACTCCCTAGAGCCTAGGCCTACAGGAAGCATCACCACTCATTTGGTCCAGAGAGGGTAATTAACAGAAGACACACCTTAGACTGTTGAAATCAATTTTTAAGATGTCATTCATATATGTTCTAGTTCTAGCCTTGCCTTTATCCCAGATCTGAGCTGAAACACTCCCATTTCATGGTGCCATCATCTCTCTATACCACCACCCCAGTACCTGAAGGATTTATAGGCTGCTGAAGAGAATTGACAGGTGCCAGAATGGTGATCCTAGTGATGATAGTATAATAATCAAACAATAGCTAATATTTTTGAGCATGTATTGTTTTTACCAGCCATTGTTCTAAGCACTTTCCATGGGTTCTCACTTAATTCTTACTAAAACACTGTTATGTGGTTATTATTAATAGTACAAAGCATAGGCCTGTTGTTACTGGACAATGAGGGAGGCACTATTTATCTCTCCATCCAACATGTATGCATCGCCTTCCCATAAAAAGCAACAACAAAGATAGCAACAACCAGAGATAGGTCTCTCATCTTTGTGGAATTCACTAATGCTGCAATATCCCCCTTGTAATTCCTCTCTTCCATGGTTGTCTACCCCATCTTCCACCACTTCCTTGCTTCATCTGGCCAACTGAAACCCTGCCCTCTAACCCCACACTCTGTTAGTCTGAGATGGGGAACCGAATACGAAGTGGAAAAGCATCAAATTGCTTTGGACACTAACTCAGCTCAAGTACTTAGCATATTTGTGATAGTGTTTGGGGGTTGAAACAGATTATATGAATATACATTCACCTCAAGAATAGCCTGGAACTTATTACAACTTCTCATTGGGTTAACCAGGAAAATGACCAATTCCACCCTACCTTGGAGACAATTGTGTCTATTTTGACTCTGGACTTTTAAATTTGGCTGTCAGCCCTTGCTCCACGCCCTGACCAGTTTATATAAGCAAAACAAAATAACGTTTGACCCAGGCTTCTCCTTGTGGTCCATGGATCAGTTACTGTCTGTTTCCTTGGTTTTTGTGTCTGTTTCTTGACCATTTAATTTGTGCTTCACTCTGGCTTCTTGCAGTTTAGTTTTCTGTTCTTTTGATTTTGACATTCCCTGTGGTCCTGTGAGCAATTCGTTCCTGCAGCCTGGGGAGAAGGGTGAGAATTCATACAACTAGAAAGATAACTCTGTGTAAGGAAGGAGGTGAGTTAACTTTTGGGTTTATTAAGTTTAAGGTGAAGTCTTGAATGCTTTCACTCCTTCAAGGGTCTGCTCCTGCACACTAGGTCTCACTAAAAATGGTTTCTGTGAAAAATATTCAGCATTTAAAAATGTATATTCCTGCTTGCAGCTCACACTTTCTTTGATTATATTTGGTGATAATTTACAACTGCTTTCTATTTTGTTTCATGAATGGCATTCCTTCTATGACTTCATATAAGTTATTGATGAAAAATGTTGAAGGATAGGACCAGATACAAAGTCCTCTGGTATGACACTAAAGACCTTCCATTAGATGGGCAGATCTATTGTTACACATAACTATACTATCTTATAACTCATATTTATCTATTTTGTCTACCAGAACATCCTAAGATAATGTGTCCAGTGGTTTCTGGAAAATAAGATCCACTGGGTCTATGGCAATCTCTTTACTTCAGTAGTTTTCAGGTTGTCTTCCTTGGAGTGTCGAATTTTTGGGGAAGTGTCTTGGGGTCTATTTTGGGGAATGGAGGAAGGAGAATAAGGCTTTTTCTTTCTCACTTCAGTTACAGCAGCCCTACTCTTATCTGTTTTAGAAATTGAAGTGCTGAGTAAGATTTCACTTGTGAAGGGGATTCTTTGGCTTTAAAATGTTTTAAAATCCCTTTTTCAAGGTAATGATCATTGCTGAAAATAGAGATAAGATACCCTTTTTGCTACCAATTTCTTCTGTGTCTGAATTGGCTCACCAGTCATTAAGGTCCAGTTACGTGTTTGTAGTCTATTGTCTAAACATGTTTCTAGGCTTTTACAGACCAGCCTATGAAACTAATTGCAGTTATAATATGGTTGCAAAGGAAAATTCATTCTGAATTTAAAGAGGTAGTATAGTGTGTTCTGGGGTCAGATAGCCTGATTTAGAATTCCAGCTTGTCACACTTTCGGTGCGGCTTTGAGTAAGTTTCTTAACCTCTCTATGCTTCACAGTTCCCATGTGTTAAACAGGGGAAGACTGTACCACCTACATTATAAGGTTTTGAGATCATTAAATGAGATTATCATGTACTGTGCCTAGCAGAATGCCTGGCACTTGATAAGTGTTCAATAAATTGTCATTAAATTGGGCCGGCCGAGTGGCTCAGTTGGTTAAGAGCTCGCTCAAGAGTTTGAGCTCTGAGCAACAGCGGTTCGAGTCCCCGTCCGAGCTGAGCAGCTGCTGAGCTGCCAACAGGTAGCAGGATGGCTCAGCTAAAAAAAAAAAAAAAATTGTCATTAAATTCTCATTGTCAGTATGAGTTGACATCAATCATAAATGTCAGTAAATTATCTTCACTGTAACTTGGTCAAAATCTGCCCATGACTGCACACCACTGTTTACTTCTGAAAAATTATCTAAAATATCTTAATTTATGAAGGTTTAACATAAACTGTGGCCTCAGTAAAAGCTGACTGAAATTTAGTTGGGGCTTTCTTGCCTTTCTGTTTGTAGGGTACTTGAATCTATTCTCAGATCATGTATGTTAAATCAACTGTCACTTATTTTTATTTGATTGCTTTAATCTTTAAAAAAAGCATGTCAAAATATTCATTAATAGGAAGTTTGAATTTTACCTTAAAATTAAATGCATTCTGGAAATTGGACATAAAAGTAATCATTCTCTTTGAAAGTGAGACATTTTCAAAATAGTATACCTGAATAGGAACATTTAAAATTATTTTAAGATTATTTTAACAAACGTGTGGCCATAATGTGAAAATTTTAATATTGCTGTAGCATTTTTGATTCATAGCGATAAAAAAAAGACTCAAGAGACAGATATATTAGCTATGCTCAGAGGCTTACACATAGTCCTGCCTTCTAAATATCTAAAATTTAGTGCTTTAAATACCCTGTTCTTTAAAAGGGTTCTTTTTTTTGTTGTTTTTTATTTTGTTTTCTTAAAAAAAGGTTTTTAAAAAATGTTTGTGTTTATCTGATGTTTAGTTAGGTACCCAAGCTGAAAGATGAGAAGATGAGGTTACATGAACTATTTAAGAATTGATTTGACTGAGATAATATATGTCAATGAAAACTCCATGTAAGAGAAATACTTTAGCAGATGTTTCTGGGAGGAGATTACTTGTTTATATCTGACTTATAAATATGACTTAAATGACTAAAAAACTAACCTTGCCAATTAAATCACATGTAATTTCTAGATTGTCATGAAAATGAACTGGAAATAGATGAGATGGTTTTATGGAAGAGACTGATTTCATTCTCTTCTATTTAAAATGATGCTTTTGGCTCATGATTCATTTGGATTAAAGGTCCTCTTGGCTTCCTAGCCATGTACACCTTCCAAGTCTTCTCTTGTAATGCTCTGATAGCATCTCTGGGTCTTTGATGATATTTTTGACTTCCCAATCCATTTGGCAAAAAGCTATTTGAAAGCTTTACTCACTTCAGGTAATACACACATTTGGAAAACAACCTAAAGAAATACAATGGAATATTTTGCATGGGGAATAGATCAGCTAGATTCTCCTAGAAATGCAGTATCTGCTTGCTGAGTCAGTGGCTTTAATAGTATGGTTTTTAAAAAGTTCCACGTATTCTTTTTTTCTTAAGCCACGGAGAAAACAGTCCTACTTCTTCACTATGTTGATGAAATAGATTCTGTGATGTTTTTATTCTAATCCCTAGTCCTTAAAAATGTTTTTTAAAAAACTATTTGAACATTTTTTGAGGTAATTGGTATGTAAAATAAAATATTTTATATACAGAAATGACACATCAAAAGGAATATGACCCTGATACTTATTGTGCTCAAATTTGAGACATAAACTTCAATGTGACCTCCTGAGTGAGGATCTCTATAATTTATCACTCATTTATTTAACCATGAAATATACTTACTTGAAATATATTTTTTGCTTTTCTTCTGTTTCTCCCTCTTTTTTTAAAAAACATTTTTATTGGGGAATTGGGGGATGGGAACAGCACTGGGGAATTGGGGGAAGGGGAACAGACAAGTTGCTGTTGTTTTGTTCTTCAGTCTA
>NW_017732251.1:233493-242660 GCF_001890085.2 Hipposideros armiger | reverse complement strand
TGTTTAGCATCTTAGCTGTGGAGGGCAGTGTCACTGGCCCTCATATGTGGGATCCAAACCAGGGCCCTCTGGCGTCCCAAGCCAGCTCTTAACCAATGTGCCACTCGGCCGGCCCTGTTTCTTCCTCTTTTAATCTTACTGTTTTCCTCTGCTCTGCACTTTTAAAATTTTTTATTTTGGTAGTTTTAATGTTCTTTTTGGTTTTATTTTATTTTTTACAGCAGCTTTATTGAGTTATAATTTACATACCATAATATTTATCCTTGTAAAGGATACAATTCAGTGTTTTAAAAAAAAATTTTGTAAGCGTTTATTTGAGCCAAACAGATGACATGCCAGGAAGCAAGATTTCAAATGCTATTATGCAGTGGTTTTAATTAAAAAATAATTTTTTTCTTTCTTTTTTTATACAGTGGTTTTTAATATTCATAGAGTTGTGCAATCATCACCACTGTCTAATTTGAGAATATTTTCATAACCCCACAAAAAAACCTCATATCCATTAGTAATCACTCCCTATTTCCCCCACCACCAGTCTCTGGCAACCTCTAAGCTATTTTCGGCTTCTGTGGATTTGCCTATTCTGGACATTTCATATTACTGGAATCATGCAATATGTGTCCTTTGGTGACTGGCTTGTTTCAGTTAGCATAACGTTTTCAAGATTCATCCATTTTGTATGGATTAATACAAAGAATGTACTAGAAATTCATTCTTTTTTGTTGCTGAATAACATTCCATTATGTGGTATACCACATTTTATTTATCTATTCATCACTTTTTAGCTATTATGAATAATGCTGATATGAACATTTGTGTACAAGTTTTTGTGTGGACATATGTTTTCAGTTCTTTTGGGTATATATCTAGAAGTAGTCTCATTGCTTTTTTTTTCTTTTAACTTTCATTTAATTCATTCTGAAATGTTTTTACATTCTTAATCACATTTTTAGTTTTTTAATGAATCACCTGTATTTACAATGTGGCATTTGCTTTTTATTGATTTCTAAGAACTCTTTATATAGTCCACCTATGATTGTCAAATTGTTGCAATCTCATTGATTTTCAATAATTATTTTAAATTTAAACTTTACCAAAGTTACACTGAATTTAAAAATCTACACTGTTATTATGAAACAATTATCAGGATCCATTTTCATTCCTTCTCACAGAAACAATAACGTTTAATTCTTTTAGCTTTTTCTTTTAGTATTTTTCTCCATATTTCTAAATAACATGCTTATGCTATCATTCTTGATATTTCAGTTTCATATGTGATATATTAACCTCTTTCTATATACTATTTCTTATGCTATTCTCTACCTTTCTCCTCACTTTTCTCAGCCTACTAAAGTACTTACCAATATTATCATTTTTGTTATATTAATATTTAATAATTGTATTATTATGACTATGTAAATATATTTTTTGACGTAATTCAGTATACTATGAATATATTTTCATTGTTGTTCAACTTTTTGTTTAGGTTATTCTGAAAAATTATGATTTTCAGTTTAATTTTAAAGGTAATTTATTGCTAATTGTTATTGTGCCAGACCGTGGAGTAAGAAATAACTTTCAAATATAATAGGTTTTCTCTCATTTTTTCTTCTTGTAGCCACCTCTTCTGTATTTTTCTTGGCTGGTTTCTTTCTAGACTTGGTGCACAGCTAAATTTTCCTTTACCATAATCCTGGGGATTTTTATTTATTTATTTATTTATTTATTTATTTATTTTTTGATTTTGATTTTTTATTTTTTAACCTTTTCCTGTATTGGTACTGGGTTCTCCAGGAACCAAATGCCAAGATGAAGCTAAATGAGGAAAGATTTTTATTGGGGAAATGCCTGTGAGCAAAAATGGAGAAGTGAGAGAGGCTGAAGGTTCCATTGGACCACAAGGCAAGTCTGACCCTGAGGGAAGGGTGATTGGATGGGAGTGTCTTAGATTACTGTGTGGTCTAATGAAAATTAAACAAGTCTTCAAGTGGCCTATCAGAAGAGTTCTGGTCTCTCCCAGGAATAAGACTGCCTTAGTCATGGAATTGCTCCCTGGGACCAATGCATGGGAGGTGTGGACTGTGCTAGATTTCAGAACACAGCAGCTAGGGCCGTTGGCTAATTCTACTCCTGTAGTTGGAGGTGTGCAAGGTACATTCTAATGGCCACCACAGCCAACTTGCTTCTTAGATTTCATATCTTTGTTTTTGCAGTTTACTCCCTTATTTTGGTAGATCACGTCCTCTAGTAGCTTAAGATCACTGTTCACTAAGAGCCTGTGTCTAATATTCCTTAACGTTTGGTTATTCCCTTTTCCTCAGTGTACATTCACTGAAATGGCCATAGATTTAGGCAAGGACTGAAAGAATCTTTATACATATATTTGTTGGAGGTATTGCAGAGTACTTGTTCCTGAGACTTGGCCATCTCTTTGTTCAGAGGGTTCCAGGTCTAAAATTGGCTTGGGTCTGGGAACTGAACCAGGAATTGTGACTGTTTTTCAAGGACCCCAAAACAGTCACCAGTTCCTCCTTTCTTACCTTCTTCAGTTTCCAATTCCTCCTTTCTTACCTTCTTCTGATTGTAGATGTTAAGTAGTTCCCTTCAAGGGAGCCTGGTTATTTTGCATCTCGAAAACCCAAATTCTATTAATCATCTCCGTTTCAGTCAAGCTCTCTTGGATGCCCCCTTTAACCTTGCTGGTTGTTATGGTAATGATGGTTCCCTGGCTTCTGGCAGTTAAGTGCTGCTACCAGGTCTGTCTCAATTTGGGGGCTCATCATGTCCATCACTATTAATGAGCCTGCTCTGCGACTTCCTCTCATACCCTCAGCCCTGGTCTACAGAGGAGAACCAACACTAAGTTCCTGGTGATACCACCCCTTTCTGTTAAGAGCTAGCATTTACCCCATGTGAAGAGACCCTACTTGAGGCCTCTCTACTACAAGAAATGGGTACCCCTGAGTTGTCCCCACTTCCTCTCCTGGCTGACAGGAAGATAACTAGTGATAAACGCTTGCACAATACACAGGCGGGGAAGTGCTGGGCCTGAAGAATCTGTAAGAAGGGTCTGTATGGTGGGAGGAGCATCGGCATCGCTAAGAACTTGAGTGTGGCTCTCTCCTCTGATGGTAGGAGAGTGGGCACAGAGCTGGGGATCTGTTGAGCCCAAATTTCTGGGGACATCTATGCAGATATCCCCATACCATCTTGCAGTGCTCTCGCTTCAGTGTAGCAGAGCATTTAATTGCCCCTGCAGCTCCCCATCCTACCTCTTAAGTCCTGTGATTGCTCCTCAGCTGTGCTGTCTTTTCCACTGCAGGGATACAAGGATCTCTTTGTAAGCAACATCACTACAAGTATACACTCGCTCTCACACGTAGCCTTAATGGCTTGTGGACTGCTCTCAGTTTCTCATTATCCCTCTGAAGGGCTCCAATTCACTTAGTAATAACCAGCCACCGTCTCTGCAGACAGCATCACTCCTGTGTCTTTGAAAGGCCTGGGTTATTGCATTGGTCAGACTGTTTTTCTCCCTTGGAATATTTCCCCAGGTCCTTATTTGTGAAATAGTCAGCAGTTGAGCTGCCACTTTGTGCCAGGGAAAATCTGTGGCCAACATTCCACTTAGGTTGGGGTTCTCCTTGCCAGCCATTGAAGCTCTTAGTGATGCTGGTGCCTCTCCTACCATACAGATCCTCCTTGCAGATCCTTCGGGCCCAATCTCTGCCCTATAGGCTGCTTCCTTGGACCATTCCCAGTACCAATCATGCCAGTTCAGTTCTTCTTAGATACCACAATGGAATAGAGGTATACGAGATTTATTGGGAGGAAACACTGATGAAGGATTAAGTGGCACAGGAGCAGGGGCTAGCTGGGAAAGGCTTGATATTATGATGTGGGTCTGACACCTGAGAGAGGACACAGGGAAGGAAGCAGCAGCTCTGAGAAAATGTCCTTCCCAGGCCAATGAGGCCCCTGTAGAAAGGACTGCTCACTAGAGGAGTCCCCCACTGGCAAGAATGGTCTGCTTTTAGTACACTCACTATAGTCATGCACCGCTTAACAACAGTGATCTGTTCTGAGAAATGTGTCATTAGGCAATTTTGATTGTGTCATTGTACGAACATCATAGAGTGCACTTACACAAAGCTGGATGGAATGGCCCACTACACGCCTAGGCTATATGGCATAACTTATTGTTGCGGGGAACCCAGACAGAGAGACAGGACACCAAGGCGTGGGAAGCAACTTTTATTAATGCCGGCACTGGCTCAGCAGATTCACATCCAGAGGCTGAGCCCCGACCCGGGTGAGACTCGGGGCTATATACCCTGAAGTTTCCAGGTTGGCAGCTAAGATTTATTATTAGAACATGTGGCCATTGTGCCAGTTCCTGACTGGCTCCTGGATGAGGTGGGAATTTGGAAATATTCAATGCGGAAGTCTTGCTGACCCTACAGTCCAGGAATGTCTTTGTCTGAAGCCCGCGAAATCCTTAGTGACCACATGGTCTGGGAAAGCCTTTGTCTAGGGCCCACTGCCACATTGTAGCTCCTAGGCTACAAGCCTGTACAGCATGTGGCTGTACTGAATGTTGTAGGCAACTATAATACAATAGTGTTTGTATATCTAAACATATGTATCTAAACATAGGAAAGGTACAGTGAAAATTCAGTATAAAACATTAAAAAATGATATACCTATATAGGGCACTTACCAGGAATGGAGCTTGAAGAACTGGAAGTTGCTCTGGGTGAGTCTGTGAGTGAGAGGCAGTGAATGTGAAGGCCTAGGATATTACTGTACACTGCTGTAGGCTTTATACACACTGTACACCAGCATTACCACAAACATGTGAGTAATGTGTTGAGATCCCATGTTCTGATGACGATATCACTAAGCGATAGAATTTTTCAGCTACTTTATTTAATTTTATTTTCAGCTTCATTTTAATCTTGTAAGACCACTGTTGACTGATACATCATTATGTAGCACATGATTGTATATTCAGTCACTGGGAACAGCCTGGGGAAAGCGTGGCAATCCTGTGAACACTGTGATGGGTACTAAAGGTACAACAGATAAAAGCTGCCAGCCAATATCCTGCTTGGGACACTTTATCTCTTGAAAGGATATCTGGGCAGTGGACCCCATGGATGTCACTTAAAAAAAAATTTTTTTTTTATGGATGTCACTTCTATCATTTGCTTACTGATCTGTAATGTCTGCTGTGTCATAAATCAGATTTCTTTGCATGGATTTATTTTTGGGTTCTCTGTTCTCTTCCATTGAATTTTATATGTACTCCTGTGGCAATACTACATTATCTTAATTACAAGAACTTTCTATTAAGTCTCATTATTTGATAAAGCAAGTGCCTCCAAGTTGTTTTTCTTACACAGGTGTTATCTGGGCTATTCTTGTTCCTTTCCTCTTCCACATAAATTTTCAGATTAAAATGTCAAGCTGCACAACAACCCTTTAGTAATCGGAGGGGAATTCATTGAATATTTAAGATCAATGGGAAGAACTGACACCTTTTTTATATTGAGTCTTCAAATTAAATGATGTGGTATATCCTTCCATTTATTTAAGCCCTTTAAAATGTCTTATTTTTTTCCAGAAAAGGCTTGCGTTATCTGTTTAAAGATTGGTCATCGGTACTTTAAATTTTTGCCATTGCTATAAATGGTATTTTTTTTTTTTAAGTTACATTTTCTGTTGTTTCTTGCTGTTGTATAGCCATGCCTTTAGGAGTTGTCCTACTTTGAAGCAAAGGGGCCTGGTCTGTATACTGCACATCAACCAGTCATTGGAAAAGAGCTGCCCTCAGGGACTGGGTGTGACCCTGTGTGAAGTCTTTTGGCCGCAGGGCAATGCCTGAAGAGTGACTCAGTTGAGAGCTGTCAGGTGCCAACATTCCCACCAGTCAGCAAAGACGACTCAGTCCAAGGGGGAATCTCAGCAGGGTATCATAGCAACCACTAAATGCCCTTTAATGGATTAAAGAAATTCTCTTTTATTCTTAGTTTTGTTAAACATTCCTGCTTTGGTAAAAGAAGGGGAGTTGCCCAGCTGGACTGTGTGGGGAATTGGATCTGGGGTTTAACTGCTTCTTAAACAGACTTTCAACTAACCTGGTTCAGTTTCACCTTTCCTCCAGTTTTCAGAACTACCTGTTGTCCTTCAAACCAGAGCTTTTCTGTGGCTCTGCAGCACAGACCAGCTTGCTTTCCGCCTTCCCCCTCTGTTAGCAGAGGTGTTAGCTTTCTTTGGTCAGCTAAGTCAGTTACCACGTGACAACTTGCTTTTTAACCTTCAAAGGTTTGCTGCTGTCATCTGTCCTGGTCGTTTTGTCTTTGTATTCTCTCCTTTTTATCTTTCAATTGTCATTTAAGTTGGGTTCAGGAAGGAGCAGGGGTAAAAGTGTGTGTTCAATTGCTCTCCTTGCCTGGAGCTCTCTCAGTATTCTGATTTAGAGATTTATGAAGCAAAGATAAAGCAGGTGGAGTTTGACAAATGCTGTTTGTAACACCTGAAATTACCCTTTCTTCCTCCTCCATCCTTATTGGTTTGACTTGCCCTTCAGGTCTCAGTTTAGTAGTCAGATTCTCCTGGAAGCTTGCCTTTACAGCCCAAGTCTGGGTTAGATACTCCTTCTATGTGATTTCATTACAATCATTATCACTTTTATTGTAACATTTATCACACTTTGCTGTACTCACTTGTTTATCAGCCTTCAAAAACTCATAGGCTACACACTTATTGAGAGGGGGCTGTATTTAATCTCTGTTGAAGTCTGAAGTCCCAAGCACAGGGATGATTTAAGAGGTACTCAATAGACTTGCATTAAACAAATAAATAAATCACAGAACTTTGAATTAATTCCCCCAAAATGCAGTAACTTATAAAGCTCTCACTTTTCTGAAGATTAGTATATATTTTTCTTTTCTTTTTTTTGCTCGTCTGTAGAAACCAAAAAAGCAAAGTACTAGTTTTATTTCCATGGACATTAGAATCATAGATGCTAATGTTTTAACCAATGACATTTTAAAAGTACTTGGATTTCATTACTAATATGAAGAGTTTTTGAGTAGATAACGTGTAAACTTCGCCTTACTTTAAAATTTGAAAGTTTACTACTTAAACTTCTTTTAATATCTAAGCATTATAAAAACCTCTAGGAGGGCCGGCTGAGTGATGTGTTGGTTAGGAGTTGGCTTGGGATGCCAGCTCTGAGCAGCAGGGCCCCGGTTCGGATCCCACATGAGGGCAAGTGATGCTGCACCCTCTACAGCTAAGATGGTGAACAACAGCTTGACCTGGAGCTGGGCTGCTGTGAGTCACCGGTGATGGCTTAGGCTGCAGTGAGGCTAGCTGGCAGCAGGCATGAGCTTTTGTGAGCCACCATGAGCAGCAGTCCAATGACCGGTGAGCGACTGCCTCACCTGGGAAGAGTGCAATGATAATACCAACATGGGCCAGTGAAGCCACATCCTCCACAACTAGACTGAAGAACAAAGGACAGCAAGTTGTCTGTTCCCTTCCCCAAATTCCCCAATGAAATCTTAAAAAAAAAAAAAAATCTCTAGAAGGGCATTACGACAACTACTATATAAGCAATAAAATATGAGGATAAAATGTTAAAAATGGAGAAGACATTTAAAAAAATATTTTAGGTGTTTCATAAATATTTTTAGGTCATAATCCAAATTTTAGGAAAAATAAGAATTAACAATCATTAAAGCAATCTTTTAATATTACCATTCGATAGTGCAATACTCTAACAGTGCTGTACTATACTTTGTTTTCAAAAGTGCTAACTACTGGAACAAAAGTCAGACTGACGTAACCAAACCTTTCCAGAGGAAGTTCTTGGAGAGTTTATTTTCACTGATATTCATATATTAAAATAAAAATTTTAAAGCAAATTTGTGCTTAGTAATTCATCTTCTGATTCTAAAGGTACAGGAGCCCCTTTTAGAAATATTTGTTTCAAGAACGCCCTGAAAAAATGCTTTAGTGACAAGCAAACTCAAGCTTCATTATGGAAAATTTATTATATGGTTTATAATTTAGTGTCATAGTAAATCTGGAAAGCTTAACTTTGAGGGAGCACTTTTTCTCCTCTCATGTGTATTTATCACAAGAGACACTTTCACATGTTTTTTTTTTTTTTTTTTTTAAAGATTTTATTGGGGAATTGAGGGAGGGGAACAGCATTGGGGACTCAGGGAAGGGGTACAGACAAGTTGCTGTCCTTTTGTTCTTCAGCTTAGTTGTGGAGGACGTTGCTTCACTGGCCCATGTTGGTATTATCATTGCGCTCTTCCTGGGTGAGGCAGATCGGTCGCTGGCCTCTGGACGGCCGCTCACGGCGGCTCTTGGCAACTCACACTGGCTGCCAGCCACTCATGCTGGCTGCTGGCCACACACAGTAGCTTATGGCAGCCCACTGCAGCAGGGGCTGCAGCCTACGCCATCGCCTGCGACCCACGGCACCCGAGCTCCAGGTCGAGCTGTTGTTCACAATTTTAGCTGTAGAGGGCAGTGTCACTCGCCCTCATGTGGTATTCGAACCGAGGCCCTGCTGCTCAGAGCTGGCGTCCCAAGCCAGCTTTTAACCAATTTGCAAATCGGCCAGCCCAATTTCATATGTTCTTTTTTGGACTTACCTGAAAAAAAGTAATAAATGCACAAAGTAGGTAGTGTGAAAAATATACAAAAAATTGAGAAAATTAAAATCCCCTGAAATCCTACTACTAAGAAACCACTATGCTAATACTTTGTTGCATTAGTTTCCTGATTTTCTTTCTCCATATTTGTTTCCTTTCATAGTTGAGACACAAAAGGTGTAGCTCCACAGCCCTCTTTTTCCAGTTAGTAATGAATCATTGCTATTTCTCTATTTCATCAAGTATTCTTTGAAAACATTATTTTAATGGTTACATAATGGTCATCATATGAAGTACATAATTTAACAAGTTTCTTATTCGTCATGTAGAGAGAGTTATTAAAATTTTCTATTGGGCCGGCCGAGTGGAGCGATGGTTAAGAACTGGCTTGGGATGCCAGAGGGTCCCGGTTTGGATCCCACATATGAGGGCCAGTGACACTGCCCTCCACAGCTAAGATGCTGAACAACAGCTCAACCTGGAGCTGGG
>NW_017732251.1:197160-232687 GCF_001890085.2 Hipposideros armiger | reverse complement strand
ATATATATATATATATATATATGAATGTATATATATATTAAAATAAAACACGTGTTGTCAGAGAAAAACTGATTTTCAAATCGGGTAGCAATCTATTAGTGAGGGAAGATATCTTATTGGTTGTATATATTGCAAAATGATTACCACAAGAAATTTAGTATCCAAGCAACTTTCAAACTCCTCAAAAAATTAAAAATAGAACTACCATATGATCCAGCACTTCCACTTCTGGGTATTTATCTGAAGGAAACAAAATCATTATCTTGAAAAGATATCTGCACCCGCATGTTAATTGCAGCATTATTTACAATGGGCAATATATGAAAACAACCAGCATTGTTTTTAAGAGTGAAATCTACTGGCATTGACTGTGATAAAGTCCATTGTTTTATAACCACTAGAGGGCAGTATATTACATTAGTTTTTAAAAAAAATCAGCCATGAAGGCTTACTACATAACTGACCTAGTTTTACAATTGATTATGATAGACATAAAATTACACTTTAAAACATGCTGGACTATTAATTTGATGTTATCTGAGGACATACTTCGTGGTCTATGCCCACTTAGGGATATGTTGATGAAGTAAGACATGTTCTATAATTTAGTAAGAAGACAACTGATAATACAAGGCAGTTACCCATGTCTTTCTGGCTTATGTCTGCCTTTCCTCATATACTGCCACTCCCCAACTTGCAACCTGAGCTGCAGTCATGCTGAACTACTTGTAGTGTCCTTGCACATGCTGTTCTCTCTTCCTGAAATATTGTTCCTTCTTCTCTCTGCTTGGTGAACCCCAACTTACATCTCAAGCCCCAACACCCTGACTTTCCCTGGCAGAGCTAAGTGCAGGTATGTGCTTTGTCCACTCCACTCCTTTGGGGCCAAGTTTAGTCCTATTATAGTTGATTACTTATGTCTCTTTTCCCAGGAAACTGAGCTACTGGAAGGCAGAGGATGAGTTATTTTTGTTGCCCCAGCTGTGCTAGTGTCTGTCACATGGTGCTTAAAAGTCATATTTAATAAACGAGCAAATAAAAGTGCTATGAACAGATGAGGTGATGAGATAATTTCCTACCCAATCTCTTCCTTGATACATCCACCCTCTCCGCCCGTACACACCACTGAAAGCAGCTATCAACCTCCAAAGCAAACCAAAGACGGATTCTTATTTTGACTCGCTGGTGGTGAGGGAGAGTTAGGCTCTGCCAAATAAGAAAGGGAAAAGCAATTTTGGAGGATAAGTAAGCTTTCCATAGTATTTCCCCCATGACAACTTGGGGGATGATAAGCACTTCAGAAATACACGGCTGAGACAACATAATCCTTGTTCTTCTATCCCTGTCTTACATTAGCATTCTTTACTTGGCCAAGTGGGTAAAGTGGTTTTGTTTGCCATTTGGCCAGCAGGTAATACCCGGACATCTTCAGCATTAGGAAGACAGGGTGCCTCGTACATTCCACTTGTGGTCTACAAAAGCTAAAGGAATTAGAGTCAAGCTTCCACATGCCCTAAGTACCATGTGGCAAATTAAACAATTCTCCACCCAGGTGGTATAAGTGTTTGTTTAAAAATGTTTTTGTTCTGTGTTCACTTCGGATATGTCTGCAAAAAGCTGAAAAAATACTTTTGCTTGTTTTAAATCTTGTAGCTATGCCCATACTTATAATCACCTAGAAAGTTCTTTTCTGTGAAGAGACCTGGTTATATATTATACGGATTAAGTGAGCTCTAAAGTCAAATAGACTTTGGTTTGACTCCTGGATATGTCTTTTCCTAGCTTAGTGGCCTTGGGCACATTACACAACCTCACTTTACCTTAGTTCCCTCACTTGAAATATGGACACAACAGCAGTACTTACCTCATTGGGTTGCTAGGAGGATTAGATGAGATCTTGCACATAAAGAGCTGTGCACAAGATTTGGCATATTGTAAGCTTTCCATAAATGTTAGCTATTACTACAGGATAAAGATCTTTATTGCAAGATAAAATCATTTTTTCTTGGCACGTAGGCTTTCTTTTTCTTTTAATAATCAGTATTTAATAGGGTTTTTTTTGCCCCCATTACAGCAGTAAGAGGTGTTATTTTTGTCATTTTGGTAAGACCTATGCCATAAATGAATAAGGGCTTGTGACCATGAGAACCTTGGTGAAGGTGAAGTGAAGCCTTCCCCTGTAGGCTGCCACAGCCCAGGGGGGAACTCTGTGGGCTTCACAAAAGCCTCGCACAGTGTTTCCATCCAGAGTTCTTACCTTTGTTACCCATGCAGATGCAGTGGAAAATACTGCCTTGTTATCAAGCGCTTTGAGGCTCTTTTACTACTTTGGCAAGAGTCAGATTTCTTCAGCATCACTGATGTTGGGCTTGGAACATGGTTTTTAAACAGATTGTCTAAATTGTTAATTCCTGTGGGTAGGAACATTGCTTTGTATAATCCATATCAAAATGGCATATATACATAAGTGCTTAATACATTGTAAAACAAACTACTAATTATATGTTTAATGTTTTATACAGTTAGTGAAATTTGTTCTGAACCAAAAATTGGAACAAAAATTGGTATAAGAAAAGATTTTAAATATTTTGAGAGCTAAAATTTTTGAGTTTGAAATAATTTTAGACTTACAGAAGAGTTGTCTTCATAGTACAGAGAGTTCCTATATACCCACTTACCTATTAACAGCTTTCCCTAATGTTAGCATCTTATATAACCATGGTAGAGTTATCAAAACTTAGAAACAAATATGTATAATACAATTAACTAAACTACAGGCTTTATTAGGATTTCACCAATGTTTTTCCACTAATGTCCTTATTCTGTTTCAGGGTCCAATGCAAGGTATCATGGTACATTTAATGTCTTTAGTTTCTTCTAATCTGTGACTGTGCCTCTCTCTGTCTTTTATTTTCTTTCATGACTGTCATACTTTGGGAAAATATCAGTTAGGCATTTTGTAGAATGTCCTCAATTTGTCTGAGTTCGTGTGATGACTTTCTCCTGATTTACTTAAGATTACAGATTTTGGAGAAGGGTTCCACAGAAGTAATGTACCTTTCTCAGTGCATTATATCAGGGGGGTACAACATGATATTGATATATTTTCTTACTGGTAACTTTAACCTTCATCATTTGGTTCAGGTGATATCTGCCATGCTCCTCTACTGTAAAGTTACTTTTTTCCTTTGTAATTAATAAATACTTTGGTGGAGATATTTTGAGGCTATGTAAATATATCCATTTATGAAATTCTCCAGCTGATTTTAGCATCCATTTGTGGATTTTGCTTGCAGCAACTGTGCGGTTTTCAAATGATTATTTCTCTATTTCCCTCATTTCTTCTATATTTATTAAAATTCTCCTGTAAAGAAGAGTTGTTTCTTCTCCCCCACCTATTCATTTGATCATTTATTTATATCAGTATGGACTTACATATATTTGTTTTGTTCTTTGTGTTGTAATATTATCATTATTTTGTTGTTCAAATTGTTCCAGCTTTGGCTACTGGGAGAGCTTTCAGGCTGGCTCCTGTGTCCTTTTGAAATGTTGCCTATTTTATTTTATTATTTTATTTTACCTTATTATTTTATTTTTATTTAGTACATCTTTACTTCAGGCCTATCTTGTATTTTCCCTGTATCAACCCTGGAATCAATCACTTTCCCCAAAGCCCTGGTTCCTTTTTATTAGAGAATATTTAGAAACCAAGGTCTGAGTGCCCAATTCTCTTAGTAGACAAAGTAAGGAAATATATGTATATGTACTAACCCATATATTCATCTGTATTCATATATTCATATATATATATACATATATATATATATATGTATATATATATATATATATATATATATATATATATATATATATGTATGTATTTAAAAGCATGAATTCATGCTGATACTTCTGACTCCAATCTAGCACTACAGGTTTTATTCTAGGACTCTCCCTTTCTGGAAAAGGTAAAATCATAAGAGCAAAAAATGGATCTGTGACTGCTCAGGGCAGCACAAGAGAATTTTTGGCTCGACAGAGCCATTCTTCATGGTACAGTGGTAATGGATGCATAACTACATGCATTTATCAACACCTACAGAACTGAGAAAGTGAATTTTGCTATGTGCAAATTAAAAAGAATCAGCCAAGAAGATATTGAACTCAAAATGGAATGCAGATTGTGATGAATAAATCTAACTGTATTAAAATTAATGACGTTACCACACTGAAGGAGGTGGGGAGGAAAGGAGCTGACCTAAGTAACTCTGAAAAATAGTCTATTGAGTGAATTGATAAGGCTAAAGACAAAAGGAATGGTATAAACACTGTACTTTAGTTGATAAATTTGTCTCTCATAGTTGTACAAGTTAGCAATCCTAAAAGTACTTTTCATCGTATACTAGGGTTAAACAAATTAGTGCATACATTGTGAATAATGACCCAGGTTTCTCAGTGTCAAAGAAAAAAAAGAAATAAATATTTTTGGAATTTTCTTTATATAACAGATTTATAGAGATATGAAAACTAAATTATACTTAGTTATACATTTAAAGAATTATTTTTATTGAAAAAGATAAAGTTGGGGGCCGGCCGAGTGGCTCAGTTGGTTAAGAGCTCGCTCAAGAGTGCAAACTTTGAGCAACTAGCAGTTCGATTCCTGGCCTGAGCTGAGCTGCCAACAGGTGGCAGGATGGTTCAGCTAAAAAAAAAGATAAAGTTACATGACATTGAGAAAATCTAGTACATGTAATAATCTATCAAAATATATACAAATGTGCATATATTTATTTTCATATATATGTAACGTAATTTTCTCTAAAAGCATCAACATTCAAAGGAACATAGGCCATTGCCATGCTGGCTCAAACTAATGAGGTTCTAAAAAGTTGTCTGTAAGTTTTTTTGAGTGGTGTTGATGCATTTTATTGCCAATATGGATTTTAAATAAGGTCATGGTAATCCTCCCTGATATCTGTTTTATTTTATTTTTATTATATATTTTCCCAGTATGATTTCATTTATAAAGGACCAAAGTGGACACTCAAATCTCTGGTAATGGAAGTCAGCACAGTAATTATCTTTGGGGAATAACATGGATACTTCTGAGGTGCTAGTAATGTTCCCTATTTTAATCTTGGTGATGGTTACACAGGTGTGACCAGTTCATAAAATTTTATCAAGCTACAGAAACATATCATTTGTTTACCTGTTATATGTTATATTTTAATTAAAACCTTTACTTAAAAGATTTTCAGGTCACAGTTCAAACATCCAAATGTATGTTTTCATGCTCCTTTCTTGTAAAGAAAAAACCTCCAATTCCAGTTTTTAAAGATAAACCTGTCCAAGTTTCTCTTATCAGTTATTAGAAACTCTGCCTCTCACAAATGTATCCAGACTTTTGTTTTGATATATTTTGCCTAAGAGATTACTATCACTTGTGATTAATTTTATAACTGTATTCATTAAGGAAAATGATACTTTCTTTGATTTCCTCTAAACCTACCTTTTCAATTTGAAAGATTCTTTTTTTCCTAAAACTTACAACTGATTATATAAGGCTTTTTTCTTTCTTACATTATTTAAAAATGTTATACATGTATATACATATTTTTTTAATCACATTCTCATTTAGTCTTCACTTTTATAGCACACAAAATGCTATTCTCTTTCACTTTAATTCACAAGAAATCTTTACTCTTCATTTGTCTCTCTACTTTTATCACTTTTAATGAACCCACTTTGGATCTACTAAAATGCTAACATTTCTTTATGGAGGAGTTATGGCCAATATTGCACAGGGATTCTGGTCATGCCGTAATTTTATAAAAAGACAATGTCATAATGTACAAGTACTAGTAAAATACACATCTTGTCCTGCTTTACCAGCTTACTAGTTAAGTTTTTTTGGCCTAGCTTGACTTTCGATTTTAACTATTTTTAACTGCCCTTTCTTTGTAGAGATATTCTTTAGTGTACAAATAAAAGGTATTAAAGTTAGGGATTATTAACTGTAAAGTTGGTGAGACATGCAGGATGCTGCTGAATACATCTACAATAGCATATAAAAACAAATCTTTTTTTAAAACAAAGGTGAGTTTTTATTTGAGGTGCTTGGGATGCTTCACAAACATGTGAAGCACACCTCTTTGGCCTGCTTACCCTATTGGATGTCATTTTATCAATTTTATAAATGATACCCCAATTCATGTGGTTAGGGTGCTTCAGAAGGAAACTCAGGGAAAGTTTAGCCCCTGCTTCCCGTTCCAGCTTCCTCTCTCACTCTCTCCTGGCTCTTTGTCTCAGCTAGGCCTGGGAGGTTCTTATCTCCTTTCCATTTTCCGAAACAGTACTCATTTGGCTAGCTCTGAAGCTTTTTTTTTTAGAATTCAGGATGTAATTCATCTAATTTGTTCATATAGCTTGTGCAGTTAGCACTTTTACACGAATTTACAAGTGCCTGCTTATTTGTGTGTCTCCCCCATCAGACTGTATCAGTCAGAAAAAGAAAGCCATTATGAGGATTAGGAGACTAAGGGATTTATTGCAGGAATGACATTTTACCAAATATGGGAGGAGCTGGGAAAATGAAGGTCTGGAAGGGGAGAATTGGAGGACCAGGGGATCAAAATGTGGCCTGCACTAGAGAAGAATGCCAGTAACGATGAGAGAAACAGTCAGTTTCCAGGCTGTTTGAAGAACTCGTGTCGGTAGGCAAGCTGAAGCTTGCAGGGACATCTGATAATCCCACTGTGCCCAGCTGCCAAAGGGAAGCGAGAGAAGGCAGCTTGAAGAAATCTATGGACACTGCCTCACGTGGGAAAAGTCCACTTGGGTGAAGCTGTCTCTGTGGGCCTACGGCTTATGCCTGATGGTGCGCCGGGTGCTGCTGCTGGTCAGCTGGGCCCCTAAGGTGGGAAGGTGCTATTGGAGAGGAGAGAGAAGACCGCTGGGGCCTGTGGGGCACCTCTGAGGCCATCACAGTGACTGACCGTGGCGATCTTCTAAGAACAACAGCTTCTGGTCACTCCCACCTTCCCTTTTCTGCGAATTCTAACCTGGAAATGTGGGTGTTAGTGACGCTGCTAGCGAGGACTCGGAAGGAAGTGGGGAGCGTGGTAGAGAAAGCATATATGACTTTAGAGAAGACCTAACTCATCACGGACAACTGTTGGTAGAAATGTGAAATGTTAAAGGAGCTGCTGGTGAAAACTCAGAATGGAAATGAGGAAGATGTTACTGAAAAACTTGAGGAAACGGCATCCTTGTTATAGAGTGGCACAAAGCTTAGTGGGATTGTGTCCTGCAGTTAAATGGAAAAGTGGAACTTGTGTGTGTGTTACATGCTGTTGAATCGGCTCTGACTCCTGACAACCTTATGAATGACCGGGGGTGTCCACAATGTCCTGTCCTCACAGCCCTGCTCGGCTCCTGTAGACTCAAGCCTATGGCTTCTTTATGGAGTCACTCATCTCCTATGTGGTCTTCCTCTTTTTCTGCTGCAGCCTGTTTTTCCCAGCATGATTGTCTTTTCCAAAGAACAGTAGGACAGTTTCAGTTTTGTCATTTTTATCTCCAGCAATGTTTCAGGCTTAATCTGCTCTAGGACCCACTTACTTCTGGCAGTCCAAGGTATATATAGAGCGCTCCTCCATTATATTTAAAATGAATCTATTTTTTTTCCCTGTCAGCCTTCTTCACTGTCTGACTTTCTCATCTGCACATAGTAATTGGGAATATGAGGGTGTGGATGATCTTAGCCTTGGCCTCTAATCACACATTTTTGGTCGTGATGACCTTTCCTAATTCTTTGCTGTCTTTCTGAATCTGAGCCTTCTCTTGATTTCTTGGCTGCAGCATCTATTTGAATTAATGACTGAACTGAGGTAAGCACAATTTTTAACAATTTCAATGTCTTCATTGTCTATGTTAAAGTTTTGTACTCTGTAGTTATGAGTTTTGTCTTCCTGATGTTCAAATACAGTCTGTTTTCACACTTTTCTTCTTTTACTTTCATTAGAAGTCATTTCAAGTCATTGCTCCTTTCTGCCAGTAAGATGGTGTCATCTGTATATCTTAAGTTATTGATATTTCTTCCACCAGTTTTCACTTTCTTCTGAGTCGAGCCCAGTTTTTTTTTTTTTTGTATAATATGTTCTGTGTACAGATTAAACAAAGAGGGAGATAAAATGCACCCTTTGTCTGACACTTTTGCCTACAGAAACCATTCTGCTGAGATTTCCAAGTGTTGAAAATGCAGCCTGATTTCTTCTTGCTGCTTATAGTAAAATGCCAGGAGAAAGAGATAGATTTAGGGAAAAACTTAAAGAAAAAGGGAATTTGACTCGAGGATCTGAAAAATTGCCAGACTAACCAGATTTCAAGAGGCACTAAAATTAAGAGATTCATTTTTAGGATAGAAAAAGCTAAGGGTGTGGCTATACAATCTTTTCTTAATATCATGGAAAGATAAAAAGATCACAGTATTCAGTCACAAAAATGCCTCTTTAAAGAGATTATATGTGTGACTCATAGATCTCCTCAGCAATCTCTGCAGGAACCAAAAATAGGGGTGTTACCATCTTGGAGGAGCCTCTTGTCTAATGGAGTCAATTCCTATAATATACCCAGGAGACCCACAGGTTTTTGAGAATTTATATCAGCATAAACATTGTTGACCTGGACCAAAAAGAACAGAGAATATGAAATGAAAGAAGGCTGTCTGATATCCAAAATTCTACATGCATGAAATGGGCTGACAAGACTACTCTGCAGCAAATATGTGCTACCTTTCATGAGAAGGAAAGGATGGCCCAGAGAGTGGAGCAGAGAGCCAGAGGGTGCAGGGGCCTTGAACAACAGAAGATTATTCTCAGGCCTTGAAATCTAACAGAGTTTGTCCAGCTGGATTTTGCCATGTCTTGGAACTAGTGACTTCCTTTTTCCTTCTATTATCTGCCCTTTGAATGGAAATGTCTATTACTGTTATCAAATACCTGTCCTCCCATTGTATTTTGAAAGCAGGTAGTTTGGGTTTTGAGTTTCATACAGGTAAACAGATGGAAAGGTATTGTGTCCCACTCATACCTAATTTAGATGATGAGATTTGGGACTTTCAGTCTGATGAGATTTAGATGAAACTCTTGGAGTTGATGTTGGTGTTGTAATCAAATGAGGCCTTTGGGGACCTTGGGATGGGATGAATGTATTTTGCATATGGGATAGCTGTGTATCTTTGAGAGCCAGAAAGTGGATTATGGTAGACAGAATAATGGCCCCCCAAAGATGTTCACATGAATAGGTTATGTAAAACGGTGTATTGGTTTCCTATTTCTGCTTGTATTCCTAACACATAGAACACATAATAGGGGCTTGATAAATTGAATATTAAATATTTTTTCCTATATTCATTATTTTGATCTGCTACTGTGTACCCTATTCTAATTTCTAAGGGCACAGAAATAAATGATAATCTCTACTTTCCAGGGAGATCTTGATCTGAAAAAAGAGACATAAATACACACAAAAAATTACAATTTAGGGTACAAAGGACATAATTTATATAGAGTAGGTGGTACAGAGACATAAGTAAGCAGTTATAAGTAGAGTGAAAGGGAAGGCATTTCAAACTAAGGGTATAGCATATATACAGGCAGAGAGGCATGAAATAGCAGATAGTATTTGGGGAGTTATAAAGAGTTTGGTATATTGGACTAAGCGATATGGTAGTAAAGGTGGTAAAGATGATGCTAGCTAGGTAAGCAAGGAGGAACTCAGAATATGAAGAGCTTTATATGGCATGTTAAGAAGCGCAAAATTTCTCCAGTTGCCAAAGGCGAAGCTCTGAAAACTTCTAAGATGAGATTGATAAGATAGATTTTCACTCTGGCCATTTTACTCACACTTTAGAAATGCCATTCTAGCTGCCTCATTGGTGCCAATGATAAGAAACTCAGCTTGAAATAGTTGAGGGAAAATAAAAGGCTGTATGAGACTATCATAATTGTATGAAAAAAAGTTTTTTATCATCATACAACTTTTGGCTTTGTTTCTATATTTGAAAAATCAACCTTCTGATATAAACCTGGTCCCCGGTAGATATTCCTATTGGGAAAAGAATGTACTGACCAGGCAATTCAAGTAATCCAGTTGAGATTGCAGTTTATTTATTGTATTTACCATTTACCCTGTGAGCTTTGCTAGTGTCATCAGTTCTTTAGAGCCTAATCACCCCTGCATAAAGTGATAACTAATTTCTGAACATGCAGAATTGAGCACAAGAGCCCTTGGTAACATCTCTGAAGAACAGAGATCCTTCGAAGTCTTGAACAAATAGCTTTACTATTTATGAGAAGTATTATTAATCAAACTTTTTATACCACTGTATAAAAATTTAATAGAATTTATTAGGAATTTCAGAAAAACAAAGCTTTATAACTATAGCTAATACATAATTTGAATAACAAAATATCATGTTTTCTTTTTTAAATATAATGAATGTATTTCCAGTAACATGCTCATTAAAAATAATAATTTCCATTCACTAAAAATGTATTTATCAATAAAATACATAATAAAGTATAATTTGTAGCATAAATGTAAACCAATCAATTTGTCTCCATTGCCCATATTATAATTTACCTTTACTGTATAGTTATAGTGTTTTAATCATTAACAAATGCCAAAATACATAATATATTTACAGGAGATTCTCAAAAATAATGATTCCATTTAATAGTTACTGTTATACTTTAGTATTTTCTCTGCAATCAGGATCCAACATCAGGAAACAGACTGGTCTGTGGTTGGCTGTTCTGTAACATAATTTCAGAATTTATTTTACTGTAGTATTCACATACTTTAAGGTAGATCTCCTTACAGATTACAGATTTTAATAAGACTAAACTCACAATTCAAATTATCAAATGCTACACATACATCAATCTCAATGAGTACCATTTTATGTAAGATATCAGACTAATTATAATAATTCATAGTCTTCACTCTTTGCTATTGGTAAGATGTGCTTTAGAGGTGCTTTTTATCATAATATGATGTATAAATGGTCAAAATTTAATAACTTTATTTTCTACAGGAAGCACTTGGAGCCATATAATACCATTGATGTAGTTTACCAACATATATTGGGCTAAACAAGTAAGGTGCTTGGAAAGGCAATTGTTAAAAATTCATTAAATTTATTTTATTTAAAAACGTAAACAAAGTATTCCAAATGAAAATTCTACTTCTAATATTCATAGTTTCTATATTGAAAAATTGTGGCAGGTGTCTTGAGGATGCCCTGTAGCAACCCTATGATACTATATTGTTTGTGTATTGTCTCTATTAGAATGCAAGCTACTTGAGGGAATTAAAATGTTTTTCTCTTTCTAGTCCCAGCCCCATCAGAATACCTGACATGTGGTAAGACTCAGGCAATATCTGTTCAAGAAGAGACCTATATGATAACTTCTACAAAAAGAAAAAAATCAGGCTGCTATGGTGACCAAGAGGAGGACATGCTAAATTTTGGACAGGACAAAGCTTGGGCTGAACAAGGTTTTCTAGAGGGGAAGACACTGAATTCAATTCTTCAAGAATAAGTAGGAGAAGGCATTTAAGAGAGCAACTCCTATAAGGCAGCGGGGGCAGCATGGGCCCTGGAAGCATGCAAGGAGTTCTAGGGAGATCTGCCTGTACTCAACAGTGTGTAAGTTATGAGTTGGGGAGCAAACGGAGGTGAGGATGGAAAGGTCTTGGATGCAGTTCTCTGGAGTTTTAGTTTTATTTTCTAGGTGATAGGTAACCACTGAGGTTAGGTTTTAAGCAAAAGACTGATACGTTCATATTTGTGCTTTAAAAAGAATTACTCTGGTGGTAACTGTGTGAAAGATGCACTGGAGACAGCAAACATGGAGGCTCTTGAAATGGTCCAAATGAGATATAATGAATTATTATTATTATTATTATTATTTTTAACTGAGCCATCCTGCCACCTGTTGGCAGCTCAGTGGCAGCTCAGCTCAGGCCGTGAATCGAACCGGTGACCTTGTTGCTCAGAGCTCCCACTCTTGAGTGAGCTCTTAACCAACTGAGCCACTCGGCTGGTCCGAGATATAATGAATTCTTAAACTAAGATGCTATCAGCAGGAATGGAGAAGGGTAGATGAATTTGTGATGCATTTAGTAAGTATTATTAGGAGGATTTATTGTCTAGGGGTATGCGAGAATGAGAAGGCTGGGTGACACATTTTGTCTGGGAAATTTGGCAGATGATGGTGTCATTAATTGAAATAAGATTATACAAGTACAACAGATTTTTGGGGAAAAGGGAAAGTGTAAATCCTGGCTCCGCCACTGAACAGTTCTAAGACTTGAGAAAACTATCTGATGTCCCTAGCTTAGAAGATTAAACAAGAGAATATGTGTGAAACCATTTGGCATAGTACTTTTCAATGGCAGGAACCCAGTAGGTATAATGTTGCTAGGCTGAGAATTTCAGTTCCTTAAATAACTACAGAATGCATGTAAATTGTAAAGCTAGACATATATGACACATGTTATAATTTAAAAACAAAATTCTTCTAAGTTCATATGGGTATGAAAACACTGGAGCTGAAATGTAAAAATAAAAACATTGATTAAAAGCTTACCTGCAGTATCTCCAAAACAACAGATACTCCCAAATAGATATTTCTGCCATTGTATGGAGACATGGAGATCTTATTTTAGAAAAGTCCCTACTGAAAACTAGGTTATACTACAATTGTCCTGTGGTAAATATAAAACAGTTTTGGTGGTCTTTTGTGTTATACATACGGAAAGGTTATAGTTAGGGTCATATATTGCCTTTCTAGAACTTACACATTAAATATAATTTTACTTATTTGAAATGCAGTGGAGATCCAGGAACAAATTTTGAAAGCTTTTAAAAGACAAAGCTATAATATATCTAAAGCCCATGTATATACTTTACTCTCAGAGGAGGCACTAAGTACCTATTTATTCTAGCTTTAAACTCGAAAAGGTTGGACATCTGTTTTCTGGACTCAAAATAAATTACAAGCAGTTTAATAGAACACTTGAAGGCAAGATGCAGGTAGAAGTAATCCCAGGTGATAAAAAGAAAACAAACAGGCTATAAAAATACAAACTTTGAAACTTTGCATTCACCATAAATGTTAGGCTGAATCTAATAATGAGAAAACAATCAGACAAATCCAGATCATGGGATATGAGGGCGTATTCAACAAGACAACTGGTGTGAACTCTACAAAGGTGTCAATGTATATGAAAGATTGAAAAGCATGAAGAGGCTTTTCTAGGTTAAGAACCATGACAACCAAATGTGATGTACAATCCTGGGTTGGATCCTGGATCAGAAAAATAAAATAGCCAGAGAAGACATTATTTTCCAGGCAACTAAGGAACTTTGAATATGGAGTATGTATCAGATAATATTGTATCAATCTTAAATTGCTTGGGTGTGATGATAGTGGTATTCTGATTATGTATTTAGAGGGTAAGTATGATTATGTCTGTAATTTACTTTTAAACAGTTCATTAAAATGTGTATTCTTGTGTTTATGTATGTATCTCCTATTCTATTCTATTCTATTCTATTCTATTCTATTCTATTCTATTCTATTCTATTCTATTCTATTCTATTCTATTCTATTTTTATTCTACTCTTCCATCCATTCATATCTATCCATCAATCTATCTATCAGATAAAGCAAGTGTGGCAAAATGTCAACAATTGGTGAGTCCAAGTGAAGAGTATAATAACATAAAATAAAAATAGCAGAAAAAAAGGGAAAATAAAAAAAATTGTTCAAGTCCTCATGCAGAACACGGCAATGAGTTTTTATGGGGGAGAGGGACAAGGTAATTTTGATGTCAGCTGTTCAAACAGGCAGTTAATAATTCTATGATTTTTATACCATTTTCCCTGATAAATAAATAGAAGGTTTCTGACCTATGTTAGTGATGTTAAAATAAGGAAGAATAACATATTTGGAGATAAAGAGACCGAATAAAGGTAATGGTTACCACCTGTTATAAAGAATGAAAAAGATGTAAGAGAAAAATGATTTCAAGTCTACCAGTGGTCCCTAATCCACACCATTAGCTTTTCAGTTATTTGTCAAATACTCTAGCAATATAATGACAAAGTGCACCAATGTGCACAACAGAGTAATTTGCTCCATAGGTAACTTTCTCTTCCTATTGAGTAGTATTTACAATTCATGCTCACTTAGTTGTCTGTGGTTAGTACACTGTTTTCAAGTTGAGTTGAGGCTTATAGAAGAGTGATCTGTCATTGCAGGTGTTATGTCACTAAAGTGAAATAAGAATCATAAATGTCATAAATGACAGAAAATTGTTACAGTAAAAATTCAGACACAGAAAAAAATATCACTGCAAAAATCACTTAAATTGCTGAATTGGTGGAGATGAAAATTTGAGCAAAAAAATCAAGCTAGCATGTAAAAAGTAACCATGAAAAAATGTATCAGGAATCAAAGTGACCAATACCAAAAAGGTTTTGTCTAAAAATCACAGCATCAAAAATGCCACACCAAAAAGGCTACTTTTAAGAAACATGTGCCCACGAGTGGCTCAGTTGGTTAAGAGCATGAGCGCTGAGCAACAGGGTCGCCGGTTCGATTCCCACATGGGCCAGTGAGTTGTGCCCAAGCTGAGCTACCGCTGAGCTGCCAACAGGTGGCAGGATGGCTCAGCTGGTGAGAGCACGTGCTCCTAACAAGGTTGCCAGTTTGACTCCCACATGGGATGGTGGGCTATGCCCACCCGCAACTAAGATTGAACACGGTACCTGGAGCTGAGCAGCTGTAAGCTGCCCACGGGTGGCCAGATGGTGACCTGACTTGGAGCTGAGCTAGCTGCTCCCTCCACAACTAAGAATGGAGGACAACAACTTGGCTGTTCCCCTTCCCCAATTCCCCAATAAAATCTTGAAAAAAAACCCAGGTGCCCAGAGGTAAGTAATAAGCTTCACTAGGGCAGGGACAGCATTTTTCTCACTCACTGTTATTCACCACTGTAACCCAGAGCATAGCAAAAATTTGAAAATGTATCACTTATTTATGTAAAATCAGATAATAAGAAATGAAGTATATTTGTATAATCTCACTTTTTCCTGTCAGGATTTCAGAATTGAGGGCACATGATAAAAAACAATTGAGCAAACATGCAATTAATTTTCTAACAAAACATTTCTTTGTTGAACACCTAAATTGAGGATTATGAGAGTATGGGAAGTGTCTTAGTTTGGGGATGCCCTTTCTATAGACCTGAATGTCTCCTGATCACCTCTAGGCAGACATGATTTTTTTCCTTCTGTGATTTCCTAAGACTGTGCATCACAGTCTTAGCTTACCTCGTATTAGAATTATTTGTATATACTATCCATGTATGTCTTTTTCCTTTTAGACTGAAAATTCCTGAATGCAATGACTGCTTGTCTTTTATATGTATATCTTTACCAAAATCCGGTTCCAAGGCAAAAAAAAATTCAAAACACTAATATCTAATTTTGAACTCTGAAGACATAGAAGGGATATGGACAAGGATGGGATCATTACCAATGTAAACGTCTTAACAATTTCCCAATTAGGCTACATAACTAAAATTTTTTGAAGAGTAGTGTACTGATACCTGTTTCTGTTCTCATTATTAATGAAGTAACTCTGCATGTAAAAATCTTAATATTACAGTTTTTTTAATGATAGGATATTTTCTTGATTCTAACAAAACATCTTATAATTGAAAGTTGTTTGTGGAGAAAAATTCCCTAAAAGCCAATCTCAAGAAAAATTAGTATCAATACAGGATTCTTATACATAAAATCATGAAAAGCTTCCTAAAATAAGAAGAAAAAAAAAGAGCTCTTAAAATACTTACCAGAAGTGTAAGGTATTTTTCATGGATGAATTTTTGCGAATGGTTTCTTGCACATCTGAAATAATTATACCATGATACTAAAACAATTTAGTTATGTGTATTGAAAGAGAAGAATGATTAAATTTTGATGTCAAAGTATTCAAAATTGAGTAAGAGACCTTTTTTATTGTCCCCAGAAGCAATCTTTATACTTAGGTTAGAAAATAGAAGTTATTTGATTAAAAACAATTACATAAGAGTTATACTGATAAAAAGGAATTCCTAGTACTTGGACTATTCCATAACAATCTTTATTCAAATGCTAGGTTTTCTAACCTTTTTTTCTTTTTCTTTTTCTTTTTAAACAAGAAATGAATTATCTCAGGAAAGAGGAGATATTTATTTAGCTATTAAGGCACAAAAAGTCGAGTAATTTGCTCAACTCCTGCCTTTTCAATGTTTAGGCTTTGTCCATATAATAACAAGGGTCTGGGCAAAAAAACCCCAAATTCAGGCAGAATCTTTTACACGAAACATTTAAATATCTGGAAGTATCTAATAGAAAACAAAACAAAACAAAACAAATCCTCTATGAAACACTGATTTGAGGTTTTTACTCTTTACCTGCATGATGTGTCTTAAACTTATAGTTTCAGTTTTATATTGCTTTTCTGGTTGTAGCACCTTGCCTTTTATTAATATATTATTTTTAAATTTTAATAAAACATATACACATTATTTTAATTCATAATACAAAGCTAATGTCGTGTAAACCACATAGATTATGAAATTTGAACATTATCACTTTTCTAGAAGCTTCCTGGATCTCCCACCTCCACACTGCCCTGTGGATTTCACTACCTTCCCTTGCTCACAGAGGTAACCCACTCTTACAGACTTTGTTTCTTTATAGTTTTAACACATGTATGCATCCCCCAAAGAATATTGTTCACTTTTGCCTGTTTCTGAACTTCACATAAATAAAACTGTAGTCTTTATTCTCCTGTGATTTTCCTTATTTTTCTCAAAATTATATATTATTTAGATTCATCCATGATGATGTGTGTAGCTGTAGTTTGTTCATTTTCCTGGCTGAATAGTACTGCAGCACATTTAGATGTTTTCAAAGTTTGGTTTTTAAACAATGTTCTCTATGTACTTATACATGTCTCCTGATGTACATGTGCAGGGTTTTATCTAGGATATGCATCTAGAAGTGAAATTGCTGGATTGTAGGGTATGTTCATGTTTAATTTATTAGGTGGTGGCAAACATTTCCTAAAGATTTTGCCCCAGTTTACATTCCCACCAACATTATATGAGAGCTCTAATTGCTGTAGGTCTTCACCAACACTTAGCATTGCCAGGCTTTGAAACTTATGTCTTTCTGATGCGAATACAACTATATCTCATTGTTTACTGTCATTTGCATTTCATTTGTTGTGAAATTCCTGTTCAAGCCCTTTCTCCCCCATTAAAAAAAATTATATATATATTTAATTATAGTTGACATTTAATATTATTCTACTCCCCTATTTTTTGAGTTGTCATTTTTTCTTATTGATTTATAGTTCTTTACATATTTTGAATGAGTTCTTCATTTTATGTATTATAATTTCTCTCATTTGTGGCCTGTCTTTTCTTTCTTTAAATGATGTTCTGATATGAAGAGAAGTTTGTAATTTTAATGTAGTCAAATTTATTTTCTCCTTTATGGATTACATTCTTTTTGCTCTGCTTAAGAAATCTTTCCTTACCCTGAGGCTAGAAAATATTTTCTTATATTATCTCCTAAGAACTTTATTTTCTTTTATATTTAATCTTTAATCACATTAGAATTTATTTTTATGTATGGTATATGTATCGTAGGAATTCAATTTAATTTCTATTTGGTATTCAAGTATTCCATTATGGAATGACAAACAGCTTGTCTCAAAATGACTCCAGAATTTCTTTATAGCTTTTCTGTCAATCTGCCATCTGGGATCCAAGAACAGGTTTTCACCCCATGTGAGAGGGGCTGTTCTTAAATTCAACTTCCTATGAGATCATTAGCTCCTCTTCCTAGCAAAAAAATTTAAAAAACTGCAATTTTTCACATTGGGAATTCAATTTCATGTTTTTTAGACTGTTTCATGCTGTTTCACAGCTTAAATCATGTTTTTTATCCCCTACTTTTTTGTTTTCTCTCTTGGTGTTTCAGTTTGGAAATTTTCTATTACTGTCCGCAAATTCATTGATTCTTTTTTCAGCTGTGTTGAGTCTACTGATGAATCCACAGAAAACAGTTTTCATTTCTGTTACAGTGTTTTATTTTTCATTTTTCTTTTGACTCTTTCCTATAGTTTTCATCTCTGCTGAAATTCTTCACATGTTTATGCATGTTGTCTGTCCCATGTTGTCCACCTTTTCTACTATAACATTTAACATAGTAGTCATAGGTATTTAAAATTACCTGATAGTTCCAACATCTGGGACATCTCTGTGTCTCAATCTGTTGATTGCTTTGTCCCTTGATAGTGAGGTTGTTCCCTTGCTTTTTAGGTGTGCCTCATAATTTTTGATTTAATGTTGGACTTCATGTTTAGAATAGTGGATAGTTAGGTAAATAGTATTTGTGCCTGGAAATGAGCATGTCTCTTCTGCTAGGCAATTGTGTGTGTGTGTGTGTGTGTGTGTGTGTGTGTGTTGTGTGTGTGTGTGTGTAATCAACATAGTCTGCAATTGATCTGGGTTTGGATTTTGTTATTGCTAAGGTAATCTTCAGTACATCACTCTTCAAATTCCTCCAGTGTTATTTTGTGCTTCTGCAAGAGTCATGGAGGTGTTTCTTCTTTAATGTTTCTGCTCTACTCAGCTTTTGGCCTTTCTGTGTGTCTGCACAACAGAAGGAAGCTCTCTCTATGCTCTTGCCTCTCTTCCAGCAGATTTCTTTCTCTTGTTACTTTCTTGGTACTTGCTGGCCTTGTGGTGCAGGGAGAAGGGGAGCTTTTCAGTTGTTATGGTCCAGGCTCAGTCTTAGGCATGTCCTCTGTATCTTTTTAGTCATGCTGCTCCGCCTTCCAATGGCAGTCAACTTTGCCTTGTATTTTGGTGAGTTTTGTGTAAGAAAGTTTTGTGCCCCTCCTCCAAGAGCAGCATACCTCTATCGATCTAGGCTCATGCCTGTTTCTTGCCCTTCCCCCACAGGAAGAGGCTTTTTTTTCTTTTACCTTCCTCCCACTCCCATGAGTCTTTACTTATGCCCAGGAGGCAATCAACAAAGTTTGCTGCATCTGTTCCAGTACCTTATGACTTTTATTTCTGTAGGACAGGAGGTTCTGCATGAAGCTTCATGCCTTTCCTACAGCAATGGCTGCTTTCCTCCTCCAGTCTGCACCACTGAGGAAGGATTTTTCTAGTCTCCTGCTCTGCCTCCTATTTTTTCTCATGAACACACCATATAGGTTGATGGAACAGAATCTGTGAGAGGGTGTGAACTCTTCTTGTGTTTGTGGCTCCCAGAAGTTTTATATTCTCACAATAGTTCACACTTATCCTTTAGCAATTTGTTAAAAATCTAAGCAGAATTCTTAATATCAGTTTGTCTGAAACCTGGCATTTCTTTCTTCTATACTCTGCCACAGGGGAGCCAATAGTCATGCCCTGTCTCTCCTAGGAAGTTCCTGTCTTTCCTTGAGTGTCAGGCTACTTGGTTGTGCTGTGACTTCAGCTCTCTAATGTGTTGACGAAAAGCTATACTTTTGTTTTTTATCTGCTTTCTCTTAGTCTTAGGGTGGGATCGACATGTTCCAGCTTTCTACATTGTAGGCAAAAGTGGAATATGCACACACACCATACATACACATATATTTACATATATATATATATATTTATATGCATTATATAGGAATGTATGTGTATATATTATGGTTTGTTTTTTTTTTCAGTAGTTTTCAACCATAGGTGATTTTTGCCACCCAGCGAACATTTGGCAATGTCAGGAGACAACTGTCATGACTGGGAGGACTATAGCATTTAGTGGGTAGAGGCCAGAGATGCTGTAAACAACTTACAATGCACAGGACAGCCTTCTATAACAAAGAATTATCTTGCCCAAAATGTCAGTAGTACCAAGGTTGAGAGACCATGCATACATAAAATATTTTTAGTATTGTTCTTGTCTAAATATTTTGTAATTTCAATGATGGTATTTTTTTAGAACCATGGTTTATTTAGAAGTGCGTTTCTTAGTGGTTATCATTTTGTTATTCATGTTTAGTTAAAGTGCATTGTGGTCAGAGGGTGTCTATGACTCTAATTCTTTGAAATGTGTCAAGGCTTGTTTCTTGACATAATATATGGTCCATTTTTATAAATATTCTATGGGTGCTTGCAAAGAACATGTCCCTTTGATTAAGTTTGTTAATCATGTTTGATTCTTTTTTTAAAAAAATATTTTATTGTTGAATTGGGGAAGGGGTACAGTGTTGGGGAATTGGGGAAGGGGAACAGCCAAGTTTTTGTCCTTCAGTCTTAGTTGTGGAGGGTGCAGCTAGCTCAGCTCCAAGTCCAGTTGCCATCTGGCTGCCAGTTGGCAGCTCAGGACCACTCAGCTCAGGTGCTATGTTCAACCTAGTTGTGGGTGAGATGGAGTGAGGGTGGGGTGCAGCCCACCATCCCATGCGGGAGTCAAACTGGCAACCCTGTTGTTAGGAGCACGTGTTCTCATCAGCTGAGCTATCCTGCCACCTGTTGGAAGCTCAGCGGCAGCTCAGCTCGGGCCAGCTCACTGGCCCATGTGGGAAATAAACAGGCGACCCTGTTGCTCAGAGTTTGCGCTCTTAAACAACTGAGACACTTGGCCAGCCCTAATGTTTGATTCTTATGCATCTATTTGATTTTTTTCGTCTATATTCTATAAATTACTGACAATGTAAAAAAAAATCTCTCACCATGGCTAAAAAATATTTTATATATTTTTGAAGCTATGTTCTTAAATGCATACAAAATGAAAACATTTTATATATTTCTCATGAATTAAAACTTTGACCATCATGAAGTGATCTTTTTTTGTGTCCAGTAATGCTTTCTGCTTTATAACCAATTTTGTCTGATAATAATACATCTAAACCAGTTTTCCTTGGGTTAGAATTTGTTTAGTATATGTTTTCCATCTTTTTTACTTTCAGCTTTTTCATATCCTTATGTTTTAAATATATTGTTTATAAATAGAATATAGTTGTGTTATAAAGTTTCAACAGCCTGTCTTTAAATGTAGCATTTAATCCACTTACATTTATTGTAAATACACTTGTATGTACCATCTTATAGTGTAGGATTTCTATTTATCCTATATCTGCTATGTTTATTTTTCTCTCCTTACCTTATTTTGGATTTTTTTTTTGTATGCCACTTCCTTCTTTACCAGTTTGCATTGTATAATGCATAATCTATTTCTAGACCTTTAGTTGTGACCCTAGTAATTACCATAGGCATACTTTAGTTATGAACATCTAAAGCTAATCTGCATCTTTACCCAATTCCTTAATAATACAAGAACACTAATACACTTTAAGACCATTTATGTTCTCCCAACTTTTGTATTATTTCAATAGGTATTTAAATTCTAACTTTTTTCTCTTTGAAATACATACCACTTTGTTACATTTGTTTTATACAATATTTATTCAAATTTACCCTCTCCAATTGTTCATCTGAAATTACTTCCAGTCTGCTGAAGTTCATGCTTTAAAATTTCCTTTAGAAAGAGTATGCTGTTAACAAAATCTTTTAGAGAAAGAACTACATCCTACACAGATATATGCACACAGAGACAGAGAGAGGTGAAAAAAGCTTGCATGTCTTCCCCCCTCATCTGCTCAATGCTGAAGTTCACGATATGCAAACTTTTTTTCACCTCTCTATCTCTCAGAATGCGTACATTTCTATAGGATGTAGCTTTTTGGGAGACCTAGCTTAAGATGGGATAATCTTCTATTAATATAAGATTACTCATCTTGAGTAGGCCCTGGGTTTTGTCTCCTCTTATCTTTTTTCCTGGGAGGACATGAAAAGCAAAGCTGAATTTCACTTTGTGGGTTAAATGTTCTCAAGACAAAAGTTAGCTGCAGCACTATCAATATCTTTCTGGGTCCTTATCCATATTAAGTTCCCGGTCTTAAGAATTCTTTAGGGCTGGCCGAGTGGCTCATTGGTTAAGAGTTGGCTTGGGAGCGCGAGCTCTGAGCAGCAGGGCTGCTGGCTCAGATCCCACATGGGCCAGTGAGGCTGCGCCCTCTACAGCTAAGATGTTGAACAACAGCTCGACCTGGAGCTGGGCTGCTGTGAGTCATCGGTGACAGCATAGGTTGCAGTGGGGCTGCAGTGGGCTGCCATAAGCTACCAGCAGCCAGCGTGAGCAGCTGGCAGCTGGCATGAGCTGCTGTCCAATGGCTGGCGACCGATCTGTCTCAGCTGTAAGGGTGCAGTGATCACAATACCAACATGGGCCAGTGAAGCGACGTCCTCCACAACTAGACTGAAGAACAAAAAGACATCAACTTGTCTGTTCTCCTTCCCCTATTCCCCAACGCTGTTCCCTCCCCCAATTCCCCAATAAAATCTTATATAAAAAAAAAAGAAAACTAATTCTTTATATTACCAGCTCATTGCTATATTTAAGATTTTTAAAGTACTTAATCCAGAATTCATGGTGGTTTTTGATGGATGGTCAGTACAGATGCCTAGCCTGTCACATTGCTGAAATGCAAGTGTATTCGTACATTCCTAAAAGATAGTTAAGCCTCCCAAACACATTGGCATCATCATAAATGACATAAGGATGGTATACTTGAAATAGTTTGGCATATTCAAATATATTTTTAGTTGTTATGCCCTTGATTTAAGAATGATAATCTGGATACATGTTATATTTTTATTTTCAATTTTTAAGTTAAATTTAATTAAAAGTCTAACTACAAAATATAATACTTCTTACAAAAGGTGTTCTTCCATACTTACAGTATAACCTTTCATTGAGTCGATTAAGGGACTGTAGGATTTTCTGTTCTTCAGCTGATAGTGCACAGATGTTGAATTGCTGGGTCTTATTTAAAGCCAGATTTGGTTTCTGTAGCTGCTTGCTACTCATGACAGTTAGAATGTCATCCTCAGGTACTGAAGCTTTCACTAGGTTTTCAGCCATCAAAAACTCAGAAGTACTGTCTGAAACTACAGAAAGTTTACAGTAACTATTCTTTTGAAACTTCTTTGTCTTTGGGATCAGCCCTTATACATACTTAACTGACATGTCTGTATGTATTCATTTCACTAACAGAAACCCAGTGAATCTTCTGTTACTTTACATTATATTTATCAAGATCCTCTATATTTAGGGTTTTCCCATCCCTAATTAAAAAAATATTCAAAATGAAGGCAGTGAGGTACTAACAATTCTTAGAGTGTTACCTGAATGAAAGAAGACATATATCCTATTTAGATAATTTATTTGTGTTTTTTTTATTATTCATTGGTAGTACAAAGAGAAGGTAAAGTAGATTGTCTTTATAATAGCAATTAAAATGAGTTATAAATAAAAGAGTAAGAGAGAAGAAACTTAAAGAAATATTAAAAAATTAGATGATCAGCTAAACAGAACTGACAGCCTAGAAATAGATCAAATTAGACATAAGAACTTAACATGATTAGAGTTGAAAGGAAAGATGGCTCAAAAAATTCGTTGTTGTTTATGAAAGAACCAATTTGGAGTTTCACTTCACAATATCCATTTAACAAAATTCCGAAGAAATTAAAGAATTAAATTTAATGAATCAAACTATTAAAGCAATAGAGGGGGGCGGGAATCTCTAAGTTTCTGTATTGGGAAGGTTCTTTGAGCTTAAAAGTAATGGAGAAATCACTAAGAAAAGACTAAAAACTGGTTTATCTAAGACTAGTCTTCCATAACAGAATTTAAATTTCTGAAGGGCGAGACATTTGTGCATTTTGTTTATTATTGTATATCCAATATTTAGTTATAGGTAGGAACTTAGCTCTCAATAATCATTTACTGAATTACAAAATAAAAAAAATAAGACTTCTATATGTAAAAATACAACATGTGGGATGAAATGCAAATAATGAAGTAGTAAAAATATTTGCAACTAATATAAGGATTAGATATTAAATATCTTCGATATTTAAAGAATTTACATAAATAAGAAAATACCAAAACTTCAACATCTACAGTGTAAAATATGATGAAACAATTCACCAAAAGTTAAGTGTGTGTGTATATATATATATATATAAACAATTAAGCATATTATTAATAAAAAATGTACAAATCAAAACTAACAAAACAACATTTCTTTGCCCTCAACATAAGCAAATAATAGAAGTGATTCTACTTCAAGTTAGCACACATGCTGGAAGAATTTATAATGATAACACACCCAGGAAAATACTTTAGGCATATGTGTGACATGCTGTAACAATGCTTATATTCTTTGATCCAGAATTCATTTATTACAGAGTTTCATTCAACAAATATTTATTAGGTGCCAATTACATGCCATTTACTGTGATTTTAATTCAGGGGATCTACCTTATGAAAATAACCGAAGTCAGGAAAAAGCTTGATGTAGAAAGATATTTAGTAGACTATTATTTAGAATAAACAAACAAACAAACAAACAAACAAAATGGACAACAACCTAACTGTGCAGAGTGAGGAGAATTCAGGTCCCAAATGGTGGTTTATCAATCACATAATATGTAAGTTTTTGGGAAAATACATATAAAAAAAATCACTGGGAACAAAGCTCAGAGGAAAATGTTTAAACTGAAACATACCTTCTTCAATATTAGAAGTACCCCTTGTAGTTTGTTTTGGCTCACTTGAACTTAGCAGGACACTTTGTCCAAAATTCTATAAAGATGGAATATTAAATCAGAAGATTTCGTATTTAAAATTCATGATAATATACATTGACTTTTTAAAAACTTTTAATTGCTGTATATATTTTCAGCTACTACTGCTCATGTAACTTGTATATTTTCTTTTTTTTTGAGTAGAAATCAAGAATTATTGAAATAAGGCTTTCTATGGTACCTAAATATTTTTTAAAATGTTTTTTGTCAATTTTGGAAAATTTCCAGGTTGCCATGATGCCTTGGATAGTTGGGCGGCAATCAAAAGTGCTAATTAAAGGAAAGTTAAAAAATTACCTTAAGGTTTATAATCTAGTTGATTTATCATTGTAAGGGTGAATCACAACTACTAGCCAAAAGCCTCTGATTATGGTTAATGCTAAGGATAGGTAAGTATCTTAGATGACAAAATTTAAATCAGAAATAGCTGTCTCAATGTTGCATACAATCGGGAAATGGAAAATCTCAGAGCACTGGCAATTAGCACACCCATTCAACAGTCTCCGAGGGATACCAACTCTTCTCCCTGAATATGGTCTACTTTGCTTCTTTGCTCCCATTCTGTTCCACTTAAAAATGACTTTCTCTCAGATAAAATTGCCTGGCTATGACTCTAGCTCACCTTTGTTCGGTATGACCTGAAGAGGAACTGATGCAGGTTTCTGCAACAGCCCTTCCTCAATAGCTCTTGTAGCCTTGTCTCATCTCCACTTGTAGACTTGAAACACCTTAAACAGAGACCCTGGCACTAAGCGGTAATTGTGCTTTTCTTATCTTTTATTGATCTCTTTTAGACTCTCTCCACATAGAAGTAGTGGGCTGCAAAAAACCGGGTATGATAAAATACATTTCCTAATACAAGGTAATGGGGGACAGTGCTATAATAACTGAACCCTTGTTTAGGATTTCGAGTGAAAAAATAACAAAGCCCCAAATCCTAAATCAAAGCAAAACAATAGGGATGAAAAGTTAAACTTCAAAACTTGATTTTGATTTAGGAATACTGACATATTCTAAAGATAACAAGACTTTGGAATATGTGTTAAGTGGGTGTGTGAGTGGAAGATGTGTATGTGGAAGTGAGGCTTCTAAAAAGAAGGACGAAAATGGACTCTAAAGACAGTAAGCTAGAATGCAAAGGAGCAAGAGGGAAGAACAGAATAAGACCCAGAAAAATAAAGATGAATTTAGAGAGGGCAATAATAATAGGCATTTAAAATTTAGTTTGAGGGCCAGGCGAGTGGCTCAGTTGGTTAAGAGCTCGCACCAAGAGTGCGAGCCCTGAGCAACAGTGGTTCGATGCCTGGCCCAAGCTGAGTTGCCGCTGAGCTGCCAACAGGTGGCAGGATGGCTCAGCTAAAAAAAAAAAAAAATTTAGTTTGTTCATTTTTGTTATACCTACTTATACTTTTAAATTTAAAATATATTAATAAAAATGATAAAATTTATTCAGTTTATAAATTTTGAGGTGTTTTATGTGAACAACATGGATGTTAAAAAAAGGAGTTATTAGGCATTATAACATTTGTAACCAGGAAGTTATATTTGTATTTAAGTACTGTGTTTGGTATTAAGCAGTAAGAATATATTAATAATGGTACATTTTAATTTACATAAATAAGTGACTTTTGTTTTGCTGATAAGCTATATCATGGTTGATTGTTCTCCACATTAGTAATCTTATCTATATAAAAATCCATAGTTCCTACAATATATAAAGAATAGGACCCTCAACCTGTAACTTGAAATATAAATTCTTCACAAGGCACTATTCCAGTTCTATTAAAAATCAGAAGAAGTGACATTTACAGTTGAAACTCCAAATGAAATGCTATTTACTCATCCATCTAGAATTTTTAATATTTTAAATTCAATCCTTGGATTAAGTTAGTCCTCTAGGAAATGTCATCTTTAGGTCAAATATACTTAGCTCTCACAGAATTACCTCCAGTAATTTTCAAATTAATAGTATTATGCTTTTGACTTTTATTAAAAGCCTCTTTTCAAACAAGTATAAGAAACTCCCTATTCATTTGTTGTAGGCTGTTAAGAGGGATATATCCATTATGAACTTCAAGGTTCCCTACAGAAGATCCTCAATGGCAAATGTCTTTTATATAGTATACCTCAAACAAAATCATTATCAGTATCCCCTGAAAAGTATATCACATTGTATTTTCCTTTTTGCTATGTCTCCCAGGAAGCTCAGGCCCAAATAGGGTATTTAAACACATGAATTATATTAGTTTTTATGATTAGCATACTTGCTTCCTCTATCTATGCTCTAATTTACTTTTCTTTTTAAATGTATGTTTAAATAACTTTGTTGTGAATAACCTCAGTTTTCTTTTTCCAGAGTTGACTATATACCAAATAATTATAGTACAATAAGTTCCTAGCATAGTGATTCCAAGGCTGCTTCACAAGGCTTTGGCTGTACTTATATTATATTGTGGTGCAAGCTTACAGCAAGAGCACCGTCCTTTAAGAACATTCTGTTTGCCAAGCAATTTTCCACCAATGAATAGAGATTTTTACTAATAATGTACTTACATTCATATTCTTACTGTACTTCTGTCCTACAGATCCAGGGTTTTGTTTTTTCTGCTCTAAAAGATTGCTCTGCTTATTTTCAACAATTCGTTTTCTTCTCATAATAGCAGAATCTTAAACAAATGCCAGCACAATGTCAAAATTTACACACGTTGAGTAGGTAGTATATATCCACCACAAGCTTCCAAATTACCTTCAAACATCACAGAAAACCCTAAGTTTCATTCAGTCAACAAACTTTTACTGAGCTTCTCTCTATATGTACTATGCATGACACAGCTGCAATATGAATTCAACAAAAATCTCTGCTTTCGAGGGTTTTATAGTTTAGAGCAGTGACCTCTAAAGTGTGGTGCAGAACCAGGAGGATATGCAAATAAATCACTGCTGTGCAGGAAAAACATATTAGAATTCCACTTTCTATTTATCATCTAAAAATTAGAAATTAGAAATTAAGCTTTACTATGATAACAGTTGACCCATAAATAACCTGGGGGGTTAGTGGTGATGTCCACCCATGCGGTCGAAAATCTCATATAATTTAAGTCGGCCCTTGGCATACCTGGGTTTCCAATACTGGATGGAAAATACATATATAGTTGACATGGAACCCTTGTCAGTTTGCAAGGCAGATGGTCATATATTGCACACAGTAAACAAAATTATCTTGGAGGAAGAGTGAGATTCTAAGTGTGTGAGGTTGGCAGCATTATTCATTAGTGCGTTTTCTCTTCCTTCAATGTACTAAATTTTACGTGCCCTTATAAGTGGGCTTATGGATATCTCATAGTATCTGAATGAGAAAGAGGCTAAGAAAGACTTTTGCAGGGCTTCCATTGTATCTGTAATGTTTCATTATTTAAGGTGAGTGGTGGGCATATTTACTGTATTATTTTTCTATGCTTTTTGTATAACTAATTAAAAACATATTTTTGCAAAATTATAGATCAAAGATAATACTAATAATACAAGTACAGGTGAATAAGAAAGGCAGAGCTGATGCAGCTCTTGCTCTTACTACAAACTCTTTGTCACACAATGACAATGAAAAATAATTATGCTTGTAACAAAGTAAGGATCACAAATTAAAAAATTACCCAAAAAACTGTAACAGTAAACTTTACCCTAAATGCATATTGTGACTGGAGATATTATGGAGAGCTAATGATGGTACATGAAATGAAGTCATCATAATTGATAAGACATTTGAAACTAAGCATTCAGAGGATTATTAATATATGAGAGAAAAAGTATTTTATATACAATAAATAAAACTATTTTTATAATTATTTTTAAGTATTATTTATAAAATACAAAATTTAAAAATTATTTAAAAAGTCTGTACTTCACCTTTCTCTCATTCTTTAAAAATTTCAATTTTGATGTATTGGGTTATATGTATAAGATGCTTAATGTATTGGGTTGTCAGAAAAGTCATGACGTGTTTTTCTGTTTTTTTGTTGCAAAAATGTGTCATGACTTTTCCAATAATCCAATATATTAGTACAGTAATACATGTGTATGGCAAATATATGTATATGATATGTACTCAAAATTTTTATTGATAGTGGTACAGTACAAATTTTGAAGTCCATTATTTGAGAAGAATTTAAATGGATTATTACAGCAAAATGAATACATGTAGACTGTATGTAGAGCTATAAACTAAATTAAGTGAAAGCACAGAGGCTAGAATGAAGAATAAAGAAATGTTTCACAGAGAAGGTTATGCCTGAGCTTGTTCTTAAAGGAGGAGTAGGTTCCCAAATGAAAGGAATCTACGTCAAAAATAATATTACGTGCAAAGGCACAAAATAACAATGATGAAGAAGTTAAGAAGTTTCTTGGGGCCAAATGGTAGAAAATTCAACTGGTCTGGGGCATGGAACATGAGTATGTGTGTAAACACACAAACAGTTGGGAAGTACATGGGAGTGTGTGTGTGTGCTTTTGTGATAAAAATTCAGGTAGGTGGAAAAATGAAAATATTTTAGCCCTGAAATTATGTACTGGAGAATAGGAATTTAAATATTGAATCTAATTTATGTTACTACAGATAACATATACGTGTATTTTCTATATATTGCTATACATATGTAGTTACATACATATACTATAACTATACATATAAAACTATAATTATATACCAATCTAAATCTGTATAACAACAAAGACACAAAAGTTTTAACTTTTTAAGAAAAGTTGGCTAGTAATTAAACTTCTGACCTTTTAGAGTAACAAATAATAATGTAATTGTAGTTAATATTTGTTGAGCATTTATAATTGCCCAGGCATTGCTCTAAAGCTATAGGCACTATCATCACTATTTTTAAAGATGAAGGCACAGGAGTGATAAGTTACTTGCCTAAGGTCACAGAGCCAGTAAAGGACAAAGCTAGGATTTAGCTCCAAGCAGTTAAGTCTCTAAAATCTAAAATTCTAGCTTATACCATTCATGCTAGTAACTTTCATTCCAATTTGACTATGTCTCTCTGAAAGAAATATATTTTGCATTGTGACCCAGGATGCACATACAGTTTTGTGAAACATATTTACCCCTACAATATCTGATGCCCTCTGGTAGTTTCTATTCTAGAACATTCTGACTTTAAAATTATATTTCCTTAAAAAAAATTCTCATTACTACTCATCAATTTGGTTTCATAATTCACTAATGAGTCATGTCCTATAGTTAAAAAAGCACTATATTATGTTTATTCCCACCCACATAGGTATGCTAAATGCTAAATAAGCTAAATGCTAGATATATTAAATATTATAGTAGTTTCTAGTAAGATCATTCAGGCAGCAATAAAATTTCTGTATTGTTTTCTATACTTGGAATTGTCTTCACCTAAATCTCGTAAAGTCCCTATCTTCGCATTTTTTAAGAGCTTTAAAAATACCTTAAATGAAAATTAACTTGGCCATATAACTGCTTCATTAAGAATTTTTGTACTTTCTTGATTTGTAGCATAATTATTTGTTTTTGTGCTTTATTGTTCTTGGTGTAGATGTTCTGTTTTATGGACTATAGATTATTGATCCCAGGAACAGATACAGTGTATGCTTAAAACTGTTTATGTATTGTTCTATTCACATACATGCACTTAAATATTATCTATTAATTAATATAATAGTTGAGAACCTTGGTATCTTTGCAAAAATAATATAGTTTGTACTGGCATATCTGGCTAAATTTCTAATCTCATATGAAAATTCTAGATATGACAGTTTTACTACCAAAACTCAAAGTAAATACTAATATTTAGTAAAGTATTATATATTTTTAAATTTGTAGTATTCTTAATTATCAACAAGGGAAAATTCTGGAGACATTCACAGAATTATAGCTTTGAAGAAATCTCAGAAGTTAACTAGTTCAAGCTCTTACTCATAGATCTTAGTAACTCAGATGTGGACATTCTGCCTGTGCTTGAATGGCTAGTGATGGGAGCCACTACCCCACTGATATTAGCTCAAACCCTTCTCAGGCTGAACTGAAAACATCCTTGCAATTTTTATCCCTTCATTCAGTTCTGTTTTCTCCTTCTTTCACACAAGAAAGCTTCAAATATTTGTACATAGCTATCACATCTCTTAGGCATGAACTGACTTAATTGGTCTTCACACCCAACTCTTCCTTCCAGAGTCCTGGGTCATCACAGTTTGTTTATATGGCCCTTAAAATATATAGTCTAAAATAATGTAGAGTACAGAAGTACTTCCAAAGATCTGATTATTATTGCCTAAAATTATGTTGTTTTAAACGCTATGGCAACCTCTCTCTCTCTCTCTCTCTCTCTCTCTCTCTCTCTCTCTCTCTCTCTCTTAATTTTGTGTGGATTTTTCTTTTTAAAGAACAGTTGTCAAGATGAATATCTTTCTTCTCAGAACTGCAAAATTAAAACAAGAAAAAACAAAAAACAAAAACTAAATACATACAAGCAGCTGCAGAGAAAAAGACCCCATTAAAATAAACTTATATTCATCAAGAGGCATGAAACTACAAATCGCAAAGTGGCAGAAGAAATTTGCAACACATATAATTGGACAGATTCCTAAAATGTATAAAGAACTCCTATCAATAAAGGATAAAAGAAAACCAAGAGCAGATATTTCACAGACGAGGAAATGAGAATAGTGCAAAAACATGAAAAATGTTCATTAGTAATCAGGTCAATGCAAATTATTATAATTAGACAGCATTTCTCACCATTAAAAAGCTTGACTGCCAGAGTTTTGGAGAGCATGCAGTAAAGGGAACTTTCATATATTGCGCTGGAAAATAATTTGGTATTAACTAGTGAAGTTAAAAATATACAAACCCTATGTCTCAGCAACGTGTGTGTCAGTGGATGTACAAAACTGTTCCTAAAAGCATTATTCATAAAAGGAAACTGAAAAGCAACCCAAATATCTAATGATAGGAGAATGAAATTTTTTTGTATAATCATATAATATACAAAATATAATAAAGTAATGAATATGAATGACATATAGCTAAACTAATCAGTGAACCTAAAAAACAAAATTGATTGCAAAAAGCAAATTATGGAAGAATATATCCTAAAGAGTCCACCAAGGAACTACTAGAACTGATAAATGAGTTCAGTAAAGTAGCAGGATACAAAATTAATATTAAAAAATCAGCTGAATTTTTATACACCAATAATAAACTATCAGAAAGAGAAATAAGAAAACAATGTCACTTACAATTACATAAAAACAAAATACCTAGGAATAAATTTAACCAAGGAGGTAAAAGACCTGTACCAGGAAAACTATAAGACATTGAAGAAAGAAACTGAAGAAGATACAAGTAAATGGAAAATATACCATGCTCATTGATAGGAAGAATTAATTAACATCATTACAATGTCCAATTAAAAAACGGGCAGAGGATCTGAATAGATGTTTCTCCCAAGAGGATATATAGATGGCCAACAGACAAATGAAAAGATGCTGAACATCACTAATCATCAGAGAAATGCAAATTAAAACCACAATGAGATATCACCTCACACCTGTCAGAATGGCTATCATCAATAAATCTACAAAAAACGAGCATTGGCAATAATGTGGAGAAAAGGGAACCCTCAGGCATTGTTGGTGAGTTTGTAAATTGGTGCAGTCACTATGGAAAACAGTATGGAAATTCCTCAAAACACTAAAAACAGAATTACCTTATGAGCCAGCAATTCCACTCTGGGGATCTATCCGAAGAAATCCAAAACACTAATTCTAAAAGATATTTGCATCCCTATGTTCACTGCAGCGCTATTTACAGTAGCCAAATACGGAAGCAGCTCAAGTGTCCACAGATAGACTATTGGATAGAGAAGATGTGGAACATATATACAATGGAATATTGCTCGGCCATAAAAAAAAAATGAAATAATTTGTGACAAAATGAATGGACCTAGAGGTTACTATGCTAAGTGAAATAAATCAGACAGAGAAAGGCAAACGCTATGTGATTTCGCTTCTATGTGGAATTTAAAGAACAAATAAATGAATAAGCAAAACAGAAACAGACTCTTAGATACAGAGAACAAACTGATGGTTGCCAGATGTGAGGGGAGGTGGAGGGCTGGGTGACAAAGGTAAAGGGAATAAGAAGTCCAATTGGTAGTTACAAAATAGTCACTGGAATGTAAAGTACAGCATAGAGAATATAGTCAATAATATTGTAATAACTGTATATGATGCCAGGTGGGTACTAGACTTATCAGGGGGATCACTTCATAAATTATGTAAATATCTAACCACTATGCTGTACACCTGAAACTAATATAAACTAATATTGAATGCCAATTGTAATTGAAAAACATATAAAATAAAATATAGAATGCACATCATAAAAAAAGAGAATATAGATAAAATGGTTCCATATATATAAATTACAAAACTAAGCAAAACTAAATAGAGTAAAACCTTGGATTGCGAGTAACTTGGTTTGCAAATGTCCTGCAAGACGAGCAAACATTTCCATTAGGTTGGTGCAAAAGTCATAGCGGTTTTTGAATGGCAAAAACCGCTATGACTTTTGCACCAACCTAATAATACATTTTAACTTGGTAAACGAGTGATGTCTTGCAATGAGTAGTTTATTTCCAGAATGAATTATACTTGCAAACCGAGGTATTACTGTAATGTATTGTTTGAGATACACTTACATGTGGTAGAATTATTTTTTAAAAGCACTGAATTATTAACATAATTCTATATGGTATCATTTCTATAAGAGAGAAAGGGGATGCAATTTGGGAGGGGCACATGAGATTTCAATGATACTAGTGATTTTGTGTTTCTAAAATTGGCAGTGAGTACAGGGTTCTTCTTTTATTAGTTTTTAACTTGTTTTTGTATATTATATACATTAACACCTCCATTGCCCTCACATAGAGAGTGTTTTTTTGTTTTTTAAACAAGCATAATAGCTAAGTAGCTAAGGACACAGATGCTAGAGACAGAATGCCTGCATTTTAGTCCTTGCTATGCCATTTACACTATGTGATTTACACAGGTTATTAATCAGCTGTGTGCCTCATTTTCCTCATTTATAAAATGGGAGTAATTTTACTTACCTCACAGAGTTATTGGGAGAATTAAATTTGTTTTCATATGTAAAGCGCTTAGAATAGTGATGGCACATAGTAAATGCTATCTAATTTTTACCTAGAATAATTCACTTCAGTGTCTCTGATTAAATTTCTCATGAGAAGTAGGATTATTCAAAGGTATGAACACTGGAGCTACAATACAAAATCCTGGCTCTGCTTTAAACTAGCTGTATCATCTTGGGCTATATAATTTTACTATTATGTGTGCCAATTTCCTCATCCATAAAATATAGGAGTTAAACACAATTGTATCTTTGGTCCTTTGTATTGTTATAGTAATCACATTTTTGATTTCTTGAAGGTATTTTTAATACTTCCTGGAAAAGGAAAAAAAATGCACTTTTTAATTTTAGATTTAGTATTTAATATGTCAACATCATTTGGCTTTTTAAAAACTGAAGTACAACCACCTATAGAAATATGCACAGATTGTAAGTATACAATCACACACACACACCCAGATTGCACAGCCACCCAAATGAAAAAATAGAACATTACCAGCACTGAAAAATCTTTCCTCATTACCTATTTCCATATAACTCCCACCATAGTTTCACATGTTCTTGAACCTGATAGAAATGGAATATACATTTTTTTGCACTATATTATGGTGTGAGATTCATCCGTGTTACTGATTCTTAGCAATGGCTCATTCATTTTCATTATGGTATTTCATGGAATGAGTGATAGAATTTCACTTCATATATTGCAGTGTTGAAAGACATTTGAGGTAATTTCAGGTTCTGGCTATAAAGCTGCTGTGAAAGTTCTTATACATGTCTTTTGGTTTACATATAAATGGATTCCTGACACACACACACACAATCTGTTGGACTGGACTTGCTGGGTCATAGGATATGCATATGTTCAACTTTAGTAGATATGAGAGTTTCTTTTTAACTTTAGCCATTCTGATGTGTGCAGCTGTATCTAATTATTTTAATGTGAATTTTCCTGAGGACTGAAGCTGAGATCTTTTCATATGTTTATTGATCATTTGGCTAGCTTCTTTTATGAAAAGCATATTCAAATATTTTGGCTTTTTAAAAAAAAATGGTGTGATCGTCTTTTTGATGTCACCTAATCTACAGTCTGCAGTTAATCAAACACTAAGGTAGGTGTTGCTGTAAAGGTATTTTGTAGGTGTTATTAAAGTCCATAATCAATTTGCTTTAACTAAGGGAGATTACCTTAGATAATCGGTGTGTACCTGATTCAGTCAGTTCAAAGGCCTTATAAGCAAGACTGAGGCTTCCCTGAGATAAAAAAATTCTGCCTGTGGATAGCAATTTTACTCTATCCCTGTGAATTCTGGCCTGCCCTTCCAAATGTCCTGCCCTAAAAATTTCAAACATGCCTAGACAGCCCCCATTTTCATGTAAGCCAATCCCTTGCAATAAATCTTTTTTTTTTATTTTTATTTATTTATTTATTTATTTATTTATTTATTGTTAGTTTCAGGTGTACAGAACAATGCAATAGTTACCCTTTTCACCCTCACAAAGTAACAACCCCCCTCCCCCCATCCA
>NW_017732251.1:192378-195769 GCF_001890085.2 Hipposideros armiger | reverse complement strand
GAGCTGGCTTGGGATGCCAGAGGGCCCCGGTTCGGATCCCACATGAGGGCCAGTGACACTGCCCTCTACAGCTAAGATGCTGAACAACAGCTCAACTTGGAGTTGGGCTGCCATGAGTTGCTGGCAGCGGCGGTGTAGGCTGCAACCCCTGCTGCAGTGGGTTGCCAAGGGATACCGTGTATAGCCAGCAGCCGCTGTGAGCCTCGCCTGGAAAGAGCGCAATGATGGTGCCAACTTGGGCCAGTGAAGCAATGTCCTCCACAACTAGACTGAAGAACAAAACGACAGCAACTTGTCTGTTGCCCTTCCCCCAATTCCCCAGCGATGTTCCCATCCCCCGACTCCCCAATTAAAAACAAAAAAAAAATCTTAAAAAAAAAAGAAGTATAGACATATATGATAGTTTGAATATTTCTCTCTTTAAAAACATGGCTGAAAATGTTAAAATTCAATACATTTTTCAGTGTCCCTTATACAAAGACCCCTAAAAACTACCTTCTTTGAGTAAGTGTTAGGAAAATATTGGTTTCTCCAGGTGAACATATATATTATATTCTTTTATCAGAGAATGAGAACATAATTTTAACATGCTATCCTTTTATGTTCAAGCTATTGGGAAGATATATTTCCTAATACTTTCCCTGATCAGCTCAGACTCTGCTATATAATAATTGCTTAGTAAATATATTTATTATATAGTTTTAGTAGAAAAAGCATGGAACTTGTAGTTACAGATATTTGGATTAAAATACCAATTTTGCTATTTACTAGCTCTTGACCTTGGGCAATTCTATTTCCTTATGTGCAAAATGGGGCTTTAAAAAATACTTATTCTCAGGGTTGTTGTGAGGTTTAAATGAGACAATAAGTATAAAGCACATAAAACTGTGTGTTATGCACAGTTTTAAACTGTGCAATGACGAGGCAGTCAAAAAAGGTAACCATCATAATTTATCATTATTTGCTTTAGAATATCAAATCTGTATGATGCTTTCATTTTTTGGAAGTACCGTGAAAACTACTACATTGTGAAATGGCTGGATAAAAAGAGAATAAAATCTTTAGTGAGAGGAATAATATTTTTAGAATCTAGGTTTTTATAGATAAGGGCTGAAGATCTTTAGATTACAGTCTTTGCATTTAGTTTCCCATCTGCTAATATGGCTTGTGTCCATTCAATTCAAGAAAGGTTTGGATGTCTATAAAGTGCTGGGCACAGTTACAACCTGGGGATACAGTGATGAATTACCAACAAAGTCCCTTGTCCTTAAAATCTCATGATCTAATTGAAGAAGGCTGAACATTCCATTTTAAACTAATTCCCTCTTTATATATTCTTAATATTTACTTATACCTTTGGGAAAGGGAAAGCATTGCTTTTCTTATTTTCTCCTCAAATCCCACCTATTTCTCAATAGGCAACTGATTCCTATGGAGGAAAATTAATGGGCTTCTAGTCTATTCCCTCATAGGAAAGTAGCTTCACGTGGCATCAACAAGCTATTGGGTTGTTGGAAAAGTCATGACGTATTTTTGCAATGAAAAACAGAGAAAAAAAAAGTCATGACTTTTCCAACAACCCAATACAAAGGGCAATGATGTTCTGTAGAGAATTAGTTTTAAAAAATGTTTAAAGGAATGCTATCATTTTTTCTCCATATGAAAACTGGCATCTATAACTGATAACAGTAGAACTGCTACGCTTTTAGAAAGGGGATTTCCAAATAGGTTTGACACACCTATTATTAGCTCATAACAATTCAATTTTGCAAACATTTAAAGAAAAATAAAGTATTATAACATTTATTCACCTATTTAGAATAATTTAAACATTTTTTACTGTGATTATTATTATTTTATTTATTTTTTTAATTGGGGAATTGGGGGATGGGAACAGTGCTGGGGAATTGGGGGAAGGGGAACAGACAAGTTGCTGTCGTTTTGTTCTTCAGTCTANTATAGTTGACATACAGTATTATTCAACATCAGTTTCAGAAATACAATGCGGTGGTCAGGCCTCTACATCAACTATGAAGTGGACTCCCCAAAAGGGGCAATAAATCTTAATATATCTTAACTGGTTCTGCTTCTCTGGTTGAACCCTGACTCATAGAACTGGGTTGTCTTTTTATTTTTAATTGTAGGAGTTCTTCATATATTCTGGATATGAGCTTTGTCAGTATTATGCATTATAAATATCTTCCCTCACTCTGTGGTTTGTCTTTTAAATATCTTAATGGTGTTTTGGGGTGAAAAAGTTTCTAATTTTAATATACCATGTATAAATCTTCTCCTTCATGATTAGCACTTTTTATGTCTAGGTTAGAAATCTCTGCCCATCCTAAAACCATAAACATATTCCCTATATTGTCTCCTAGAAGCATTTCTTTTTCACTCTCCATATTTATATCTACAGTTCACTTGGAATTGATTTTTGTGTATGCCATGAGGTAAGGGTCATTTATAATTCCAAATGATTATCCAATTGACTCAGCACCACTTAATGAAAAGACAAGTCTTTCCTCCCTGCTATGCAGTACCACCTTTGCCAAAAATCAAGCACGTGGGTCTGCAATATGTGGGTCTGTTTCTAGACTCTATCCTATTCCATTGGTTTAAATATCTTGTGCAAATACCATATTATAGTCAGAGAGCAGGATGTAAATTGAATTACTGATTTTAAAGTAGAGGAGTTATGGGTGTTGACAAGGTCCAGAGTATGACAAAGGGAATGTGTACTTGAGGCAGAATGGTACAGAAAATCACTCAAGAAGAGAAAGAATTGAGAGAGATCAGGGTATTGAATTGTACATTCATATGAATGCTGAATCACCAGTATTTTGGCAAAGACTTTGCATAGAAAGGAAGACTGTGAACCAGATGTCAAAGTCCAAGTCATTTTTGAGGGGAGAAATGACTTGAGAGGTAATGGTATAGTTGGTAGTATAACTAACTGAATGGCTTGGGCCTCAAGGGGAATATAGTTTTTACTGGAGAGTTCTGAAAATGCTAATGGAGAGCAAGATGCCCTCCATAATTTTCAACCCTGGGTACACTGAGTGTGAGAATAAAAATGACCTGGTAAATAGGAAAGTAGGGAAAAAAATTAATAGATTCTCATTGAACTATAATCCAGTATTAGCAAAGGGTTCATTTGAAATGTTTAATAGCTAAATAATTTTGAAAAAAGGTTTGAATGACTGAACATACAAAGTATTTAGTATTGTTAGTATTAGATTTTTTTAAGTGTAATCACTGTGTTAAGAAGTATAGACATGGGCTGGCCGAGTGGCGCATTGGTTAAGAGCTGGCTTGGGATGCCAGAGGGCCCCGGTTCGGATCCCACATGAGGGCCAGTGACACTGCCCTCTACAGCTAAGATGCTGAACAA
>NW_017732251.1:155638-190413 GCF_001890085.2 Hipposideros armiger | reverse complement strand
GGCAGCCCAGCTCCAGGTTGAGCTGTTGTTCAGCATCTTAGCTGTGGAGGGCAGTGTCACTGGCCCTCATATGTGGGATCCGAACCGGGGCTCTCTCGTGTCCCAAGCCAGTTCTTAACCATCGCGCCACTCAGCCGGCCCTACTGTGATTATTTTGATAGACATTTTGACTATAATATTGCAATAATGACAGAATGGTATGAGATAAGAATAAGACCCTATTCTTTGTCCTCTCTCTTTTATTTTATTTTATTTTTTTTAAAGATTTTTTTTTTTCAATTCGGAATTGGGGAAGGGGAACAGCCAAGTTGTTGTCCTTCAATCTTAGCTGTGGAGGGCGCAGCTAGCTCAGCTCCAAGTCTAGTCGCCATCCGGCAGCTCAGCTCAAGATGCCATGGTCAATCTTAGTTGGGGAAGGGGCGTCGCTCCCCATCCCATGCAGGAGTCGAACTAGCAACCTTGTTGTTAGGAGTGCGTGCTCTCACCAGCTGAGCCATCCTGCTACCTGTTGGAAGCTCAGCGGCAGCTCAGCTTGGGCGCGGCTCACTGGCCCATGTGGGAATTGAGCCAGTGACCCTGTTGCTCAGAGCTTGCGCTCTTAACCAACTGAGCCACTTGGCTAGTCTCTGTCCTCTCTCTTTTAAACTAACAAGACAAGTCATGGAGAAAATAGAAGCTAGCAAAAGTTTCAAATTTTGGTTGACTAAAGGTTGGGTCATTCTCTTAAAAACTTCAGCTACTAGATAGACAAGGGTACAATATTAAAGGAGATAAGTTGTTTTTATAAAGCTACATAATTACTTAACATTAATATCTATAAGGTATATAATTGCTATACCATAAGAAAAATTTCACATGAATTTAAAAGGCAGTACATTTTATGTATAAAAATATATAAATTTATTCTTACCAGCAGACTTTTCATTTTGACCCAGAATATCATGCTGTCTGTTCCACGAGAGGACAGATTCTTCTTTAGTAGGTTGAAAAGTCAAAGAGTGATGACTTTCTTCATAAAGAGGACATCTGTGGGTGCAATACAATGTCCCATCTTGCTGGGCAATCATTTGAGTGCCATTTGAATGATTTATTTTTGCTAAAGTTTGGCATTCAGAAGAACGATATGGTAGAGATGGCATCGCAGTGACTAAGTCAGAACAAACATGAGAGAGTGGAAGACTACTTTCTTGATTCCACTGATTCAATTTGTGATCTGTTGGAAGCACATGCTTTGAATTAAAATAGTTATCTGTAATAATGTTTTGAGAATTTTCTGGCATTACTGATTGACACTGAGACACTTGTATATTTTTATCACTCCAAATATTCGATGGACATTTAGGCGGAGGATGAGGTGCAATTAATTTACCCCGAGTTTGTAAAAATGTGTTGGCTTTGCTTGCAGACTGTGGTCGAATAATAGTGCCTTTTCTGTTTTGATATTTGAAACCTGATTGGACTTTAGCAGATACTGTTCTAATTGCTTTTGCTCCATCACTTTGTGGATTAGCTTTCTGAGTTTTAGAATCACCACTATGTATAGGAGATTTACTTTCCTCTTTGTCTGAGGCTGGCCAGGCTTGTTTAGCAATATTATAACCTGAAGGTATAAAACAGTTCAAAGACACATGGTCTGTTCCAGATCCTCCTAAAGCAGCAACACTTTCCGAGATAGAATCATCCTTAGGTTTTTTTCTATCAGCAGAATTTATAGCATAAGCAGGAACACTAATTATGTTGCTGGCAGCAGCACTTTTAGGTTGAATATGGAGTGGTTGATACCACTGTGGAGATATTCCTATTCTATTGTTCAGTGAATAATTATCTTCAGCATTTTCCCCTATATCTCCGGTTTCATCAAACCACCTCAGTTTTTTAATAGTCTTTGGAATTTCTGCACTTTTTCCTTTTTCTTTTGTTAATTCAATACTATCTCTGATAGCTTCTGCCTTTTGACTTCCTAGCTTAAAGCCTTGATTTCCAACTAGTGCCTTAAAATAATCATGCTCATATTTAGAATCTTTCTTCAAAATACTTTTAAGAAACCTCACACCCCTTCTCTCATGAATATTGTGTTTCATTTTTTTGTGCTGACCAACTAAGTCACAATTAGAAATTACATTAGACAATGCTGTTGATGTTTTAGTTATTTTCTGTTTTTTATCTTTTGAATCAGAGTTATGAGGGATATTGGCAGCTTGAAAATTGTCTGAAAATAAAGTCAACTCTTCCTTATTACAATTAAAATATTTTATCTTTTTATCTTTAACATCTTCTAATTCCCCTAACTTATCAGAACACTGCACTGGGTCAATTTCTCTTATATGTATACTGTTCTTCGGTAAAGGTCTAGCTGATTGTATATTAGATGGCAAAACTAAAGGTGTTGCCACAGTTACAAATGAAATAGGAATTGAAGTAGTTCTATTTTCTTGAGTTAATTCAGAATATTTCTCCTGGTCTGAAATTGTAGCCATTTCCTGGGTTAGAGAATCTGAAGTGTTCCATGCTTTGCTGAATTTAAATGCTGGGCTTTCAGTAACTAATGGCTTCTCTCTTTTGAATGCCCCAGAAAAGGAGTCAGCTGTCCTCATAGTGCTAGTTTCAGAGGTCTTTTCACTTTTTTTATTATGTACTAATATGGGTGCACTGTATACAAAGGTTCCTGAATTATTAGCAGTATTTGTAGTTTCCACATTTCTACTTAGAGCAGATGGATTTTCTTCTTTACTATTAAAACATTCACATGATGGTAGAGCATTAGGTTTACTTAAAATATCTGAAAAAGGCATGACAGTTTGAGTATCTGGATCATCTAAATTTATTAGCCAGTTATTTATATGTTGAGTTTTAGAGAAGGACAGCTTATCTTCATCAAAACAGCTTAGATTAGTTGACTGTAGATTTGCTGATTTGAGGAAAATAGAAGTCTGCTGGATTGATGTGGAAGGCTCCTTATTAATAAGTGTTAAATATATTTCTTCATGTTCTCCAGCCTCAAGACTGTCTATACTTGAGAGGGTTTCGGAATTTGTTATCTGATTAACTTCATCACAAAATTTCTGAAAGGAAAAAAAAAAGCCATTGTTTTATAGCTTAGAAATTTTTAAATGCCAAAATTAATGATTCAACACATCATTATTACTAAGCCCAACTCTCCTTTGCATATAAAATACAGTACAATGACTATAAATAGTGTAGGTATATAAATAATCTATATCCCTGGAGCAGTTTTCAGAGTGAAAATGAGGGAGCTAACAAAGAGTTACAATAAAGTGTGTTTGTCTTAATTTCTATGCCTAAAGTAATTACCCAATTAGTATTCTACTCAGTCATAGTGTAAAACATAATTTTGCTATTGCTAATCCATTCAGAGAATAGAGTTTCTTGAAAGTTTCATAATAGCATGTGAAATTCTGAAAAATAGCTATTTATAAATGGTATTTTTTCCTGAAATCTTCACTGTACTTGAATGAAGCTCCTAACTATGACCCTAATGTGAATTTCCTATTGGAAGGGCTACATCTTTTTATATAGTTAATTTCGTGGTGTGTATAGTAGAGTTCTCAACTCTGGCTGCATGTTAGAATTACATAAGGAGCTTTGTAAAAATATCTATGCCTGAGTCCTGCTGATTTAATACTTGGACTGGGTCCATATATTGGTATTATTATTATTTTAAAATTCCCCAGGTAATTCTAATGTGGATTTAGGATTGAGAACTATTGATTTTTAATGGCTATTTCTCGGAGATTTAGCAGAGTAATAATTTCTATAAATCCTATAGACATTCTCATCACTATTTCACTAAAATTTCATGGAATTTATCAGTCTTTAATAAAATTTCATGATAACTTGAAAGTATGGTAAATGTTATAAAATATTTCTAATTTCTCACACATATGTAGAATGCATTAATCTATATCACATAAATAGAAGTAAACTCAAGAAGGTTTTAAATTGTAAATGTAGTCACGTACTTAAATGAACTAAAAAAAAGAATAGTGTCCTTTAAGATTTTTCACAAATTTTAGAAAATTTATTCTGATATTAACCAAAAACACATTATTCTTCTAGCTCAGAAAATAAGAAACCAAGGAAATCAATTATAAGATAGAAATATTTTTAGTTTGTATAGTTAATGTTTACTGATTGATATATTACTGTAAAATAAGCTTTGAAAATGATTCACAAGAGTTTCATATTACTAGCATTTGCCCCCTGCTTATCACATCCTTCAGTAAGTATCGTGATCTTTTTTATATGTGATGATCACTTCAACCTAATTAGGAGAACAAAACAAAGCATAGCTCCTGCAATGCCTATTTTTGAAACTGAGTTATTTTAATTGATAATGATAAGGAAACTAAACCTGGAGGACTTTCTTTGAGACTGCATAAAATGAGATATAAAAATCTGGGTTGGAAGATCCTTCTGGATTTAAGTGTCATGCCCATGGCTCTAAGATTTGTTTGTATAGGTCTGTAATAAGTTTCATCTCCTAAAGTACCTCAAAAGAAGTTCATCAACTTTTGATTTCACTACACTATACATTTTCTCCCCAGAATTTTTCTCACCACTAAACAATGAAACATTATGATCATCTTCAAGTTTTGCTTCTAAGTTACTAGTATCAACTGTACTAGACATAACATGCTTTGTAAGTTTTGTGTGTGTGTTTTAGTTTTAAAATCAACTTTATTGAGGTACACTTACCTACAATAAAATATACCTATTTTAAGTGTATAGTTCATTGGGTTTTGAAAAATTATGCACCCATAACCACCATACCAAACAACATATAGAATCATCCCATCTGCCAAAATTTCTCTTATGCTTCTGTGTACTCAATCCCTACCCAACATAACAACCACTCATCTGCTTTCTATCACTATACATCTGAGTTTTCATCTCATATAATTTTCCTTCTGCCTAGTGTAGTGCAGTGGTATTCAGCTGTTTATTTGAAATGCCTAGTTTGCTTTCATTTCAGGATATTTTAGTTGGATACAGAATTCTAGGTTGGTGATTTTTTTTTTCTTAGAACTTTAAAATGTTCTGTCTTTTGGCTAAAAGTTAGTGGTCCATCTTATCTTTGTTCACATGCATGTATTGTATCTTTTCTTTTCTGGCTTAATTTGATTTTGATGTGCCTTTGTAGGGTGTGTGTGTGTGTGTGTGTGTGTGTGTGTGTGTGTGTGTGTGTGTGTGTGTGTGTGTGTGTGTGTGTGNGCGTGCGCACGTGTGCTTATCCTTCTTGTAATTTGTTGAGCTTCTTGAGTCTGTGGATTTATAGTTTCATCAAATTTGAAACATTTTCAGCCACTGTTTCTTTAAATATTCCTTGTCCCCTTTGTGGAATTTTAATTAAATGTATATTGTATTGCTTGATATTGTCTCACAGGTCACTAATGTTCTGTTCATTTTTTTTCCCAGTCTTTTTTCTCTCAGTGATTCAACTGGATGATTTTTATTGACATGTCTTCAAGTCCACTGAACTTCTTGTCAGTAATGCCTACACTGTTAAGCCCATTCTATGAAATTTTCATTTCAGATATTACACTTTTCATATTGAAAAGGTCTATTTGGCTCTTTTAAAATATCCTTTTCCATTATGTTCATTTTTACTTTAATTCCTTGAAAATATTTATAAAAACAATTTTAAATTCTTACATGTTTAATTCCATCATCTCTGTCATTTCTGCATCTAATTTTATTGACTAACTTTTCTCCTAGTTATGGGCCATATTTTCCTGCTTTCTCATATGTCTAGTAAGTTGTGACTGAATGTTGGACATTCTAAGCATATGATCTGTGTCTAGATTTCAGTCTCTTTAAGAGAGAATTAAGTACTTTTTTTTTTCTTTTTTAAAATTTTATTGGGGAACAGCCATGGTCATTGGTTACACATTGCTTTCATGCTACAATGGCATTGCTGACTCTTTTAAGGAGGGCGCAGCTCACAGTGGCCAATGCGGGGATTGGACTGGCAACCTTGGTGTTATCAGCATGACACTCTAACCAACTGAGCTAACCAGTCACCCTCTCCTTTTTTTTTTTCCAAGATCATATTCTGTACTGCCTATTGTCTAATGTCTAAAAACATCTCTTTCGTATATTTTATTCAGAATTATACTTGTTTACAGCAGGAAAGACACTTAATCATAGCCAAAAAAAGTCCTTTGCTTTTTTCAGCCTTGCCACTATTGCTTAATTATTAAATGAATCAGGCCAAGGTTATGAATTTAATCTTGATATCAGCCTACTAAAATCTCATTAATGTATGTAATTACTCATGAAAAATAAAGAGCTTGAACATTTCAGGAAAATCAGCTGAAATCCCATTCACTGCTAGAAAATAATAAAGTAAATGCCCTAAGAGATAGAAAATCCATTTCTAGCTAATTTTGCCCTATTTTCATTAAGAACCTGATGTCCATATGTGTTATAATTTTCAGGTTGCTTTTTATAATCCAATCTCTAACAATGATACTTATATTACATTGTACTTTCAAATAGCTTTCATGTGTGGCAGAAAATCACATTCATAATATTTTTCTAAATATGAGATGAAAAAGAAGAATAGAGGAAGTAGAGAGAAAAAATGAGTAAAAGGTAAGGAAAAAACTAAAATATTATTTTTCTAGTATCTGTGATAAATTTGTGCTAATTCATCCACATTCTCTTTTATGGGCTATCCTTGCTTACTGGCCTATATTTCTTTAGTGAAGAACACTGTAAAAAATGGGACAAATTACTAGATATTAAAATATTAGTAGCATACTTATAGTTTCATACTTGCAAACTGCTTAGATGTTGATCTTCTAGGAGTTTTTGAGTTTCCACCAGTTTAAGCTGGAACACATCTTTGTTAGTAGCCAAGTTTGTCCTAGTGTTTTCCTTCATTTCCTCATTACAATTGATTTTGGATAAGAGATGTTTCTGATGCTTCTGATCATTTTTTGACAGTGATGAAGACAAGGCATTATCTATAGCTCTGTGAACCATACATAAAAAAATGTTTAGAACATTTAAATAAAATTAAACTTCTTTTTCATACATATAAATGACACATTAATGTGTGTGTGTGTGTGTGTGTGTGTGTCCAGATAATCACATATAAGGATATTGGAGAAACATGTAGACATAGTAGAATGGGAATTTAAGGCAGTCAATAGAATAAAAGTGGTTTTGGAACTATAGTTCCAATAAAGCACTCCACCTTCATGTAGGAATGTCCAATTATTCATGGCTTGATTATTAAATTTTATTCTTCTATTGTTTAGAACAGGTAATGAAGGAATTCCTGTAGATGTGCAGAGTCAGTCCTTAGTTCTTTAAGAGCATTCCTATCTGGATGATAATAATCTGCATTACTCTTAGTTCTAAATTGATGTCATGGCTGGTAGGTATTCCTATAACCATAACAGAGTTGGTTGAAGATTCAGGCAGATAGAAAAGATGAAAATTATTTGTCAGAGCAGGCAGGAATTTCCATCCTAATTTACTAGGTTTGGGTGCTTGGATCATGCTCCATGGAGGAGAATGTACACATTTGTTTTCAGTTGTATCATATATATATAAGCAAGGTTTTTGTGCAACAGAAGGGGTACCTTTAATGTAGAGTCTACTTTTAGTGTGCCAAAATGCCATCCAAAAATGACATCATCTTCTATTAGAATTTTGCATCCTCTGAAAGCTTACAGTATGTTATATTTCAGCATATGTACAAAGTGAAAAGCAAAAAATAAAGGAAGATTTGGGGTGGGGGGTGGGATGGGGACGAGATATATAAAAAAGCTGACTGCTGCACTAGGGCCATCAGTGTGAATCCCAAGAGCATTTATTCTTAATTCATTTGAGTTCAATTATCCAAGTCAATGAAGATAAAAATGTTTGGAAGGTGACACATTTGACATATACCTATCTCCAATACCCATATATATCTTTATTTGGACAAACTGGAACAGTTAGGGTCAGTGAGCACTAGACTACTTACTATCCTTTTGTGACCACAGGGTGATAAAGGAGAGCAAGAAGTTATTTAACACCCGTTTCTGTACATTGAAAGTATGTTTCTCTCTCTTCCTTTTAGGCTTTTCTACTCTTACATATTCCTTCCCATTTAAACACCCTTCCCAAACAAAATATTGCTAAATCTACAAAACATGAAACTCAATTTATTTACCTTTAAAGTTGCAGTCTCTCACTTTTTTTCTTCTCTATTTCTTTCTTCGCTACTCCACTTGCTTCTCTTCTCTTCTCTACTTTCTTCCCCCAGTGAGGAGGATTGAAGGGGTGGACAGGAATAAAAAGAGATGGGGAGGTAGAAAGAGAGGGAGAGTGAAGCATGGGGGGAAAGGAAGAAGAAATCATAAAGGAAGAAGAAATGGGAGGAATTGGAGAGGGAAAATCTAAATAAGTTGGAAGCAAACATGGAGAGGGAGATGAATGCAAAGGTGAGGAAAAAAGAGGAATAGATGAAAGAGGTAAGGATGGAGAGGTAGAAGAGGAAGGTGGAGGAGAGGCAAGAATGGATGAAGCGGAAGAAAACTGTAGAGAGGGTGAAGAGGATGTAGAAACAGGAGATGAAGACAAAGAAGAGGATGGAGAATGACAGGGAGGTGGATGGGAGAGAACTGAGGCAGGCGGGTGGTCTACCAAGACCTGGGGTGGATTTGACAATGTTGTGGTTTGTGGAACAGACTGTTGAACTGACTGAAAAAGATCTAAGCTAGCAGCATGTTCAGGCAATGGAGTGATATAAGAAAGGGTGGGGATTGGTTGATGAGGAGGATGACTGGATAAACTGGAAGGCTTCAAAACAGGGAGAGCTTCCAAAGGGGTTGGGGAAGCAGCCAGTTGAGCTGGAAGGGAACGACGAACAAGGGCAGGAATTAGAGTGGCTGGGGCACAACGTTGTGTTGGAAGGAAATGTTTAGGTCTGAAAGTTTTGTAAAAGAACTTGCTCTGTGAGTCTGAATCAGGAATGGTTGGAGAACTTCGGGGTGGGTGGGGTAGACGGTCAGGTGGGCCAGAAGGAATCGGGGCTGGTAGAAAAGGAAAACTGCTAGAAAAGCTGGGAGTAACTGGGGCTGGAGGGTGAGGAAGATATTTGATTGGGTAGGACAATAATGGGGCTGGTAAAAAGGTCTTAGGAAGAGTAGAGGGGACAGATGGACAGATAGGCAGGGGCTGGCGGGTGGGAGAAACAGTTGGATAGCTAGGAAGAATTTGGGAATGGTGGGATAGCAATCGGGCCCGTGAAGGAGACAGCTGATCAGGTAAGTAGGGATCAGGTTTGGAGACAGCTGAACAGGCAGGAATGGATCTGCACAGGTGGAAAAGCATTTGGAAAGGCAGGTAGAGAGACAGCCTTATTAAGGTTTTTTTTTTGTTGTTTATTGGGATGCCTCTAGGGTTTTGATTCACATTATTTTTTGTCCTTAGGGTCAATGCATGATCTACTTCTGATCAACCAAGGTACTCTCACACTGGCTGAGAAATATAAATAGCTTATTCAGGTTCCCCTTTTCTCATTCCTTGCTTTTAGAGTATTTTCACCTTCAGAATTCTGATAGTCATACAGATCATGAATACAGGCTAGACAATCTGGTTTAAAGCACTAATACAAAGGGCAAATATAGGTCAAAGAGACCACTGCTCAGCTCTGGCCAGGTTTCTCAGGATGGCATGTGGTTTAGGATCGATGGTCTCACCACAAATATATGGATATTGGAGATAGATATCTAATAACATCATTGAAAGTATAATATTTTAATAGGAGAAAATATAGCTTCTTTTACCCTATATATACCAGAAGGGTCAAGTATATTATATTTGTGGTAAGGATTTGGATGTGATGGAAGGCTGACTATTTATATTTTTAATGTAAATCCCTTATTAGCATTCTTATATCTCATTATTTCCTGAGGCAGCTTTGATTTTCATATGAGCACATTCTCTGTTTTTCTTGAGGCTTAACCTTTGAATGCTTTCCATTTTTTCATACAATTTTTTTTCTCTTTTAGATGAAACATCTATTACTAACATCTTAAATTATTTTTAACTACCATTAATATTTTTCATATAAGAAAAATTGCTTATGGATACTGATATACCTCCATTTCTTGGGAAGCTCCCTGGTTCTTGGCATTACAGTCATGAGCTGCATAACGACATTCTGGTCAACGATGGACCACATATATGACTGTAGTCCTATGAGATTATTATGAAACTGAAAAGCTCCTATCACCTAGTGATGTACTAGCCACAGTGTCATCTTAGACTACGCATTCTTCAAGTGTTTGTGGTGATGCTGGTGTAAACAAACCCACTGCACTGCCAGTTGTATGAAAGTACAGAAGATAGAATTATACACAGTACATATACTTAATGGTAATAAATAACTATGCCACTGGTTTATGTATTTATGATACTATACTTTTTATAATTATTTTAGAGTATATTCTTTGTACTTATAAAGATAATTTGCTGTAAAATAGTGTGCCGCATATAGTAACATGCTATACAGGCTTGTAGCCTAGGAGCAATAGGTTATACCATATAGCCCAGGTGTGTAGTGGGCTGTACCATCCAGGTATAGAGCACTCTATGATGTTCACAAATGATGATATCGCCCAGCTACACATTTCTCATAACATATCCCAGTTGTTAAAAGGCACATGACTGTACTTTATTCCTCAACACATTTTTGGTTTATATTCCACAGAAAATGTATTTTTAAGGTAACTATAGTTTATCAATATTTGCAGCTTAATTATATTTGTGATAAATAGTATATATAAATATTTCTATTAACCTAACACCTGATCCTTAGTATTCTAACATCTCATATTTGTACAGCATTTTATACTTTATGAAGCATTTTCACACACATTATTTAATATTGTTAGTTACATGTGGAGGAAAGCTTAACTTTTCAATAAATAAACCAGTGTTCTCTCTATAAATTGTATACATTTGTTGTTTTCCAAATACATAACATTTATGTGTCTGTAGGTGTATATGTAGATAGATACTGATATCATGAAGTCATAGTCATAATACATTACAATAATGTAATATGTTACAATAACATGAAAACTAAGTATTCTAATTTATAATGAAGATAATTTCTCATAAAACAAAGATAAAATATGTTATATAGTCCTAGCACAGATTTGGCATAATGATAACTATATGTTTGCTTGCTAGAGAGAAATCAAAGTTATTCTGATACTTTACCTTTTCTAAGGACTTTAAGGAACTGTACTTTGTTGCACAAAAATGTCTATTCTTTCATTTATAATACAAACAGCTTTTTTAATTTAAAGTATTTGATAACACAGATAAGAATTGATACACAAAAAACAAAATCTGAGAGTGAAAAAACCCATATACAAAAATGCACAATTATTTTATACCAAATGTTTTCATATTTTTTATCACTCTAAATTCCCTGTAGGCCCAAAACCCCATTACAGACAAGCTTTTCCATAAGTAGTTTACAATTAGATTGCCTTCACTGCCTCAACTTCCAAGTGTTCTTTAACACACTGCTATCTGTCTTCCACCTCTACTATTTCAATGTACTGATTTTGCTAGTGATTAACTATTTGACCTAATAATTGTAAAAATAGACACTCATGACTGCTATCTTCCTGACTTTAATTCCCTTGATTTCCACATCATCATCATGCTTTCCTGGTTATTTTCCTAATTCTCTGGTTATTCCTTCTCATGGTCTTTCTTGAGCTCCTCTTTGTCCTCTATATACTAACATTTTTGAGAATTATGTGACCTTCTTCTTCGCTTATCTATCTGTATAGACTCTGTGTAATCTTATTTATACTGTCTGTGTGATCTTATCTACATCTGTATGTGAGTGAAGAGACAACAAAATCTGCTCTTCTCTGTTGACCAGTTTGACTTTGGGTTAACTTTCCAAGTCTGTTCCCCTGGATTATTAGTAGGATTTGAACTGTATTACAAGGCACACTGAGCATTGGTAAACTGCATCTGGACTGAGAGAACTGTGAATAAACCATAGATACCTGGTAGGAAGTTATAGTTTTGGGTTCCCCTGAGCGTGGTAACTCTTATAACTGGACATGTCTCTTGCATGGACCTGGAAACTATTCACATGGAACCGTTATAAGAAACACTGGTTCTGTTTGGAACATGGGATTTCTAACCCACAGTGGCTATATGGCCACCCATTGTGATCTCTTTTCCCTACAGCTGAGCTGGCACTTGTGGGGATAGGGACATAGCAAAGACTAGCCCCCTTGATTTGTGGCCTGCCATGAAGATTCCTTCTATTGAAGAATGTTGACGGTTGACATGCAGCGTTTTCTGTCCTCTAATTGAAGACAAACATGGCTGACTGCAGTCATGGGAGTTTGATTGTTTAAACACAAGACTATTACTGGTGGGTACTAAACCATGGCTTTAGTTTCATACATTCATTGGCAACTATCGTATTTATATTTATGGCCCAGATTTTTTACCATGAGAAACTGGCCTTGGAATATCTCATGCATGTCTCAAACGCACAACCAACCATCTTCCAGTTACTCCCTCCCTTAAACCTCTTCTTCCCTAATAGTCCTTATTTGATAAGTGATTTCACTATCTATTAATTAACCAAATACAATCTCCAGAGATATCCTTGACTCCTCTCCACCACCTCCCAATTCTTACATGGTTACCAAACCATGTTGATTCTATTGTACCTCCTAATTGCTCTCAAGAAGTCATCATTTTCACTAACTAAAGCATCACTTTATCTGATTTTCCCTCCTTTAGTCTTAACCTACTCTTTTCCATCCTGGCAGTATTTCTAAAATATAAATGTTACATGCTTGCTTCAAATCTTCCAGTAATTCCTTAATAGACCTCTTAATGATTTAATTCATGACTTCCTTTCCAACCAACCTATCTTCAACCATACATGCTAGCAAAATCAAACTATTCAGCTACCTTAACTGAACATATCCTTTCATTCATGCCTTCATGGCTTTTAATTACTTATTTCCTCTGTCTGGAGTTCTCTCTTAATGTGTGTGTCTGATAAATATCCTCCTCATATATTAAGCTTCAGGTCAAGTTTATATCCTCTGAGAAGTGTTCATTTATGTCAGTGATGTTTCTCCATTCAAAGTATTTATTGAATATCTCCAACATGTATAGCATTGAGCTAAGAACTCCAGAGAATACCTACGTATGTAAAATTTAGCCACTGTTCTCTAGAATATTACAGTCTGGTTGAGGAGACATACTTCATCAGTACATATACAAATTAAGCAACAACATATACGACTATGACTTTCAAATTTATTTCTAATAGCGTTGACTTCTCATTTCATCTCAGGTCGAATTGTTTTTATACATTCCTACTTGGATATTTACCTCAACTCAGAAGGCTCAAATAAAATTTAGCAATTGCTTACCAAAACTTGTACCCTTTCATTCATTATGTTCCTTTTTATTTTTTTAGTCACTAAATTTCCTTAATCATTATGACTCAAAATTTCAGTTTCTTTTGATTTTTTTGCTTTTTCCATTTTTTTATTCCATCGTATACCAAAGTCATAATCTGTTCTTTCCATGAAATGTCTTTTTCTTCTGTTCTTATTTTCTACTTCACTACCACCCTTTTAATATTAGTCCTTTTAAATTCGTAGCTGGATCCTCCTGAGTTTCCTGCAACTATTCTTATATTTCTACTTGATCACTTCTCTGCCTTGTGAAAAAGGCATTTTCATCTTTCTTCTCTCTCGTCCTTTTTCTAACCACCTTTTCTAACCACTCAAAATATTTTTATTCTTTATCAGATCTGTCCTTTCTTCACTATACATAACAGTACTATTCTAGTTAAGGCAGTAATGATCTATGCGTTGGATTATCCCATTAATTTCCCCTTTTCTCCTTCCCTCCAATTCCCCTCCATCCATTTCCTTTTCCAACAGTCACACCAATTATCTTTCTAAAATAATAAAGAGGATTATATCACTCCCTGCTTAAAAATCTCCAATGGTTTTCTGCTAGTTAGAGGATAAAGTTCAAACTTGCTAGCATTCACATCTGATCTCAATTTGCATTTCTAGATTATCTCCTGTCCTACCAGCAACACATCCTACAGTCGTGCCACTTTGAACAAGTTCTATTCACTTAGAGGTCTGTGCTTTTTATGACACCGTAGGTGTAAACATTCCTAAACCCAACTTATGCTTCTTTATTAGACAATTCATACTCATCCTTTAAGTCTTCTTTCCAACTTTAAACTTTGTACTTCTTTATTACTTTGCTAATATTTCGGTAATTGCCCTCATTACATGGTAATACACGTGTATTATGGTGTAACTATCATTATAATGTAATGTAACTGCAACACTTTCTTGGCAGAGAACCATATCTCATTCACATTTTTATTCTGTCTGGCTATTGTTCTATCACTCTTTTCCTTTCACAGCCAAACTACACTTGTTATCTTTACTTTCTTGCACTCTATTTCTTTACAACTCATTGCAGTCTCTTTTCTGTTTCCATCCCAATAAAACTGCTCTCACAAAAGTGGCCAGTGTGACTTTTTTGTTGTGGGATATAGTGACACATTGCTTCTAAGCTGGACATTCTCTCTTTGCTCTTCCAGATTCACTTCTCTACTTGACTCTGCTTGGCAGAGACTGAATGGTTCCTGGCTTTTTGATTTCTGGCTGAGTTTGGCCAATGGAAGGTATTAGCAAGAAATGGGAGGGTGACAGAAGAGGTTTTTTGATAATTATTCTTTTGGCTTCCTCTCTGCTGGGCTTGGTTTAGCAGTGGCAATGTTCCCCCACTTAAGACCACAGGTCCTGCTTGGCAGCCCTCTCCTATAGCTACAACTCTTCTCAGTTCAGGTCTGTGCTGGTAATACTGACTTAGTTGTCAGTTCTGGGGCTGTTTCACCATCCTTTGTCGGCTTCCCAGTCCCTTTCTTAACCTCTTTTCAGTCACCCCTTTAAATGTGCCCTTACGATGCTTGATCTAGTGCTACGCCTGCAGTAGCTTCAATAACCACTTAAAATAAAATAAATAGAAAATACAGGCTGTCAGAGGGTACTCTGTAGTTGGTTGGTCCATCTTACTGCTTGAAGATGACTCATTTAATGATTAAAGATGGACAGGAAGCAGGAAACACTGTACCTTTCTGAAGACATCCAGGAAAGATTTTCAGTGAGGAAAAACCCATTTCTACCATAGAGTTATTCCTTTTACCTAAATTTATATCACTACAATTCAACACAATTTTTTCATCTCAGTAAAGATGAATAACCAATGTCAATATTTTAAAATGGTTTCGATGATAGTTTCCATAGAGAATTATTCAACATAAGCAGTATTGTAATACCAAAGACAACAAATTAAAATTCTGCCTTATTCTTAAGCAATTTATATACCGTTCTACCCTAATTTAATCTGTGAAAATAAAATAGTAACTGAAACAGATGTGAGGAGTAACTGATAAAAAGGCCTACAAACTCAGCAACTAGAAAGCTATTGAATTATTATGTATTAATAGTTACACATAATAATCATAAATTATTTACCTCCAGTTTATTGTTGGTCTGTGGGAAGAGGGAAAGTTCACTTTTGATTTTAAGTTGGATTCTTGAATTTGTTTGAGGGCCTCTTCTAATGGAGGAACTGGTTTTTGAAAAACTAAGGGGATAATAAAGAAAGATCAAATAGTACAGAATCACTTCATATTCAATGGTATCTTTATAATTTCATTGGTCAATGATAAAACACTACTTTAAAAGTTTGGTAAAAAAATATATTTTTTAGAATAGTCTAACTAGTTTAAATTTAGACATCTAATTCCCCAAAGAGAAATTGTTACCTCAGAATTCTCATTGCCAATTTAAAGAATATTTATCAAGAAGCTATAAAAACACCAACTAACATGTATTGAGCACTTACTGTTATAGACATTATATTTAAGCACCTTGTAAGTATTGTTTAATTTAATCCTCACCATGGCCTATGAGGCAGATGCTATGTGAATCTTCATTTTGCAACTGAGGAAACTGAGGCATAGAGAGGGTAAGTGACTTGTTCAAAGTCATACATTATACAGACACTCACCCACATACTACTTTGCACAACCTCTCATTCACCTTCTTGTTTGAGTTGAAACAGCTATCTTTTAAGGATATTGTTTCTCCTGAAGCCCTTTTAAGTGGAAACATTATATTTTTATGGTGACATACTGCATATAACTGAAGGCCTAGAAGTAGGGTAGGTGACTTTCTAGCTCTTCATTGATACCTCCAAACTGTCTTTCCTTCTTTCTCCTTTAGAAAACCCATGTCCTCAGACTTTCCCACTATTACAATGTTTGTTATTTACTCTAAAATGTTTAAGCAAAACCAGTATATTATTATATATGGGTTAGCTCAAAATTGAACTTTAGAGATAGTCCAATTCCCTAATAAAGGGGTAATAGCATAATATACTAGTGAAGAATACACAGTTTATGGGACGGTTTGCTGGATATTCTAATCATAAAGGACCAATCCTCTTGAGGTAGATAATACGAAGCTAGATATTTTGACTGTTTCCTGATTAGCATATTTAATGTCCAAAATCAGTTTTTATTGGTGAAAAGAATAGCTTGTTGAGTAGCCTGATGAATATTAAATATGGGCATTTTTTTTTTTGAAATTAAAGGTATTCAAAACAAGTGGATTTTCTGAAACATATTTTAATCACTCCCAACCATTGCATGAACAGTCTATACCCTTTACTCTTGTGGATGGCATCTGAGGCTTGACTCTAATCAGTCTTGTGTCCAGACATTAACATAGGAACACTTCTGACTGTCCAAAGCCAGATGGCACAGAATTCTGTCTCTGGAATGCGGTTGTGTATGCCTGACATTATAGAGCTTACTGAGTCAGTTGTGTGAGTTGTTCTGTATATGCTTTGCTAATGAATGCCTAGTCATGCTAGATTATAGTCTGGCTTTTCTTAACTCCTGCTTGTCTATCAAAGAGAACTTAAAAACTAACTTTAAAACTAATTTAGGTCAAATTACAACCACCATTACTACTTCTTGTTGCTGTCAGCTAATGACCTCTCAGTCCCTACCTTTCATTCACTGATGATAATTTAAGCCTACATTTTTTGAGTACTTACTGTGTAGTAAGGCTTTATTACATCATTTAATCCACTAGTTCCAATCCTTCCCATTTTTTTTACTCTAATATTTTCACTCTAACAATTTTCTACCCTCACTGAAGCCCTCAATCTGTTGCCCTTATTTTGTTGTAAGGGGAACTGTTAGCTATCATGCATACTTGTATGTAGTGAAACTTTAACGCTCATAATTTGGGAATACACAAAATTAATAGACAAATAAATAGTTGTCTTACATAGCTTTGTCCTTCATTGATAGCACTGAATTTTATTAAATTATGAATTTAATATTTTGTATGGGTAATATATTCATTCTGAATATGAATTCAGAAATAAAATATATATGACACACATTTGGAAGTCTTGCTCTCATTGGTCATTTATGTATTCGTCACGATTTCTTTACGCAAATATAAGCAAACATAAATATATATTCTAATTTTCCCCTTTTCTCAGGCAAAAGGCAGAATATTATGTATATTGACCTGGACCCTGTTTTTACACTTAACAATATATCCCAGAAATCAGGAAAAGATCCAGGTTTTATGAGACTATAAGGTTTATACAATTTGGGGGCCCTCATTAAGAAAAAATAATGCAAAATTACTAATATAAAATTAGATATAGAGGCCATGAGAGTGAGGGCTCCTGAAACTTAAAAACCTCCATAGTTTCATAGTAAATCTAACTCCGTTGGAGGTATTTCCATATCAGTTCATAAAGAATTTCCTTATTATTATTTTTTCAGTTGCATAATATTCCATTGTGTGGATGTGTATGTCATTTGATTTTGCTAAAACTCCTAACTTTTTGTACCTAGGCCCTTTGATACCACCATTTTGGGGGCAAATAATATTCATGAGTGGTGACTACTTCTCTGAGGCATTTAACACAACTGACCACTTCCTCTTTCTTAAAACTACCTTATCTTTTGCCTTCTTATACATCATTTTCTTTGTTTGCTTTTGTTTCCCATCTGCTTTCTTGATAACTACTTCTCAAAATCCATTTTTAGTTTTTCTTGCTCTACCTATAGTAAATACTAGTGTGCATAAAGGTTCTATTTTGGACCCATCCTCAGTCTGTGGTCTGTACTCTGTTATCTAGCTTATCTTTCCTAGGGCTTCATTTATCAACTATATGTTACTCATTAGTGACTCGAAAATACACATTTCTATTTCATATCTTTTTCTTGAATTTCAGACCCATATTTCTAGTTGCTGATTTAATTTCCCCATTTGAATGAGCCATGGAAGGCTCAAATTCAATGCATTTAAAACTTAATAATCTTTCACACCTCTAACCCAATTCTCCTCCTTAATTTGTAAACTTGATTAATAGTCTTATCATTCACCAAAATAATTAATTCATTAAAAAAGTATTTATTGAGTGCTAAAAATGTGTGAGGCTCTGTGCTAAGTACCAGGGGCACTGTTCTCCTAGGCTTTCTTCAACTGCTCTCTGTCAGTTAGGACCAAATCCCACTGATTATGTCTTCTGAGTATATTACCTCATCATCATATCTAGTGCAGGCAGTGTTTTAATTAAGTAGCTTAACACCTCTTGCCACAAATACTAAAATAATCTCCTACTACTCTACTTTAGTATGTCTCTACTTCAATCCATCTTCTATGTTGTAACTAATTATCTTTCTAACAAACAAAACTAATTATAGCAGAGACCCCTAGTTTCCTATCTAATATCAATTTTCCCTTTCTTCTTTGTCAACAGACCCTATATTGATAGGGGTGGCAATATAGCCACATCAAAAAAATTGTATTTTCAGTCTCCCTTGCACATGGAATTGCCAATTAGATATAAATAGACAGATATAAACAATTTAAAGGTAGTCAGAGGTACACTCTTTTGTCTTTTACATTTCTTCCTTCTTCTTGCCTACAGCACTGACAGGATGGCTGGAGCTCTAGCAGCTACCATGTGACCTTGAGGGTGAAGATATTAAACCACATATTGAGGATGGTTGAACTGAGAGACAAGTATGAATAAATACCAGAATGAATGTGACACTAATTTACTGAAACTAAATGTTAAATTTTCCTTTTATTAAGCTACTTACTAGATCAATTTAAAAAGACAAAACATTTTAAGCAAGTATGAAGTAAAATCAAACTTGTGAACATTCAAAATTTACTACTAGAGCCAACAAAATATTCTCCAAATAAAACCTAAATCAAATTGCAATTTTTCATTTGGCTAAAGTTCTATTACTTAAAAAGGCATACTAGTCTTTTTCTAGTTTGAATTCCCACTTTGTTTCTTAATTTATTATTTTATTGTCTACTCAAGTCAAATGGGATTATAACTTTTCATATTGTTCTAGAAATTAAGATACCTGTTCTCCTCCGCTGAGAAAGAGGAATATGGGCACGCTGGAATTTTTCAGTGACTTCTTCAAACTTCTGTTTTCTTTGTTGAAGTATTTGTTCTCTGATTTGGTATTCTCTTTCTTCTTGTTCTTTTCGTTTCTCTTCAAAAGCTCTATATTTAAAATATAAAGATAACATAATTAGCTAGTAAGTTATAAAAATCTCAATACAGAAAACAGTTTCAAAATTGCATTTATTATATAACTGTGTTTCCATATTTAAAAAGTTACTTACTTAAAAACAACACATTTTAAATTAAAAAAAAACGTCCTCAGCTAAGAATTTAGATATCTCTATACACTTATTTAATTTCATATTTTTATCCAGGTCTTTTGCAACAAAGAGAAGTCTCCGCAATGAGGCTTTTTCTAATTTCCCATCTCCTAAGCCCTACTTTGGAAAAATTGTTTTCTAAAAAGCTACATTATTTTCTGTAACATAAAGAACTAATTCATTGGTGAAAATAGCAGCCTTGAAAATTCTGCGGCCGTCAGGAAAATTCTGTATAGTTCTCTTTTTCTTTTTGACCCAAAATTTTAAATTGGCTGTCATGTTAAATCTGAACTGTGCTAAAAATCCAGACAATTTACTTACAAATCCTGATGTCCAACTTCTCTTGAAAATGAGGAAGATTTAGCAACCCTGGATTCTTATTCACGCATGGCTATAAACACCTGCCTGTAATCCTTACCCATTCCCTATTTTTCTTAACTTTCCCATTTAATTTATTTCTGATCATCCCTAGGCACTTGAGTTTGTGGTCTCTAGTTTAAATTGTAGGTTAAACTGTTACAAAGAATTCATTTTGTCTGTGGAAAATGTTTGTGTGTGTTTCAATAATTATCTACTGTACAATTAGAAAAATGAAAAAACAAGCCTGTGTAACAACTGATTTGTACTTCTTAATCCCTTCCCCTTTTTCACCCACTCCTAACTGGCAACCACCAAAATGTTTTCTGCATCTATGAGTTTGTTTCTGTTTTGGTGGTTTGTTTATTTTGTTCTTTAGATTCCACTTATAAGTAAAATCATTTGTCATTTGTTTTTCTCTGTCTGACTTACTACACTCAGCACAATACCTTCAAGGTCCATCCATGTTGTTGCAGATGGCAAAATTTCATTCTTTTTTATGGCTGAGTAAGATTTCATTGTATGTATGTACCACCTCTTCTTTGTCGACTCATCCATTCAGGGACACTCACACTGCCTCCACGTCTTGGCCATTGTAAACAATGCTGCAATGAACATACAGATGGATACATCCCCTCAAAGTAGTGTTTCTAGTTTCTTCAGATAAACACCCAGAAGTGGGATTATTAGGTTCTTCTTTGTCTTTTGTTATCGCTTTTGTTTTAAAGTCCATTTTGTCTGGTACAAGTATTGCTACGTCAGCTTTTTTTGTTTGTTTGTTTCCATTTTCATGAAATATCTTTTTCTATCCCTTTACTTTCAGTCTGTGTGTATCTTTCAATTTGAAGTGAGTCTCTCGTAGGCAGCATATTTATGGGTCTTGTTTTTTTTATCCATTCAGCCACCCCATCTTTTGATTGGAGCATTTAATCCATTTACATTTGAAGTAATTGTTAATAGATATGTATTATAGTTATTGCCATTTTATTATTCATAATTTTTATTTTATTTTTTTTTCATCTTAAAGAAGTTCCTTTAAGATTCCTTGTAAAACTCTTTTGGTGGTGATGAACTCCTTTAGCTTTTTCTCGTCTGGGAAGCTCTTTATCTGTCCTTCAATTCTAAATGATTTGAATGTTTTGAGTTTTGCTGGGTAGAGTAATCCTGGTTGTAGGTCCTTGTTTTTCATCACTATTTTGTGCCAATTCTTTCTGGCCTGTAAAGTTTCTGTTAAGAAATCAGCTGTCAGTCTTACCGGAGCTACCTTTTTGGTAACTAATTGCTTTTCTCCTGCTGCTTTTAAGATTCTTTGTCTTTAACCTTTGACATTTTAATTATGATGTGTCTTGGTGTGGGCCTCTTTGAGTTCATTTTGTTTGGGACTCTCTGTGCTTCCTGGGGTTGAATATCAATTTCCTTCATCAGGTTGGGGAAATTTTCTGTCTTTATTTCTTCAAATAGGTTTTCAATTCTTTGCTCTCTCTTCTCCTCTCTTCTTCTGGTAACACTGTGATGCTAATGCTAATGCTGGTACTATTGATGTTGTCCTGGAGGTCCCTTAAACTGTGCTCATTTTTTGGATTCTTTTTTCTTTTTGCTGATTGGATGTTTTCTGCTACCTTATCTTCTAAATTGCTGATTCAATCCTCTGCTTCATCTAATCTGCTGATTACCTCTAATGTATTCTTCATTTAAGTTATTGTATTCTTTATTTCAGACTGTTTCTTTTTTATGTTTTCTATCTCCATTTTTATGTTTCCTATCTCTTTGTGTAAGTTCTCTCTGAGATCATTAAGCAGCCTTATAACCAGTGTTTTGAATTCTGCATTTGGTAGATTGCTTCTCTCTATTTGTTTGGTTCTTTTTTTGGAGCTTTGTTCTATTCTTTTATTTGGACATGTTTCTTTGTCTCCCTCTTTTGGCTGCCTCCCTGTGTGTTTCTACGTATTAGGTAGGTCGGCTAATAGAGTGGCCTTATGTAGTAGGTTTCCTGTGGGGCCCATTGGCATAGTCTCCCTGGTCACCAGAGGTGGGTGCTCCAGGTGTGCCCCTTTTTTTTGTGTTTTATGTTCCCTCTTGTAGTTGAGCCTTGGTTGCTGTTTGCAAGTCAGTGGGAGGGATTCACCCTTGGGCTCATTGGTTGTGTGGACTAGCCATGACTATAGTGGAGGAGTTGTGGTGCAGGGGCTGAACATACAGAGCAAGATTCGCTTTATCATGGCTCTGGTTCTTGCCCAGTCTGCCCTTTGGGTGTGTTGTCCTTGGAGGCAGCCAGGTGATGCTTGGCTTGGTCTGAGGCTGGCCACTGGGCATGGCAGGGGACCCATAACAGACCAAGTTCAGCCACAGCCTGTGCCCCACCCAGGGCCACCTGGCATAAGCCACAAAGCAATCTGCAGATGGCTGCTGCTTGAGCTCTGCTTGGAGGTGTCTCGAGAGGCCAAGCTGCTAACCAAGGCCAGCGGTCGCTAGTGCTGGGCTTAGGGCTGCTCAGCCAGGGGTACAGTACGTGCCAAAGCCAAATGCTGCTTGCTTGGGTTTTGTGAACCTTTGAAAGATTTTAGGAAAGTCTGCAGCACGAACTAGTGGCTATCTTAATAGACTAGAACCTCTGTAGGTAGTGCATTGTGGTTTTCTTGAGGAAAGGTTTCAATGAATAGCCAAAAACTTGAGGACAAGGAAGTCAGGTTAGAAACTAAGGAAGTCTTCAAAGGGATTCAGTTAACATTGGAAGTTTTCCCTTAGAACATAGGCAAGCAGATAGTTGTCATTTAATTTTACATAATTTTTCGGCTCTTAATAGAGTTTCCTTTAATTACTCTAATTCAGGAGTTCTCAACCTGGGACAGTTTCCCTTCCCCAGGAGGGCTAGGAATTTGTGGAGGAGTTTGATTTTTCACAATAATTGAGTAGGCTACCAGATTTTAGTTCCCCAGGACCAGAGATGCTAAATGTCATATAATGCATGGGACAATTCCATACAAAAAAGAATTATTCTACTCCAAGTATTAAAGGCTCACCACTGAAAAAAATCTTTCAATGAAGTGTGATATACCCCTTCAGCCCTGTGTGATGGAATCCTGGAGAATGGTGGACCTGCCAGACATTTACACTCCTACTACCACTCATGCAGACTGAACAGCATTCTACCAAGGGCACTAGGTCCAAAAATTCTTGGCAATAACCAGCAGCAGGCCGCAACAAAATTGGGGGTAGCTAGAGTCAGTTGAGAAAGAAAGAAACACTAGGTGAACAATTAGCGTGGGAGGTCCAATAAACACTTCCCTACTCCACCCCCAATTTCCACTATATTACAAGTAACCTCTGAGGAAGGGGGAAGGCAGAAGTTCAAGCTGCACGTGAATCTTAAGACATCTAAATTAGACATAACTATAAAGAAAGAAATGGGAGTTGAGAAGAGAAAAATAAAGTATATGGCAGGCCAGTTCATCTTTTTTTATACTGTAGCCTTTGAAGACAGAGTGAAAGAACAGAGGCAATTAAACGGAGACAATTAATATTCTACTTTCTGTTAGGAGGAGGGATTCAAAGCTTGCCTGGCAGAAGCTGACAGAGTCAACTCAAAAAGTTCTAGATTCATATGCTCTTGAGATTAAAATGGCAATGGCAAGGGGACTAAAACACGAGTTCACTCCTATGGTAGCTAGTCTCCAAAAATAGTCTCTAATGAACCATGATTACGTAGTCCTCTGTGCTTTCATCAGTCTGGCCCTGTGACTCTCTTATAACCAATAGAATGTTATAGAAGTGATGCTGTATGATTTCCCAGACTAGATGAGGAACTTTGCAGCTCCCAACCTTGTCTTTTGGAATGCTTGCTCTAGGAAAAGCCAGACCCATGTAAGAAGTTCAACAGCCTTCTAAGATCACAATGCTAAGAAGTCTAAGCTAGCTAAAGGGAGATAGTGTGGAGAGATGCCTGGCTAGCCTCCAGCTGTTCCAGTCATCCCAGTTCAGCACAAAACATATGACAAGAAGATATCTTGGATGTCCAGCTCTGTAGAACATTCAGATAACTCCACCCACAGCTGAAATCTGAGTGCAACAGTATGAGACATCCAAGTGAGAATCAACCATGTACACCAGTCAACACACAAACTATAATAAGTTGTTATTTTAAGCCATTAAGTTTTAGGGTGATATGTTACAACTTTAAACCAGTTCTTGAACCAGCTAAAATTTAAATAAATGCTAAATAGTGGGAATGGGATTAAATATTTAAAATAAAATTGTTTACTTCTCTATGTTAATTACAAAGGATTTATTACATGCATTTATTACATATGCTTTTTGACTGAAAAAATTTAAGGGCATATTGGAAATTAGTATTTTGATAATAAAGTAGTCTTAGTAATCAGCACTATACTATACCATGAATTATTTGGTTTTAGAGTATCAGTGGCCTGCAACTTAGGCAACTGTCATCTTTATGTCTCATGGCTGATACGGCTCTGTATAATTGCCCAAAACAACTCAAAATTACTACATTTTTTTTTAAAGAGATGTATGTTCCAGAGATATTTTGTATTTTTCTTCTAAAGTATTTCACTGGTAATAAGAACAATTTACATTTATCCAGTTAGGTTAGGAGGAAACCTTAGTATTACAGATTTATTTTAGTGATGGTCTCCCTTCCTGGAGACAGTATGGAGTACTAAATATAAAGATCTCTCCTTCCCTTCCCTGGATAACATTTCCTTATATTCCAGTGTAAAGATAATGCCTCTTTTTCTCTCTCTGCAGCGTGGGCAGCAGTCATGTATATCAGAGCTTCCAAATTTTGTGGTTCCAAGTCTGTAATGGACCCTACTCACTCCATTGCCTTTTGGGGGCTGGAGGTTGGAAAACTGCTTTGTTTGCTGCTTTCCTCATGAGTAACACACAGCCTTTGACTTTGAATGAGGAGTTCTTTGTTTTCTTTCAGCCTGTCACAATATATATGAAATTGCGGTAAGCTAAGTCATTAGCTTGCAAGTAGGTTAAAATCTCATATAGTTTCTGATCTAGCACGTGTTAGATCGGATATAAAGCAAGAACCAAGAGAACTACTGCAAATACAGATAGGTTGAAAGCAAAAGGATGGAAAAGCAGAAATTTATTTGACTATGTTAATATCAGACAAAGCAGACTTTTAACACAAGGAGTATTACCAGAGATAAGAAATAACATTTCATAATGATAGAAGGATCAATTCATCAGGAAGACATAAAAATCATAAATATGAATACACCTAACAACAGACCCTCAAAATACATGAAGTAAACATAGGAAGAAATAAAGGGAGAAACTGGTGAATCCATGATCACAGTTACATATTATAACATTCTCTTTTAATAATTCATAGAATAACCAGACTAAAAATATCAGTAAGAATACAGATGATTTGAACACCACCATCAACTATCTTGACCTTGCTGCCAAAACAACAATGGTTTATACCTAACAATTGTAATACACATTCTTTTGAAGGACACTGTAAGAAATCTTATGCCATAAAATAAATGTCAATTAATTTCACAATATTTAAATCTTATAGAGTATGTTCTCTGACCAAATAGATTTAAATTAGAAATCAATTATAATATCTAGGAAAGCTCCAAATAATTGGAAATCAAAACAACAACAACCACCACAATCACCAACACCATACTTCTAAATAATCCATGGGAAGAAATCAAAAGGGAAGTAACAAAACATTTTAAACTATATGAAAATGAAAGTACAGCATATCAAATATATTAAATGCAGTTATAAAATTGTTCAGAGGGCCTCTACACCGTCTATGAAGTGGTCTCCCTAACAAGACATGAGTCCATTTGGCCCGCTAAAAAATATTTACAACATTATTGATTATATTTCCCAGACTGTCTTTTCTATCCCTGAGGCCATACTGTAGTTACCAATTTGTATTGTCTCGGTGTAGAGGCCTGACCACTGCACTGTATATCTGAAGTTGATGTTGAATAATATTGTATGTCAACTATAATTATATATACATATAGTCACAGGATGTGGAGTAGAGTGTGGAAATGGAGTCAATGGAATTGTAATAGATTAGTATGATATCAGGGGTAAGAGGGAGTGGATAGGGGGAGGGGAGTTGTTACTTTGTGAGGGGTGAAAAGGATAACTATTGCATTGTTTTGTACACCTGAAACTAATAATAATAAAAATAATAAAAAAACTACTCATATTGCAAGACATCGCTCGTTTACCACGTTAAAATGTATTATTAAATTGGTGCAAAAGTAATTGCAGTTTTTGCCATTACACGTAATGGCCAAAATCACTATTAACTTTTGCACCAACCTAATAGAAATGTTTGCTTGTCTTGGGAAACATTCACATAAACAAGTCACTCGCAATCCAAGGTTTTACTGTACTTAGGAGTCATTTAACAAAAGACTGGTAAGATCTCTATATTGAAAACCAGAAAATGCTGCTGAGAGAAATTAATAAAAAACTAAAACAAGAAAAGAGGGACGGAGGAAAGGAGAGATACACCATGTTCATGGATTTCACATATTGCAAAACTCAATATTGTTAGGATATCAATTTTCCCTAAACTGACCTATATATTCATCACAATCACACTTAAAACCAGGCAGGTTTATTTATATGGAAAATCAAAAATACCTAGAATGGGCAAAGCAATCTTGAATGAAAACAAAATTGGAGAATGCATACTACTTTATTTTGCTATAGATGGTGGTTCTCAACTGGAGGCAATTTGCCCATTCCTCCTCAGTGGACCTTTGGCAATATGTTGAGACATTTTTAATTGTCATGATTGGGGTGTGCTACTGGTATCTAGTAGGTAGAGGCCCGGGATGTTGCTAAACATTCTACAATTTATAGGCAGTCTCCCATAAGAAAGGATGATCTCATCCAAAATGTCAACAGTTCTGCTGTTGAAAATTCTTTCTATAATGCTACAATAATCAAGGCAGTGTAGTATTGGTATACAGATAAATAGACCAATGGACCAGAATATGGAATATATTGTAGAAGTAAACCGTCACATATATGATTAATTGATTTTTGAAAAAGATGCCAAAGTCACTAAATGGAGAAAGAAAAAAAAATTTTTTTTCAACAAATGGTGCTGGAGCAACTAGATAAACTTATGGAAAAAATGAACCTCAACCCTTCCATAACATCACATGTAAATAATTTGAGACAGATGACAAGCTAAAACTATAAACTTTCTGAAAGAAACAATACTATCTTCATAACCCGAGGGTAGACAAAATGTCTTAGAAAGGACACAAAAAGCACAAAATTAATAAATTGTGCTTCATCAAAACTGAAAACTACTTTTTGAAAGACTTCATTAAATGAGAAGTCAAGCCACAGATTGGAGAAAATACTTGCAATATATATTTATCTCTTATTTATATTTATATAAATATTTACATATTTATATATTGTGGATACAAAGAAATTGTGGATACAAAGGAATTGTATCCACAATATATAAAAAAATCTTACAACTTAAAAAGACAAAAAAACCAATTAAAAATGGACAAAATATTTGAACAGAGACTTCACAAAAATCATGTAGGGATGGCTAATCTGGGAAGTGCAAATTAAAATCATTTCATACCTACTAAACGGCTATAATTATAAAAATACTGTAGATAGGTTATGAAGCAACTGGGACTCAAGCACATTGCTGGTTGTTTCCACATCTTAGGTACTGTGAATAATGTGCCTTAGCACTTTTGAAGGGTCTGTTTAACATGTTCATGTTCAATTCTGCCTCATGAAATATGTAGACCACCTGGACTCAAAGTGAGTCACCTAATCAAATAATGGCCACATGCCAAACTTTGTTCTGGTTTCCCAGGAATCCATAATTATGAAGTATCATTTTCTTCTGTTGGAAATACTCTTAAGAAGTGAACAAATAACCATATGGCCACACTACCTTTAATAATATAACCTAAGCAGTGGTATTAAGAGTATCTGAGGTCACAGGAGACACAGGTAGAATTGGACAGCTGGCCTTTTTGTGATGCATTTCTTTTCTATGGATGAAACTACATTTCAGATTTATGTAGTTATAGCTTTCTGGAGATATGGTCATATTTAAGTTTAAAACTCATTTATATTTTAAGATAATTAGAAATTAAAGAAATTTAAAAATAGGATAAGTTATCACTCTTTCAAATTAAAAATGCAATTGGAGAAAAAATTGTTTTTAAGAATAAAGTATAACATTTTTAAATGAGGCCACTCTCCTTGGGGTGTCAGTGGAGACCATGTGAGGACCTGGAACTCCCACTACTGCCCAGCAGTAATAAGGAGCCCCTCCCGGAATCTGATGTCAACAGATGCTGAATGGTAAACCTAGACTTCCACCTCCATCTGTCAGTGATGAGTCAGTGTCTACCCCTCCTCTGTTGGCACAGTGCCACAGGAAGAGTCAGAAGCTGAAGGTTTAAATAAGTTCCAGAGTCTCATAACATAATATGAAAATGTCCAGGTTTAAATTGAAAATCACTTGTCATTCCAAGAACCAGAAAAATATGAACCAGAATGAAAAAAGACAATCCAAAGATGCCAACACCAAGATGACAGAGATGTTAGAATTATCTGACAAAGATTTTAAAGCAGCCATAACAAAAATTCTTCAATGAGCAACTATGGACATGTTTGCAAATGAAAATTATAGGAAGTTTCAAAAAATAAATAGAGGATACGAAGAAGACCCAAATGAAAATTTTAGAACTGAAAAATACAACTGAAATTAAAAACTCACTAGATTTATTAGGGGACAACATAGAAAAGATTAAATTCTCCCCATACTACATTGATATACAGGTAATAATGGAATTCCTATGAAAAATTCTAGTAATATTTTTGCAGATATAGACAAGATTATTTCAAATTTTATATGTAAAGGCAAAGGAATTAGAATACCTAAAACAATTTTTTAAAAAGAGTAATAAAGTGGGAGGAATCAGTCTATTATATTTGAAGATTTATTATGTAGCATGTAATCAAAATTGTGTAGTGTTGGTGGAAGGATAGACATATAAATAGACTAGAGAACTCAGAACTAGACCTAAACAAATATGCTCAACTGATTTTTGAAAAGTTGCAAAAACAATTCATGGAGGAAAGGTAGTTTTTCCAACAAGTGATGCGGGATTAACTGGACATCCTTAGGCAAAATACATAAATAAATAAATAAATAACCTTGACTTAGGTCTCACACCTTACACTATAAACTTTATATAGTTTCTAAAACTATTAAGCTATAAAAAGTTTATAAAACTATAACCTTTTAGGATATAACATAGGAGAATATCTTTAGGATTTAGGGCTAAGCAAAGAGTTCTTAGACTTGACACCAAAAGTACAAACCATAAAAAGAAAAACTGATAAACTGGACTTTAAAAAAATTAAATACTTTTGCTCTGGGAAAGACCCAATTAAGAAGATCAAAAGACAAGCACCAGAGTAGGAGAAAATATTTGCAAATCACATATCTGACAAAGAACTAGTATCTAGAATATATAGAACTATCAAAACTCAACAGTAAAAAAAACAACTAAAATCTAACTAGGAAATGGATGAAAGATGTTAAGAGAAATTTCATTAAAAGAGGATAGGCAGATGGCAAATAAGCACATGAAAAGATATTCTGCTTCATTAACCATTAGGGAAATGAAAATTAAAACCACAATGAGATATTACTATACACTTATTAGAATGGCTAAAATAAAAATATAGTGACACCAATGCTAGTAAGGATGTAGAAAATTGGATCACTCTTACACTGCTGTTGTGTTCAGTCACACTGAAAAACAGTTTGGCAGTTTCTTAAAATACTAAACATGCAACCACCATATGACCCAGGAATTGTATTCCTGGTCGTTTATCCCAGAGAAATAAAAACTGATGTTCACACAAAAACCTATACATGAATATTCATAGCACAGTAACTCAAAACTGGAAACTGTCCAGATGTCCATCAATGGGTGAATGCTTAAACAAATTCTGGTGCATCAATATCATAAAATAATATTCAACAATAAAAAGGAATGAACTACTGATGCATATGAGACCAGACAATTAAGTTTGCGAACTCATCCTAGAAAAAGTGCTACATACCTCATTGCTGAATATCACTACAGTCACCTTCGAAATACTCCCCTTGGGAAGCTATGCACTGATGCCAGCACCTAGTCCACCCTTCAAAGCAATTTTGGAACTCTTTTTCTGGAATGGCCATCAGAGCTGTTGACAGCTTGATGTCCTGAATGTCATCAAAATGTCTTCCTTTCAATATTTTCTTTATCTTTGGGTAAAGGAAGAAGTCATTGGGGGCCAGATCAGGTGAGTAGGGAGGGTGTTCCAATATAGTTATTTGCTTACTGGCTAAAAACTCCCTCACAGACAGTGCCATGTGAGCTGGTGCATTGTTGTGATGCAAGAGCCATGAATTGTTGGCGAAAAGTTCAGGTCGTCTAGCTTTTTCATGGAGCCTTTTCTAAAATAGTAAATTTCCAAATAGTAAATTTGGTTAACTGTTTGTCCAGTTAGTACAGATTCATAATAAATAATCCCTCTGATATCAAAAAATGTTAGCAACATAATTGCAACAAGTTCTTGAACTTAATTGTGAGACCTCATATAACAGAGTAGTATATTAGATGCTCACAATAATGAGTCCAGGGCATAAAGAAAATATCAAACCACATTTATCATAATCTGTATAAAAAACTATAGAAATGTACATTGTAATTTAGATTTATATTAAAATGTTAAAATAAAGTTCACAAAATCTATAAGTTTTCCATTTCTGACAAAGCTTTTCATGTACTACCCATAATTGATTTTTGACCTGTTGACTCTATCTACTCAATCTCAACTCTACCTCCATACTCATTTTCTTGCTTAGATCAGTGTAACAGCTTTTTTTTTTTTCTTTTAAGATTTTATTGGGGAATTGTTGGGAGCTGGCTGGGATCAGCCAGGGACACTGAGGCGTTAGGTTGGCAAGCTTGGGTCTCCAGGTAGATACAGGCCTGGGGTGAACGGCCTTGGAGCAGTTTGGTGGGGGACCTGTGGGACAGTGCTCCTGCCTTAAACTGCTTCCAGACAATGCAAGTGCAAAGAGTAAAGACCCCAGCTTGCTGATAGGAAAAGCTTATGGACTAAGGGACTCAGTTGCTCATGGACTATGGACTTGCAGTTTCAACATACATCACCACTCTGGGACTTTCCACCATGGACCTGCTTCACATACTTGGGACTTTCTACTGTGGACTTACAGTTTCTATTTGCCTCCGTTTAACCTTGCCTAGCTGTATCATTGGTTTATATTGTGTGTAACATAGCTTGTTGCTGAGGAGAAATTCTCCTCAGCCCATGAGTTTTAGCTTTAGGGAATTGCTCCCCAAAATGAGGAAAGTGCTTCCCCTTAAGAATCTTGTATGCCCAATAAACGAGGCCTCAGTTTTGCCACCAGCATACTGAGTCCCTCCTGTCGCTGCGCTTTGTCTTTCTTCCCTTTTATTTCTTGTCTCCCTCCCAGTCCTCTCAGGGACCCACTTGGTGAGCTCCTGGTTGAAGAGCCAGGGGCGTTCGGTTGAGCGAGCTGGTCTCGTTCAGGGAATTGGGAAAAGGAACAGTGTTGGGGTTGAGGAATTGGGGAAGGGGAACATTGTGTTTTTCCAGGACCCACCAGCTCTTAGTCAAGCTGTTGTTGTCCTTCAATCTTAGTTGTGGAGGGCGCAAGCTCAGCTCCAAGTCCAGTTGCCACTTTCAATCTAGTTGCGGGGGTGGGGGAGCAGCCCACCATCCCATGCGGGAGTGGAACCAGCAACCTTGTTGTTAAGAGCACACACTCTAAGCAACTGAGCCATCCCGCTGCCGTTGGCAGCTCAGCTTGGGCGCAGCTCACTGACCCATGTGGGAATTGAACTGGTGACCCTGTTGCTCAGAGCTTGCGCTCTTAACCAACTGCGCCACCTGGCCAGCCCTGTAACAGCTTTTTACCTGTTATCTTTGCCTCCAGCTTGTACTTCCAATTCATCCTCTACCTCTTTGCTATAATGACCTAAAATATAAATCTGATCATGACACTTCTCTGATTTTACTCTTTCAACAGCCACTTGGAGTCCTAAGGATAGAGTTTAATTTCTTTAGATCAGCAGGAAAGCTATTTTATGAAATGTCTCCTACTAACTCCATAGCTACATCTGATGTTCTACATTTTTCTATGCCTAAATCACACAAAACTTTTATATCTCATAACATTTTTTCACATATTGTTCTCTTTGCTTAAACACCTTTACCCCTTATGTTCCCTGGATAACTCATGGTTATCTAATAAGACTTCACTCTTCCAGGAGTTCTTCTTTGGCTTGTAGTATATGAAATGTGCTCCCCCATAGTGCCCTGTAGGTCACTCTATCATAATATCTATTGCATGGCATTGCCATCCTTTATTACTTCACTATTAGTAATTTGAGGGCAGCAATCATGCATTTTATTTGTATCTTCAAGTATATTAAATCCAGTAAAACTTGAGTGAATCAACGACTGTCCTCTATGACACTATATTAAATGGTCAAAGATAACTTCCGAATATCCTACATTTCTTTAATTTTCCTTTAATATAGTGTGGATAATATTCTCATGGATATTTAAACCTACTGAAATGTATTTGAATCTATTTATATTTTTTTAGCTTATACCATATTTCCATATATAGAGGTTTGATAAATATGATTTATTACTTAAAAAGTATAATTCCTTCTTATTTAGTCTAAAGGTACATTTTTCCTGCTTCATAGGTTAATTCCAAGCTCTACCATTCTTATTAATAGATAATGCAGCTACCCCATTCTTCATGTTCAACAATAATTCATTCCATGATTCACTAGGTATTTTTTTTTCTGCCTTTAGGATATTTAAAGGAATCTTTTTTATTACAGATCTTAGTGATGCCTCCAAAGTGCTTGTCCCTCATCTGTTACTTGGTAATGTTTCCTCTTCTCTTTATTTGGGTAATTTCCCCTATTCTGTCCTTTTCTCTCTTATTCCGCCAGTTAGTTACATAGAAATTTTGTCTAATCATGTGTATATACATACATTATATTGTTTTAAAACTATCTGAAGGCTCCTTTTGGGCTCTTTCTACTTAAAATTGATTTCAATTTCTTTTCTTCATGAAGTCACATTTAATAAGATTACTGCCATTTAAAAATTTTAAAGGTAAAATAAACAAAATATTTTTCTCCTGATAAAAATGTTTAATCATTGGTACTCAATCAAGTATGCTTATTGCATAAGTAAGTGCCTATCCACTTATTTACCAAAAGATAGTTCCAAAATTGAAAATTAAAAACAAAGTAGGAAATAAGTTAATTTATTTCCTTTATATGTGCATCTATCTTAAAATTACTTGGTCTACAAAGTAGCATATAGAAAGTTGCTTGAGGATGTGCTCCGACAAACTGATGGCATAGGACAAAACAAAAAAAAAGGGATGCTATGGGAGGCAAGAAACTGTGTGGCTCCAACTCCTAAGACCAATAAAGGGAAGGCCCAGGAATGCCAGTTATGCACTAGGCCTAAAAGGTAACCAGTATCTATTGGAGCAGTACCTTTTGATGAAAGGAAGAGCTCTTGGAGGGAAACAAAGGGGCCTTCATTGTATGGAACACTGAATGAGAGAATGGAAACTTGAGTATGTGATAAAAACATATAAGAAAATTACTGGCAAATAGAAAAGCAAAAAGAAGTAAAAAAGAAAATAAAAATGTGTGTGATTTTAAGCAATTAATGGAAATAAAGAACACTTGGTGTTATGAGCACTTTCCTTTGAGTACTATTAGGGACAGCACTGGCAATGTCAAAGTATAACTGACAAACATAAAACAATAAAAAATGGCAAAACTACTGTCTCTAAAAAATCTACTAATTCAAAGAAATCTTGAAGAACGTTAAGTGGTGTTTGGATAGTTTGCATTTTTACTTTAGTTTCCAGCTTATACTAGAAACTGTTTTCTTTTTTCATTTATATATTTTTATTTGGAAATGTTTACATCAATACTGTGGAACTAAATTTTAAGAGATACTGGGTGTCATTACTTTGGATATCATTAGTTTATTACAAAAGAGAGACATGGAAATTATCTACATGATGAGATTTCTCAATTTCAGTGGACTGGCAGCTTCATGTCATGCCATGTTAATAGTGACTTATTTCAGTCCACATACTTTCCAAGAATGTCACCATCTGTAAATAAGAAATAATCCTTCTCATCTAAAACTACTTTGGTGCCTCCACAGTCTGGAAGAACTTTATCTCCAACTTTCAGGCTGTCTGGTTGAATCTCTCCACCCTTTCCTTTTAGAGCCCGATCCAACAGCTACTACCGTTGCTTGCAATACTTTTTTTTTTTTTTTTTTAAATTTTTTTTTTGGGGAATTAGGGGGACGGCCGCTCACTGTGGCTGCTGGCCGCTCACGCTGGCTGCTGGCCACACATGGTAGCCCATGGCAATCCACTGCCACAGGGACTGCAGCCCA
>NW_017732251.1:150499-155413 GCF_001890085.2 Hipposideros armiger | reverse complement strand
TGTTCAGCATCTTAGCTGTGGAGGGCAGTGTCACTGGCCCTCATATGTGGGTTCCGAACCGGGGCCCTCTGGCATCCCAAGCGAGTTCTTAACCATCGCGCCACTCGGCCGGCCCACTTGCAATACTTTTTAACTTGAGATTTTTCTGGAAGCAAAATGCCTCCCTTGGTTACAGTTTCCGCAGCACTGCTTTCAATTAATAATCGGTCAAAGAGGGGGAGAAACTTTCTAAATGCGTGTCCTGCCATGACTATGGCAGCAGCAATTTGTACTCCGCTCTCACGCCGCATCTGCAAGAAGACTCCAGGCCACGTGAATTTTAGAAAAGGCTGCCCAGTGCGCAGGCACGTTCACCCCAGTCATCTGCCCCTGCCCGCTCATGAGAGAAAACTGTTTTCTTTATGGCAGTCATTTATAGATGACTTTTATCACATTTCCACCATTATTCATATTTTACTCCATTTTTCTGACTGGATGAATTGAGGATAGCACATATGGAAAAATTATATAGAAGTGAATAATAAAATTAAACTATATTCTATTAGAGACTAAATATTAATTGGTAATCTTTTAATTTATCATGAAATGATCCCAAAATAAAGATAATACATTTTATAGTCATTTTAAGAAGTGTAAGTTCTATGACAAGAAAGATGGCTTTGATGATCATCAATAATCTAGATAATACACCATTATCTTTGTGTTTTAGGCAGAGAAACAATAAGATGTGCAAAGCCACATAAATCTTGATACAGATAAAGCAGTGTCATAAAATGCTTTTAAAAACTTACTTAAAAATGCTACTAAATTGATAAACTATTAATTCATAATGACTTCAAATTTCTACACTCTGAATAAAATATAATTACTTACTTTTTTCTCCGATTTGACTCCACAAAATATCTACGTGCTCGATTTCGACATATTTTTTGTTGCTGCAGTAATATTTGGCGCTCTTCTTCTAAATTTTTCTCTAGATGAATTTTCACATCTCTAATGATAGCATAAAGTTAAAGACAATGATTTACATCTTTAGTTGGAGGAGTGCCAGAGCTATCTAATAAATACAATTACAGCCTCATACTAACGACATAATGATTTTTGTGGAACAATTAGTATGTATAGACGTTAATGTTAGTATATGACCAGCAAATATTTTATGTAAATAATTTCTGACTTAGTATTAGAACAGAAGATACATATCACTTTCCCTGGAAAAAAAATAAATTATTTTTAGGCATCATGAGTTCAGATAAGGAGACTGCGTATCATTTCATTCATTACACAGATATTTGAGTATTGATTAACAAGTTACTTTCTTAGGCATGTATACGGGAAAATGAATAAGGTTATATCTCACAAATAGAAAATACACGTAGATGAATCACTTTTCAGTAGATTTCATGATCCTTTCAGCATTAATATTACAAAAAGCCTTTATTGTATATTTCAAAACAATCATGTTTATTTGAACTTCTGCATGTTTGACACTTTGCTAATGGGAGCTTATTCATTTCCAATTATGTTGCTATTTAACCACCAATGGTATCACTGGCCATAATTCATTTTATCTTCATTTTATTATAAAATTTTACAGTACTTCAACACAAACATATACCTACACACACTCATGTACATATTTTTACTTAAAGTTTCTTTGGAAGGATTTATAAAAATGAAACAAAAGGGAAATAAATCTTGTTCTTTGCTAGCACAGAAACAGCTAAAGATTTATCTTGTTCTTCTCTAGTAGAGTTACTGTATTAGAAGGAATCAGACTTCAAGACTGCTAGCTACTAGAAGTCACAACGTGGCAGTGGAGGAAAGTGCTAGTTCCTTTCAGGGTACACAAGAGCAACACTGGGGGCAGCGTGGGGGGGGGCGGTGGGTGCTGGGGGAGAAGCATGCAGGACTATGATGCAGGTGGAGTCAACTCTGTTCTCTGTTCCACATGTTTGAGATCTCATCATGAGAACATAAAGAAAATTACGAATGTAATGTTTGTAATGTTCTGACTATATATTCTTATATTTAATCAAACAACTGTCTCCATATATACATATATAAATGTTTATATATAAATATAAAATATGTGTTATGTGTATACAACTTTTGCTTGCTGAGTTATAAAGAATGCTACTGTCTTTGCATCTTTTCAAAATATGATCTTCAAGTTTAAAAAATATTAGTGGTTGGTTAAATTTTTGTTTTTCATATAAGCTGTACCATATAGGTAAGATATTTCCATTAGGATCACTGTTAAATACCTGTTCAAAGGAAGGTAATTTTTATATACTTAACAGGAAACAAACAAATCAACCCAAGAATACTATGGGTTGTATGATTGGGTGACACATAATGATTATAATTTAAAAGCATAGTTTTATCTACCCCACCTCATCCTCATTTCTCTGTCTCCCGATTTATCCTTCTCCAAATGGAGCTCATTTAGGTTGTTTTATTTATTTTATTAGCTTCAGGTGTCATTTAGGTTGTTTTAAATGTTACTATAACAAATAACTATGTGTCACACAACCTATATTTCTGCCGAATTTATAATTGCTATCCTGATTCTTTTTCTTCTTCCACAGGCTTGGCTCAAGCATTCTAAATCTCTTGCCTGGATTACCTAAGTAAGTAGTCTTTTAACTCATCTCTTTACTTCTAAACTTGTCATCCTTCCTTTGAAACTCCACAAAGCCAGCTAAAGGCAAATCTGATTGGTTTTCTCATTCTTTGTTCTTTAAAAGCTCCTTATCATCTTAATGATAAATTCCAAATTTCTTGGAATATAATGCTTTCTATAATCTGGTCTGTTTTTCGACTTTATTTTTCAACATTTCCCTACATGAATCCTATGCCCAGCCACACTAAGATAACTTCCACAAACAGAATTTGCCATGCTTATGTATCATGCCATTATCTCTCTGCACATGCTTAGCTAACTCTACTCAACCTTTCAAGGTGCAAAGAGTCAGGAATACTGGTGATAAAATATGTGCAGATAATCAAGAATAGGGTATAAACTGGGTGGGAAGAAAGAGAGATAAAGTGGGTGCTAGGATAAAATGGAAGGGAAAAGATTGGAGATATTTATGAGAATAAAAGAGGCATAATGTGAAGGGGACATGAGACACCTTTCACTTAACAAAACAAACAAACTTTATTCTATTTCTATTTGAATTTTTATGAGATAGAAATGATAAAACTTTAGCTAATTTTAAGTAGGTGAACTTTATAAAGTTTTGTTCTTTTTATAGCCTTTAGAGTCAGGAAATTTTGACTCATAGAAAGATGGATTGTCTGAATATTGAATTCACATTTGGAAATCATAGGTAGAAATTTTACCAAACCACTTGGTTATTTTAAGACTACAGTTCTTACATTTTTTTTCTCATTTAGTCATTCATTTAATAAATTTGAGCACCTACTTTGTACTAGATATTCAATTGGGAAGCATTATAGACACTAAGAACATCCAAATTAATATTTATAAGAGGTGCTTAAGTGTTTCTTCAACTAGTAAATTGATATTCTTGATTTAGTGTCATAGTCTTTATTATATTCAAAAAGAATTCCTCTATCCATATACGGTGTGTATATATATATATATATATATATATATATATATAAGCAAAAATATATGTAGATTCATATTTATGCACTAGCAAAATTTGTTGGATTTTATCAAAGCCTCTTGGGCATCTATTGAAATGATAATTTATAATAAAAAATTTTAACCATATATTTAGTATTTAAGTATAATACATTTTTTTTTCAAATTTTGGGCCTCAAAATTTAGGTGAGTCTTATACATGGGCAAATACGGTGTATATATATATATATATATATATATATATATATAAGCAAAAATATATGTAGATTCATATTTATGCACTAGCAAAATTTGTTGGATTTTATCAAAGCCTCTTGGGCATCTATTGAAATGATAATTTATAATAAAAAATTTTAACCATATATTTAGTATTTAAGTATATTTCTAATAATATATGTCTTTACAGGAAGCCATCATTACAATTCTGGCATTAAGTCTTTTTGGTTTTGTTCATTTAGGGTACTGCTGAATTTCTTTTGATGTTTTTATCAACATTCATACCAGATAAAATTAAAAGAATTAAAGTATATGACTATTTCTTTAATGAAAATGATGGAAAGGTACACTTTGTTAATGAACCATTTACAATGCTTCCCAATTTTCTGATTTAGAGAGAAATCAGAGCAGTGTAATAGGAGTTTAGTGTCCAAGAAAATACAATGTCAGGGACAGAATCAAATCCATACAGAAAACAATACTGTTATTTCAGAATATATTTCTGAGAGGACAGTTTTGGGGAGTAGCAAAGGCAAAAGCCAAAGTGAATGGGGTTTACAATGAATAGATAAGAGGAACTAGAAGGTACGATTGCAGGCTACCATTGTGAGAACTTGCCAAATAAAGAAAAGGCAGAAGGGATGGAAGCTTGAGGAACGCATAATCAGAAGAGGGATATTTTAATAGATATGAAGCTCTGTATATATCTGTCTTCCTCACTAGATTTTTATCCCTAAACCTAGAACAGAGTCTGCCGAAGAGCAAGCACTAAATTAAAATTGTCAACTTGGTGTTAAAATTGCAACATACCAGAAGTAGAAAACAGCGCAGATTGAAAAAAAAAACGGGGTTAACTTGGAAAGAGAAGATACTCCATTCTCTGACAAGAATAAAGGTGATTATCACCATCACTGCCAACCAAGTCCTTTGAGAGTACAAAGTTAAATGCTAATTATCATAACATTCTCTAAAGCAGCGGTTCTCAATCTTCCTAATGCCGCGACCCCTTAATACAGTTCCTCATGTTGTGGTGACCCCCAACCATAAAATTACTTTCGTTGCTACTCTATAACTGTAATTTT
>NW_017732251.1:9088-148074 GCF_001890085.2 Hipposideros armiger | reverse complement strand
AGAGAGAGAGAGGGAGGGAAGGAGGGAGGGAGGGAGGGAGAGAGAGAGAGGGAGGGAGAGAGAGAGAGGGAGGGAGGGAGGATGTGCAAAGTAGGACAGTGCAAAGTGCAAGTAAAAGACAAAAGATTGTGGTTGATGTTTGGAATATTTGGGCATGTTTAGTCTTCCTCAAAGTCTAGCTTTTGCTATATTATTAGTTTAATATCTCATAACTCCTAGGCACCTTACTGCTTTGTTACATGGTATATTAGCATTAAGAAGCATGACTTGGTTACGTACAAATGTTTGCTCACATTCTTCATTCAAATGTTGCTTTACAATGATAATCAAGAAGAACAAAAATTTAACACAATGTTGCCAGCTTTTTTTTTAAATCATAGAAATGATTTTTTTGACCTTTAAATTATTTCTTTCTTCAAAATATTAAGCAGGTTTTTCCACATTTTACGTTAGACAGTCCTATATTCTAAAAAAGGCTTTTAAGATTAGATATTTGGATAATAGAAAGATAATTTGAGGCATTTATAAACTTTATCTCTTGATAGGAAAGGCACATATGATTCAAGCAATAAAAAATAGTATACTAAAACCTCTATATTTTGTCAGAAGTGACATCCATATTAAATATAATGCTTAAGTCTTTCACACATCAAAATCATAAAATCATTTTTCCCCTAAGTTTTTATTGGGGAATTGGGGGAGGGGAACAGTTTGGTGAATTGGGGAAGGGGAACAGGCAAGTTGTTGTCCTTTTGTTCTTCAGTCTAGTTGTGGAGGATGCTGCTTCACTGGCCCATGTTGGTTTATGATCATTGCACTCTTCCCGGCTGAGGCAGTTTGTCACCGGCCATTGGATGGCCGCTCATGGCAGCTCATGGCAGCTCTTGCCACTGCCAGCCGTTCACGCTGGTTGCCAGCCACTCATGGTAGCTCACGGCACCCCACTGCAGCCCACTGCAGCCTACATCGTCGCCGGTCACTCACAGCAGGCAGCCCAGCTCCAGGTCGAACTGTTGTTCACAATCTTAGCTGCAGAGGGCGCAGCTTACTGGCGCATGTGGGAATCGAACCAGCAGCCCTATTGTTCAGAGCTCACACTCTTACCAACTGAGCCACTCAGTTGACCCCAAATCATTTTTTTAAATTAAGTAAATATATATTGAGCATGTGCCAAGCACTTTCTAGGTGCTAGGGATACAGTGGTGAATAAAACTTCAAAGTCGCTATGCTCATGAAGCTTGCATTTATATTTTTCTTCCCCACCAGAATATATCATGTAGTGAAAAGTGCTATGAGGAAAAATGGAGTAGTGTAGGGGGATAAAGACTGATGTCAGTTCTATTTTTAGGTAGGGTGCTCAGGGAAGTCCTTTAAGGAAGAGAAATTAGGGCAGAGGTCTGAATGGAGAAAGGCTGGAATTCAAATATCTGGCTGAAGAATATTATGCGCAGAGGGGGCTGTAAGTGCAAAAGGCTTCGAGGGCAGTGTTACATTTGATGTGTTTAAAGAATAGCAGCAAGACCACTGTGTTTAGAACAGAGTGAGATAGACGAAGTGTGCTAGGACTTCAGATTGGAGAAGTGCATGGGGGATGTGCTTAAAAATCAGTGGGGACTTATACAGTATGCAAAGAATATAAAATCCAACCTCCAATGGAGGGACTGTCATTGGAGAATTTTGAGTAAGAGAGTACTATGATCTAATTTAACCTTTAAAAAGGGTCACTCTAGCCGCTGTGGGGGAAATTTACTATAATTGATAAGACTAGACACAAAGAGAAAGTATGAATGTTATTTTAGTAGGTTAGGTGAGAGATATGGAAACTTGGACTATGATGATAGTAATGGGGGTGGCAAGAAGTGTTCAAAATTTTAACCCTAAGCCAATAAAGTATGTTAATGAATGACTGTGGCAAGTGAGTGTGGAAAAAAAAGGGTCAAATGTGACTCTCAGATATGGAATTGGACCAACTGGATAAAGGGTATTAACTACCATTTACTAAGATAGGGAGGAAAAGGTTGAGGGTGGGAGAAGGAATATGATTTCGGCTTCTAACAGGTTAAATGTGAGATGCCTATAAGACACCCAACTTCATTAACATGGTCTCATAAATTGTTAAATATTTTATTTACAAAAGATACTAATAATGATCATGTTATAGTTATAATGCTTGTTCACATATCTAATTTGAATGCTGTTATAACCTTGTGAGTTATATGAGGCAGACTGTGATGAACAATTTATTGAAGTTTCACTTTTATCTTGGCTGAGGCTGTTTTTTCCCTCTTCTGCTGAAGTATTTTTTTTGCCCAAGTAAGAATTTCCTGAATTTGTCTCTGGGCAAGCTATGAAAGAACAAAGAATTTTAAAGTCTGGCTGATTAAAAATTGCTAAAGTTCTGCCATCTATATTTCAATTTCATAAGACTTCAACTACAAATCTAAGAGTAAAGTTATATACTCATCTACTCCTAATATAGATTTTAAAGGCCATCAATATTGTCAGTGATGTTAGTGTTGTATTATAGATAAAGTCTAATAATAATAATAATGATAATAATAATAACAACAATACTATCTAACATTTGAGTGCTTATTATTCCCCATGTACTGTGCTAAGTGCTTATATATATGCATTAAATCTTGAATCCACACAAAAATTCCCATTCTACAAAGGAGAGAGAGCAAAGGAGTAGTGGAATCAAGATTCAAACCCAGGCAGTGTGGTCCCAGAGCCAGCTCTCCCAACTACCCCATACTGCCTGACTGGAGAAACTCTGAGAAAGTTTCACTAGGATAAGAGATAAAAGTTGTTTGGGTTTAAATAATAGGTGGTGAGGAAGTAAAGCCAGAGAATAGATAATTAGTTTAGGATATTATATTTGAGTGCCTATTGTATACCAATCACTGTGCTAGTACCATAAAAATTGTGGTCTCTGCCCTGTGGTGCTCATCTAGGAAAGGAAATTGAGAAAATAATACTATGAGCAGGAAGCAAGACTCAGGAAAGTTTTTCTTTGCCTCTTAAATTTAGGATAGTGAAGACTTAGGCATGTTTACATAATGAAGAGAAGGAGCCATCATATGGGAGAATTTGAAGACTTGTCACAGACATTGATCTATCAATTTTCAGAGTGGTAATTTTCAATAACAATAGTTTCCTTATATTCAGAATTAAAAATTTTTTTAACAATGTAGATGTAAAACATACAAATCAGAGTCCTAGAAATTTGGCATTTATGTAATTAAAATGACCATCATTGATAGCTAAATTCAGTTAGAAGCATATTTTAAGCCTGAACTATCTATTTGCTCTGGATATCCACATTGATTAAATTTCTATTTAGCATTTTGAAATGTCAATTGATGGTTGTTGGCATCAATTCAACACCAACAAGAATCCCCAATTTGGGGTGTGGCAATCAAGGAAATTTTCTTTAGTGCAAACATCTCAATTGTGATATGGCATGGCTGTGGAATAGCTCAATAGTGTTACAGCTCAATTATGAAGCAGCATGGTTGTGAGGCAAGGTGGATCTGGGGCCAGGCCCTCTCTGGCTAGACAGCTGTGCTGTACTCTGCTCTGGTCTGGTCTGCTCCACCTGCTCCAGTAAGGTCTGCTCTACTCTGCCCTATACTAGTCTACTCCACTATCCTGCAGGGAGACACTTTTGTTGTTTCATCTCTATTGTTTCAGCTGCAGCCATGGAAAGAGTCTTGAGTGGAAATGGAAAGTGTGCTCCTTGAGCCAGAGGGGAGATGACTTATATAGACAGAAGTCCCTGCCCTTGGTACCTGATTGGTCCATCCTCATGCTAATGAGAACAGTTCGATTGGTCGAAAAGGCACTGTTCTGATTGCTCAGAATGGAGCCACTCTGACTGGTTGATGAAGATGCCAATGGGGAGGCTATACAGAAATGGTTGGTCAAGATGGTGGAGTAGATAAGTGCTGTGCTCACCTCCTCTCACGACTACATCAAAATTACAGCTAAATACAGAACAACCATCGTTGAGAATCACCTGAAGTATAGCTGAACCAAAGCCCTACAACTAAGGATATGCAGAAGATGACATACACCTTGAGACTGGTAGGAGAGGCAGAGATGCAGAACGGGCTGGTCCCACACGTGCATGTGACCACTGAAAGCTGGGATGGATATCTCAGCTGCGGAGGTACCCCCTGAGAAGTGAAGGGTCCTAGCTCCACACCAGGCTTTCCAGACCAGGGTTCAAATGCAGGGGAGAGAAGTCCCCATAATTCTGAGCATTGAAAACCAGTGGAGGTTGTGGCTGGGAGAGATATAGGACAGCTGCAGTCCCAGGTGTTCCTCTTAAAGGGCCTGCACATGGACTTACTAGCTGATGGACTCACTTGCTCTGAGCTCCAGCTTGGGGCAGCAGCTCAAAAGGCACCAAGGACAAATGGGGAGGAATTGAATGATCTAGTTTTAGGGGCTGCTCATGGTGGCTCATGGCAGCTCACAAAAACTCACGCCCGCTGCCAGTCAGCCCCGCTGCAGCTCACGCCATCACCGGCGACTCACAGCAGCCAAGCTCCAGGTCAAGCTGTTGTTTACCATCTTAGCTGTAGAGGGCGCAGCATCACTGGCCCTAATGTGGGATCCGAACCGGGGTCCTGATGCTCAGAGCTGGCGTCCCAAGCCAACTCTTAACCAATGTGCCACTCGGCCAGCCTGACAGAAAGCTTTTTTAACCTGGCGAAGGAAATGGATATTCAAGCCCAGGAAGTGCAGAGAGTCCCAAACAAGATAAAACCAAAGAGGCCCATACCAAGACACATCAAAATTAAAATGCCAAAGTTTAAAAACAAGGAAAGGATCTTAAAAGCAGCAAAAGAAAAGCAATTAGTTACCTACAAGGGAGTTCCCATAACACCGTCAGCTGATTTGTGAACAGAAACTTTACAGGCCAGAAGAGATTGCAGGAAATATTAAAAGTTATGAAAAACAAGTGCCTACAACCAAGATTACTCAACCCAGCAAAGCTATCATTTAGAATTGAAGGAAGGATAAAGAGATTCTCAGACAAGAAAAAGCTAAAAGAGTTTATAACCACCAAACTAGTATTATAAGGAATTTTAGAGGGACTTCTTTAAGATGAAAAAAAACCCCTCAAACCCATAAAAAATATGAATAGTAAAATGGCAATAGCTACATATCTATCAACATTTACTTTCAATGTAAATGGATTAAATGCTCCAATCAAAAGATAGGGTGGTGAATGCATAAGAAAACAAGACCCCTTTTTATTTATTTTTTTTTATTTTTTTATTTTTAGCTGAGCCATCCTGCCACCTGTTGGCAGCTCAGCGGCAGCTCAGCTCAGGCATCAAACCACTGTTGCTCCGAGCTCACACTCTTGAGTGAGCTCTTAACCAACTGAGCCATTCGGCCAGCCCTCAAGACCCTTTCAAATACTGCCTTTATGAGACTCACTTCAGATCCAAAGACACACACAGGCTGAAAGTAAAGGAGTGGGAAAAAGATATTTCATGAAAATGAAAATTTTAAAAAAGCTGGGGTAGCAATACTTATTCTAGACAAAATAGACTTTGCAACAAATGTTATAACAAGGGACAAAGAAGGACCCAGTAATCACACTTCAGGATATTTATCTGAAGAAACCCAAACACTACTTTGAGGGGACGTGTGCATCCATATGTTCATTGCAGGATTGTTTACAATGGCCAAGATGTGGAAGCAGCCTGGTGTCCATCGATGGATGAATCAATAAAGAGGAGGTGGTACATATACACAATGGAATACTGCTTAACCAGGGAAGGAGATGGGTTCTTGCCATCTGTAGCATCATAGATGGACCTGGAGGGTATTGTGCTGAGTGGAGTATGTCAGACAGAGAAAGACAGATGCAATGTAATTTTGCTTATATGTGGCATCTAAAGAACAAAATGAACAAACAAACAAAACAAACAAACTCATAGATACAGAGAACATTTTGATGGTTGCCAAATGGAAGGGGTGTTGGGGGTAGGTGGAAAAGATGAAGGGATTAATAAGTACAAATTGGTAGTTAAATAGTCATAGGTATGTAAAGCATAGGGAATATAGTTAATAATATGGTAATAATTATGTACAGTGCCAGGTGGGTACTAGACTAGTCAAGGGATCACTTTTGAAATTATATAAATGTCTAACTACTATGGTATACACCTGAAATTAATATAAAATAATATTGATTATCAACTGTAATTGAAAAACTAAAATGGTGGGAAAAGGTGAAAGGGAATAAGAAGTTCAAATTTCCAGGTATAAAACAAATAAGTCATGGGAATGTAATGTACAGCATGGGGAATATAGTCAATAATATTGTGATAGTGAGGTACGGTGTCAGAAGGTTGCTAGACTTATTATGATGATCACTTCTTTAGGTATACAACTGTTGAGTAATAGTAATGCACACTTGAAACTAATTAATATTGTATGTTAGCTATATTAAAAAAATCTTTATAAAAAGATGCTTATGGGAATATAGCTGCACAACTCCTATTGAATGAGAAAGCCTCAGTCCTGTGGTTGAAATACACGTACTTTTCCAGTAACTCCTAAAGAAGGGCTGGCTCAGAGGGTAGGAACACAGTGCAGGCATGCAGTTCAGTGCGGGAGGCAGGCAGCTTAGTGCAGGCTTCTCCCTGAAGTGCGGTTTGAATGAGAGGCCCCTCTGTAGAATTGGCTGCTAAGCTCTGTTTTTTAAAATTTGAGCCCAGTTAGCCACCAGGAGCCCTTCTTACTATGTATCTTCTTTCTCAGGGTCCACAGTAGAAATAGTTCCAAGGTAATGCTATTCCCACTCCATCACTCACTTCTACTTTCTTATTATTTTTATGCAAACCAGTTCACAATTATTGAGGTATATCTTATCAAAGGCTTCTTTTTCTAAGGCAAAAAAAACACCCCAAAAACAAACCTGACTGATAAAAACTAGATGAATTTATTAATTTATTATCTATCTATCTATCTATCTATCTATCTATCTATCTATTGCCTATATTATACAAGCATGGATTTATAATGCAGGCATGTAGTGATAAAAAAGGGGTTTTATAACTTCAAATGACAGGATTTCTAGAGGTTACCTTGTTTTTCATATGAAAGGCGTTGTTTCAAACGAGGGCATGGAAACTAGTAAGTGTTGCCTTCTGTTTTTTTTGTACACTTTCCAGAAGTTTTTGACTGAAGACTCTATGCACGGTAGTTCTTTCCACAGAGAGCTAACTGATATTTGAAGAAGCTTTTTATTTCTCCAAGAAAAATATGATGTATTTTTCCCAAGCCTCACTTTTGTTCTTAAATACATTTATTTTTATTTGTGGAGAAGCTATACAAGGTAACTGTGTACATCAATCTACGGTAAGAACTTCAGCAATATTATTTTAGCTAGGAGAGCATGATTATATGGTTTTAAAAATATATATTAGATGTTTGAAAAGATTAACTGTACCACCCAGTATAAATTATGGAAAAATTAGTGTTTATTTAGAAATGCTGAAACTTTGCTTAAAAGATATTATATTTAAACTTAGGAAACCATAAACTGAGGATTGATTCTTAACACATTTCTTGTAAAAATATTTTTTAAAAATTGCAGGCCTTGGTTAAAATACTACCTAGCAAATTTCTGATTAACTTTGATAATGAAATATCCGGTAGGTCATTTAAAAATTAACTTAAAACTATTCTATAAAATTTTATATTTCAAATAAAATATTATGAGTGATTACCTAGGAAATTAGAACATTTTATTCAAAACAATGTCAGAATAGTAGGTAATAGAGTATATACAATGTTATGAGTAGATGGGGATTTGAACTCTATGTATTTAAATGTTGGTTTATTTTTTTTAAAGTTATGGAATGTATCAACCACTGTATGAATACCAAATTTCAAAGTTCCAAGGTTGAAAGAATAAATTCTAGGAAAGCTACAGAATATTAGTAATCTAATTCTTTAAAATATTAAATATTTAAGAATCTTATTTAGATGTGAAAAAATATAATTGTAACCTAGGTTTTTGAAAACATCTACTATGTCAGTTATAGGAGTAGAAGAGAGAGATCAAAAGGTTAAAAATAGATTTATGCAACAAAATGTGAGTATATTTTTGGAGCAGATATCTTTTATAATGTGATTAGCTGTTTACATTTCTCTCAATATCCAGGTCAGAGGAGGACAAGGCTTGTTACTTTTTTGTAATAACAGAGTTATCTAAATTTATATAACTTCTACCAAAGAATATTTTAACATTGAAGAAACCAATAGTACCAACAAACATAGATACCTTTGAAATGACAGACTTTCAAAAATGACTTTTGTTGTAGATTTTGCAAAGCAAAATTCCATGCCTTTTTTCTATTATCACTGATACCTTTAAAACCTGTGATTACTTTACTTTTCAAATCTCTAAATACTTTAGCTTGTGCAAAAGAGACAATTTTCCTACACATTCCTCCCACTCCCCCATTCCACCCCCCAACATGATTTCTATTAATTGGTGGCAGAAAGCTTATTTGGCATAGAAGTGTTGTAGATATGTCAGGGAATCTTCTTAGTCCATGTTCAAGGAACTCCAAATTGCAAGATTCCTGGAAGAAGGATGACTCAGCATTTCATCACACATAGAAATGTGCAAGTTAAAGGTCAAAGCCATAGAGACACAGTTATAGAATGTAGACCCTAAATGCAGTTGGCCCTCCATATCCATGGGGTACAGAGGGCTAACAGGTTTAACAAACTGTGAATTGACAATATTTTGAAAAAAAGTTATGTTGTTGCTGACATTTACCATGTAGTTAGGCCTACAATGATTGCATATGTACTGAGCAGGTACAGACTTTTTTTTATTTTATTTGGTCATTATTTCCTAAACAATACAGTATAACAACTATTTACACAGTATTTATATTGTATTAGGTATTACAAGTAATCTAGATATGATTTAAAGTATACAGCAGGGTGTGCATAGGTTATGTGCAAATACTATGCCATTTTATGTAAGAGACGAGCATTCATGGATTTTGTTATCTGCAGGGGTCCTGGAACCAATCCCCCATGGATACCAAAGGATGACTGTAAATCCTTTTGGAATTTGAGAAGAAAAAGGAAGAGCAAAAATACTGAATTAATATATACTTATTATTCATACCCCAAAATCTACCCATAGAGTTTATTTGTGGAAGTTTGAACTAACCAATTTGTTACATTTTTTTTCCTAATGGTCATTCTTATTGTGTCATGAAATCTCATCTTTTCCCTATAACCTTTCTATTTATTGTGTATTAGTCCATATAACATACTTCATATATATTTTTCTTATTTCTATTTTTTAATGTAAAGGATTCTCCGGTAGTTAACATTGTAGAAGATGTATCTAATGCAAGCAATGAAAGTAAAAGTAATGATACTGTTTATAAGGAAGATTGTGAGGAATCATGTGATGTTAAAACTAAAATTACACGAGAAGAAAAACATTTCATGTGTAGTAAGTATTAAAAATAACCACAATTATAAAGGTATTTGATTTATTATTTCTAGGGCAGACATAGAAAAAATATACCTTTGCTTTTTTCAGGTTATTTTATATATATCCTGATCATCCTAGGCCAGATGTTTTGTGCCTTGGCACATAGTACGTGCCTAGTAAATATTTGGTAAATGGATAAATCCTTCTTTTATATAGCTCTGTGGCATCAATACATCATGGAAAGAAGGGGCAAGCCAGAAGGCACTGATAGTACTATTGTTTCAATTTGCCTAGGGCTGTTTTCTTGCTTTCATTTGAAACACTTGGAAATTTCACCTTAGTTTTGAGGGGGGTGGAACTCAATATTGAATAATTGCTACAATAGGCATAATAGAAATTCATAGCAATTTATGCAACAAAGCATAAAAATAAAAAGTTTAAAATCTCAATTTTTGTTTAAAACTATATCGTAACGATGCAGTAATTTTCATGGTCTATTATATGAACATAGTGGGGTGGGACGAAGACGGAGAATCAGAAATGGAGGAGGTGATGATCTGGTCCAGCTCTTACAGGACTTTAATTCTTAGGTCAGAAAGTATAAAAAGCTCATTTTAATGTGCTTAATCTATGTGTAACACAAGTGTCTCAGGCTTCTCAAACCAGTGAGTGAGGTTTTAGGTCCACTAACAGCTGTCTAAAATGAGGAAAAATCTAACAGAAAGTGAGAGATTGAAAGTGAAAAAGAGAGATGAAGTAGAGTGAAATAGATGTTAAAATATCAGGAATTATTAATGTGATTCTATTGCTAGAGTGAAAGTTAAGAACATTGAAAGAAAATAATTTTTTTAAGGAATGATGTATGCAATAATGTGCAGTTCCTTTTGTTGTAAAGGACATCGTCAGTATAAGTAGAGAAACCTACATGTGGTCTGACAAATATATGAGTCAATGTTTATTTTCTGGTGTTGATTGTTGTGTTGTAGAGAATGTCTTTGGTGTAGAAAATACACATTGAAATATCAAGGCACACCATGGCAGCATACTCTAAAATGATTTCGGAAAAAGTGCTTTGTACTGTTCTTACAGATATTTTATAAGTAAGATTGTTTTAAAATAAAAACATTTTTATAGAGGAAAATATATAGAGAAAATTAAAAAAAAACCAACCAACCAAAACTTTTGACTAAGACTTATTATGTGTATATGTATATGTTTGCAATTTGTTTATATAAAAATATAGCATTAATAGAAAAAAATTAAAAGAAAAAGTTATTTTAAAAATTAAATTGCATGATAGGGGATTATTGTCTTTTACTTTCTTATATAGTAAGAATGGATGAGTCTTGGACTTCCTGCTTCTATGCCTCTCATCTTATAAAGTGAGAATTGATATTCAGAATTTTGTCTCTCAATTATATCAGATTAAATTATTTTAGGGCAATCGAAATTATTAGGAAGCATAGTTTCATTAAGAAGTGTTAAAACAGTTGTGCTCTTGGTTAATCCGGAGTTAAACAACAAAAAAATATACTAACTGGAATATACAATTCTGAGTATTTAGATATATTGTTTACATATTTATTTAAAATCATGTGACAGTCATTATTTTTCATTGTAATTAGTTTCTATAATAATATAATATTTAGCCAACACTTTTTATTATGATTTAAGGAAATTTGCAAAATTCTATTATTTCTTACACACGAAGTACCAAAAAACTACTAAGAAATATAATGGATGAGCAACAATCTTCCTTGGATTACTTATCTAATCAGGTATGGATTTTTTTTAGTATTGTGTGGTTATTGTATGTATACATTGATATAATTATCTAGAGGTCTAATCATTTAATTTTTTAATGCATTTATGTCTAGACATCTAATTAGTGCCTATTATGTTAGAGGCAACATAGTAAGCCCCAGGCAACAGAAAGCAGTAACCAAAAAATGGACCTTTACTTAAGGGTTATACAGTCTAGGAGAGCAGAAAAATGTGTTGAAAATGTTGTGAATGCTGTTAGATTAACACAAAAAGAGATATGCAAGATCTGAGATTTGAGAAAACTTCAGATGATGGAGCTCCTGAACTGAGTCATGAAAGATGACCAAATGCTTCAAATGTCACAACGGTTAGATAAGAAGGATAGGGCATTTCATTCTGGGGAACTGCTTGGAGTTGGTGTAGTTGTGGAGTGGCTGATGAGTTAAGAGCGCATAAGGAAAACTGACTTAAAGACCTAGGAAGTAAATCATGCCACACTAAGAAGTCACCAAAGTGTCTGAGCAGGGAAATGAAATGGTTAGATTGGCAGCTGGTGTGGAGGATGGCTTGAGGATGAGCAGAGAAAGGAGGCAGGGAAACCAGGTAAGAAAATACAGCAATGGGTCAGGCAAGATATAAAGAACAGATCTGTAAAAGCAGTCAAAGGAAGAAATGGGCAGATAAGAGCAATATGCAGGAGGTAAATATTTAGTACTGAATTTAATAGTTGCTATTTAGCTATGTCTTTCCTGCTTTGTTAAAATAGTGATTCAACATAGAAAATGGACATTATATACATGTCAGAGCTGGATTTATAAGAGGCTTAGAGATATCAGTTATAAAATTCAGATAAAGGATGTTTGTTCATATAAATTTGCTTAAATGTGTGCATGTGTATTTAGGTTAATGAGCTCATGAATCGGGTTCTCCTCTTGACTACGGAAGTTTTTACAAAACAGCTGGATCCTTTTCCTCACAGACCAGTTCAGTCACATGGTGAGAACTTTGGTATTTCAGCCTTTCCATACTTGCCTTTTATTGCTTAAAATTTTCCTGGACAGGTTGGTGCATTTAGTAGTTTTGTTTAAAAAACACAGCTCACTATTATCTAGCAGACTGGAAGAATAATACCTGGCATTAAGCAAATGTCAACCCACACTATGTGTACTTTCCTAAACTGGGAAACTTTTCTGTTTGAAGGCCATGGCTGTATACAGATATCCTGAATCTGTTGAAAATAGCCTAATTTATGTAATTGAATTCTGGGCTCCCTTTTACATTTTATTAATAATTAATCTTCAGTTAGAAGAAAAGAAATTTCAGAGTTCCCCCCACCTGTAAAAAGTATATTTGACATCTTTGAAATATTTTAAATTGGGACTTAAAATTTGAAAAGAAAAAGAAATAGCACAGAAATAAACTGGAATTTAACATGTTTTTGCACTAAAATACACTATAGTAATTTCTAGAGGCATGAGTTTCTAAGAAAAATACCCCACAAATCTTACAAATATGAATTAATATTAAAAGTTCCAAGCAGGTGAATATTATTGAGGACCTACTAGTGTATAATCTCTCTTTTTTTCCTTACAAAGGGAAGGAAATAAACAGTTACTGCGAATCTCCTCTGTGTCAGGTATAGACAGACATTTTCACATGTTATTTCATTATTTTTTATTATTTTAATTTATCTCACTTATTTCCCATAACCACCTTTGGATAGGTAGTGTATTATGGTAGTGAAGAACATGGAGTCTGATGTCAGACTGCCTTCTTCAAATCCCTTATCCACTGTTTCTCATCGGTAAACTGATAGTACCTGCCTCATAAGGTTACTCTGAGGATTAAATGAGTAAATACATGAAAATCCCCTGAAATATTGCCTAATGAGTAGTAAGACAATATAAGGGTTTGCTGTGATGGTGATCATTATTAGGTGAGGAATATGTAGCCCAGAAAAATCTAAATAATCTGTTCATGCTTATTTGAATGGTGATGGCAAAGCAGATATTCCAACCCAGGTCACTGTTTCAGTGTGAACTTCTATCATATTTCTGAAAATAAAGTTATTATAGAGTGTCTCAGCAATTCAGAACAAAGGCAACAAATCTGTGTCTCCTGGAAATGAAGGAGAAAGCAAACAATTTTATAGCTAACATTTGTAGATGACATCTTCTCAGTATTTACTGTACACTACACTGTGCTAAGTGCTTCATATAATGCCTGAGGATGTAAATCATCAGAATAACACTATGAAGTGGATATTATTATTATTATTATCATCATTGTGATATTCCACATGATGAAAAAAGAGGTTAAGTAACGCTAATATTCTCAGCTAGTAAGAAGTGGAACTAGGACTCTAACCCAGGGTCCTGGCTCTGGAGTTCCAGGCTTTCACATGTTTGTTTCTCTGGATGATTGACACATGTAAGGGTTGAATTTATTTTATTACATTTATAAAAGATAATACACAGTAAAGTATCTTAAAATAAAATGTAATATCTGTATCCACATACCAGTAATATGTTTACAATTCCCTGGCAAGTGGAATGCTTTGGAGAGGGTGATTATAAGGTGCTATAGTTTTAACTATTGTCAACAGAGCAGGCTCTAGCTTCAAGATTAATTTCTTCTTGATGAAGACAGTGATTTTTTTCCCCTCTCCTCCCTTTACTATTGGTAATTTTGGTTCCCAACACATCAGAGTCTCTAAAGTTTTGAATAGAGTAGTCAAGTATATGTCAATAGTAGTTAATCTACTTACTCCTTTGGGTTTTCTCCTCTACATACATACAGATTAACTTTACACATTTTACCCCCAAGATAAGCCTAGATTCCTGAAAGAGCAACATTTATTGGGCAAGAAAATGTATAATTATAAAACATATTAAATAAATGTTGATCTGAAATTAACAGTATTGACTACTAATAACTAATAGTGATGTTATGTTTATTGCAGCATGCATTCTTTAATCCCACTTCTTCCATGTATTTTCCTCTATTTCTAAAATTGAGATCATTTTTCATTTCTAAGAGTTAAAATCATCATATCATTAATGGAAATTATAATAATTTCAGACAGCACTGTTAATTCTCTACATTAAAGTGATTACCTTAAATGTACACTTAAAATATCCTAAATAGCTAATTTTACTTTTTTAGGTTTAGATTGTACTGATATTAAAGATACCATTGGTTCTGTCACCAAAACACCAAGTGGTTTATATATAATCTATCCAGAAGGATCAAGCTACCCATTTGAGGTAAAGTTTTCCCTTATTATATCAATAGCATAAGCATCCAACCAACCTAATTAATGTTAAAATTTAATTGTTTTAATATTTAATTTTTTTCTTGAAGATTTTTAAATAAATTAGTAAAAGTTCCAGTTTCAAAATTTTGGTTTTTCTGGAATTTTTTGTCCAAACCACAAACATGTAAAAGAACTAGAGAGTCTTTCACTTTTCTCTTTGAGTTTATGGTTTATACTTTTTAAAGTAAATCCATTTGGTGCACCATCTTATATTATCCTTACAGTATGCAGAACTGTGCAGTATAAATACTTACTTTAATTAGCTTATGGGTATTTGAAAATAACTGTGTGCTTTGTCTTGGAGCTTACTAAAAATACTTTGATTTCCCATCTTACATATGGTTATATTTTATTTAGATGACAAGTGATTTTATGTGACTGGATAAGAAATTAATAATTTTAAGAAATTATTCACTAAAGTGTGAGACTGAGAAACTGATTCACTCTTAAATTGAATATGATAAATTATTCATGTCTATTCTTAGTAGTTCTATACTAGGATTTCTAGAAGAAATTTCTGCTAGAAATTATGTGTTATTTACAGGACATATATATATAATACATATATATTTTTTTCTGGGTACTTTTTTGTGCTTAAGAAAGTTTATGGTACTGATATCATACTTTATTAATAGTCTATTACATAACAAAATAATTTTTTTGTAAGTAGATTCTCTTCTTAGAGTTACTAATATTATTTTTTTGACATCTATTCACAAGATGTAAAAATTAGGAATTAGGTGGGAAATAATTTTAAATTACTTAAATTACTTCACCTATAGATTAAAAAATAGGCCTGAAGAGATGTGGAAAAGGAAGTCTTCTAATTCTTGAAGAGTGGGATGCATAATTGTCTCTTTTGTGGGAAAGTGTTGGTTCCTTAACTTTCTCCATACTGCCTTTCTCTGTGCCAGGGAAGTGTCTAATGGAGAGGACTACTTGGGTTTCCTCCCTATGTCACTTCTGTGGGTTCCCTACAGTTGTCCTCTTAGGGGCATTTTACACAGCACCAACACATGTACCTATGAGTGCCTGCTGACATGGGACACAGATCATGCCTTTCTGTCTGAAAATTCCAGTCTAAACAGACTTTCAGAGAAAAGAACAATCAAAGACAGGCACATGGCCATAGTTAACACTGCTTTAATTGGGTTGTTGGAAAAGTCATGACACATTTTTGCAACGAAAAACATAGAAAAAGTACATCATGGCTTTTCCAACAGCCCAATATTTTATCTTTTAATTTAATCTTATTATTTTTTCCCCGACAACCCAATATTTTTAAATCAGCACTTTTAATTCAAAGGAAAAGTTAATTTGTAAAGAAATACATCACTCTGCCACATCTTATCGGCACTGTTATTACTCAGCTGAAAAATATTTAGAGTTAAGGAATAAAAGAAAAACCTTAAAATGCTACAAACTCCTATATATTTTAAAAACTGACTGACACTCAGACTTGTATTTAGGTTAACTACAAGTTTGTTTTTATGATAAATAAAATTATTTCTAGAAATTAAAAATATGAATATATTAGTGTCATATAATTACATTGAAACTTTTAAGTGAAAATCTTCTGTTTGTTTTAACCTTAAGGGTGAAGCATGAGTTTTATATCAAAGAATGAAAATAATAGTATGTTATTTTTTCTTTTCTGGGCCTATTTTAGGTAATGTGTGATATGGATTTCAGAGGAGGTGGATGGACTATAATACAGAAAAGGATTGATGGGATAATTGATTTCCAAAGGTTGTGGTGTGATTATCTGGATGGATTTGGCGACCTCTTAGGTCAAATTTTATTTATTTCTCCTCTATCTTTGGTTTTTTGTTTTTTTTTAGTATTATATCTGTAGGCTGTGTCTCTTGATCAAATCATTAGTAAAAATAGCAAACTGAACATTAAAATATGACTTAAATCACTCTTAATGTGACAAATTTTTTTAAATAAGTATGTCTTCACATGGAATTTGGAAATCTTTATTTTTAGATACCAATATGATTTGACTGAAAATTCTAAATTAGGTGTTTGTTTAGTATCTACTATGCACCCATCAGAGTTCTGGCAGGTGCTCAACAACTATTTGTAGAATGAAAAACTGAATGGGCAGGGTTGTCATAAACCTTAAAATTCTTCAGATGTGTGCTGGGTCTACACAAGCAAATGAAATAAAAAATTTAGGTATGTGGCTGTACAAAGTCAAATAATGTGAACTGGAAGTAATAAAAATATCAATTAAAATCACTATGTTCAAAATTTGAAAGATGTAAACCTCAGGTCGATTGTAATATGTTTACATTATTGCTACACAACAGCATCAGTTTTACTGGTGAATAGAAATATCAGTATTTCTGAATACTGTAGAATTTTACAATAGTTGAGATGTTTGCAGGTGATTTTGATCACTTTTATGCTTTTATTTTAAGTCACTGTTGTTATAATCTAAATTTTTATTATCCCATAATAATGTCATCCAAGGATTTAGCACTGAATGCCAGTGATTTTAGGAGGGACATGAAATGTAATAAAATGTTATATATAAGGCCAAATAGCTGCTGTGCTATAAAGTACAGTTAATATACTTGTGTTTTCTCAGCATTAACCTCTAAACGTCCAGTGAGTGCTTCCTCCTGAATTCAGGTTCTAAATTGTTATCTTCCTTACGTCATGCTTATTTCTATGGGGAAATTGAGTGATTTTTGACAGAAAGATTTTCAGGCAGTTATCCTTCACTGCTTTGTACTTGGTATATGTTTTTTAAAAACTTGGAATTAAGTTAAATATATTGTTAAGTCTTAAATTTGAGGGTAGGGTAGAGGTGGAAAGATGGCAGGGGCATTTAAATGGAGAGTTATAGACTAAAAGATATTACTTAGACCCCTAGGAATCCATCTTACTTCCTGTACTTCTTCAGGATAATTTTCAGTTCTAAGTGGGTATGTAGCTAAAATACCCTTGTAAGCCCTGGGGAGGCAGTTAGTATCTTAGCTATAGTTTTAAGAGTTTGAATGCTGTCACACTGTTCCCCAACTCTTTGAAGTTTGCTAGACCCTTACTTCCTTTAGTAATTTCATGATTGAGGTAGAGGGGTATGTGTCAGAACAGGAGTGTCCACATTTAGGCTATGCCATGGTGAGTAGGGGGAAGTAGAAAGCCATTGGCTAGGAGTATGCAGTCTGAATTGGGGGGAGGGGTTAATGATTCATACTGGATGTACAATCATCTTGGAAATATTGACCCTAAACCTGGGGATCTCCAGTGTTGCTATATTATGTTTCCATTCATAGGTAATTCACAAGCTGCATTATAACAAAGAAATATTTTTCACAAAGCATTATTCTCAAAGACAGAAAAAAATGATTTCAACTGAGCATTATCAGGAAATGTGTCTTTAGGAAGTGTTAGTTTGGAGTTTAAACCTCTTATATTCACCAGTACCCATCATTTTGTTACCTGTCATAATATTTCAACCGGCTTTTTGTTGATATGTTTTATGACAAAACTTGACTTTTTACTTAATTAATCTTTAAATGAATTTTTGTATTTAATTTGGGGGAAATAAAAGCGAAACAGAGTCTAGTTATCCCCAGTCTAGTGATTTAGAAGTGGGAAAATTTTTTTTTTGTACATTAAGCAAACACTGATAATTTTAGTGAGGGCCATCCAGTTCCTCCAATGATTTATGTGAGCCATTTCAGAGTTATTGAAACATTAAACAACACCAAGCAGTCAATAATAGTTATTCTCATTTGTATTAAAATATATTTTAAAAAGCTTTTTTTATTTTTACAGGTGAATTCTGGCTAGGACTAAAAAAGATTTTTTACATAGTAAATCAGAAAAATACCAGTTTTATGCTGTATGTGGCATTGGAATCTGAAGATGACACATTTGCTTATGCATCATATGATAACTTTTGGCTAGAAGATGAAACAAGATTTTTTAAAATGCACTTAGGACGGTATTCAGGAAATGCTGGTAAGTTTTTTATTCCTAAAATTATCCAGAAGATTTAAATATAACTGACTCAATATTAGGTAAAGATAAAGGTAATGTGTTTTTCTTGGTATATGACATGAAGAATAATAGCAAAGGTTAGGAATGAGAAAACTTCTCAGGTTTTGAGTTTTGAAATGGTGCTATGATTGTTGCACTGCATCATGATTTTGAGGTGCTTTATACTCTTTAAGACAATTTGCCACAGGTAACCTCAGTTGATCCTTTAGATAGAGAGCTGGGAAAGTATTATTGACATTTTCAAGTTCAGAGAAGTTGGCATTTAGAAATCATAAAATGTTAGAGCTGATCTTCACTCTTCTCACTTTACAGGCGAAGAAACCTGAAAGATTAAGTGACTAGCTCACAATTCACAGCTCGCTACATCTGAGCAGGGCAAGAACCCAGGTTGATAGAACAGCTAGCTAATGGTTTTTCACTGTACTTTGGCGCATCTACTCATTTCCAAATAAATTTAATTTGTTAGAACTTCAAAATACTTGATATTAAATTTACATTTTGATGCTAAAAATTTAAATTTGAGTTAAGAAATTCTAAATTCAACTTTCTTGTTGCTCATCATGGTACTCGTTCATTGTGTATTTTTAGTGTTAGAAATCCAAAAATGATATATTTCTAGATCTTTAAGTGATCACAATATAGATGGGGTAAATAAATAAAAGTGAACATAGAATACTTTGTACACAGAGCTTTGGAGTTTAAAAGGAGGGAGAAAGTGATTCCAATTGATTGCATATAGAAAATCATCATTGAAAGGCAGTTTTCAACAATGGGTTTATATTAGATTCAACCTGGGACGCTTTTGAAAGTCCTGCAGAATCTCATTCAGTAAATTTAGGCCCAGGTATTTGCATTCACAGTGTTGGCATCCTTATAGTTGAGAGCCACTGGTGATCTGTACTTGGAGGAATGGATAGGCTTTTGGCAAACAAATGTTGGCAAAGAGAGCAGCTTAAGTCAAGGCACAGAAGGAGGAAAATTACTTGGTATGAAGAGTTGTTTGGTATGGTTGGAAGGTTTGACATCTGGGAGGGTTTAGCTTTGTGGTATTGGTGAAAGTCTGAAATCTTTCAAATATTGATGTAGAGGGAAAACTTTGAAGTTACAATGCATAATTTTTAGTGCTTCATCTCTAAAAGTATAAAGAATTGGGCCGGCCGAGTGGCGCGATGGTTAAGAGCTGGATTGGGACGCCAGAGGGCCCCGGTTCGGATCCCACATATGAGGGCCGGTGACACTGCCCTCTACAAAATAAATAAATAAATAAAAGTATAAAGAATTATCAAGATACGGCACATACTATACTAGGAAAAGTTTATGTGGGGTTTCTCTAAAATATGATTAGGATCCAAGTGGAGAATAAATTTTATAATGGCAAAAATGTTTTTTTATTACAGAATTCTAAAATTTTGGCATGCCTTATTGTACATTTTCCCAATAAGATTGTTAGGTAACTTTCAATTGTTGATCACATAATATACAATCAAAATAAAGAAAAAAGTTGTCAATAGAATGTAAAGTTAGAAACATAGATAAAACAGATGGATTTAATTGTGATCATGTGTGTAGTAGAGGTAGCCTGAAATTTGACTTTGAGCTCACAGAAAAAATGGAAATATGAAAGTTGAACATTTGAGAAACCCAGATGTTTCATGAAAAAGACATATATTCCGGATTCTAAAACGTGAAATAAATTTCTCTGTTTTCTAAGGAAAACAAAGTGCCATGTTCTCTAACAATACTCTCACAGAAAGCATGGTGGTGAGTTTTAATGGGCTATTTCCTAAAAAATAGACCTATGCATTATATTTTTGAAATAGTTTATTAAATATAATCTAGAGAGGACCCAACCTGATGTATGATCCTTCTAATGGGTGAACTTTGTTCAGGGAGAATATCTGTGAAGGGATCATATAATTTAGGCAATGCTCCATAAGTACTGTCTCTCTCATCTGAACTTCTGAAAGATATTGTCCTGTGTGGGTGTTGAAAATATATTCTCTCTGCAAATACTTGCAGTGTAGACATTCTGTTTCCCATGAAGAACCACGTCAGAGATTCTGGGTATAGGTATAGGATAGGCCACCACTGGTAATGAAGCTCTCCAGATTCCTCAAAGACATATCTCAAGAGATGCCAAACATTTGGACGCATAATAAAACAAATGTGGGTTTTGAATTCTTTAAAGATTTTACATAGCTTCACTTTTAGTTCAAACATATTAGCAGAGTTCACCTACAGGTGAAATCTAGGTACAATGGGACTAATTAGAATCTTATTTATGTAAATTTTATAAAACAAAGCATGACTCCTGCCCCTGCCACTTAGTTAACTGGGTTGCTTTGGCCAAGACACTTAACCTTTGAAGATTATTGTGAGTATGAGGGATATCATTCATATAATGTCCAATGTAAACCCTTTAAAAATTGTATTGTTTTAACCTCTATCCAATTAATTCATATATCATGTGGAGAGCCTTGAAGAAAAAGTACATCTCAGTAGTGTATCTAATTTTTTCTTGAAGGCATTAGGCATTTTGTATAAACTTGGCTTACAAATAAAACCAAACAACTTTTGCAGTTACAAATTAAGTTTATTAAAGGTGGAAGTTTCACATTCATTTATACCTCTCTATCTAAAGTGCCGTAAAATGGTAGTGTGTGAAAATCTATTATGTGTAAATTATTTTCATTTCCTAAACTACCAATCATTACGTTACTCTTCCCTGAAGAATGATAGGTCTATACACCATCGTCTTTGGCCTGAATTATGTCTACACAGCCAAACTTCCATTTTGGATTGTGATTTTATATCAAATGTCCACTTAAAGAACCCGATTATGTTGAGGAATTCATCATCAGGTTTTGGTATATTTCAATCTAGAGGAGAGTTTGTGATATGATACCTTGTAGGAAGTCATTTAAGTCTCACTTCTAGATGTAGTGCTTTTGCATAACAGGCTGGTAAAAGTCAATTAAAATTACAAACAGTGCTTTTAAATTTAATCATTAAAAAATCTGTTTTACCCAGGTGATGCATTCCGGGGCTTCAGAACAGAAGATAATCAAAATGCATTGCCTTTCAGCACATCAGATGTTGATAATGATGGATGTCGCCCTGCATGTCTGGTGAGTGGTCAGTCTGTGCAGAGCTGCAGTCACCTCAATAACAACACTGGCTGGTGGTTCAACCAATGTGGTCTAGCCAATCTGAATGGCATTCATCACTTCCCTGGAAAATTGCTTGCAACTGGAATTCAATGGGGCACATGGACCAAAAACAGTTCACCTGTCAAGATTAAATCTGTTTCAATGAAAATTAGAAGAAGTTACAATCCATATTTTAAGTAATCGTGTTTCAAATTATCAATATAATGCATGTTCCACAGTTGTTTTGGATAATACATGAAAGATTTCACATAGCTTCTCTTTTTATTGAGTGTTTCAAACATTTAAGCCAACATTTAACTATAGATGACAACTAAGGGGTTAAGAGCATAATTAGAAATCTTTAATTTTGTAAAGTTTTGTAAAAGAAAACATGGCTCAATGTACGCTTTTACTACTAACTATATTAACAATATGTAATAAAATTTGTTTTAAGTGAATTACAACTTGTCTTCCTGGAGTCTATTATCCTTTTAAAGGATTTTCCTTTTTCTGTAAAGCATTAAACCATACTAGATTCTTAGAACAATTGAAGACAGCATTACATCCATTTATATGTTCATTCTAAATAATCTATAGACAATTATAAGGAATAACTTTGTGCTTTTATTATATAAACTTCACATGGTTTAAAAACCTTACTATTTCCAGGTGATTCCATAGTATTTTATAAGTAATAAAAGTTTGTTTGCAAAAACAAGTCCTTCTTCTTTTCACATTTTATTGTAGTTAATAATTTTATTCTTGTTTTTAATAAATTTACTGTACATTTATACCCTGATCAGTTGCATTCTAAAACACCTTTACATCTGAACTCTTTTTTTTTTTTTTAAGATTTTTTTTTATTGGGGAATTGGGGGGGATGGGAACAGTGCTGGGGAATTGGGGAAAGGGGAACAGACAAGTTGCTGTCGTTTTGTTCTTCAATCTAGTTGTGGAGGATGTTGCTTCACTGGCCCAAGTTGGCACCATCATTGCGCTCTTCTCTGGCGAGGCAGATCAGTCGCCGGCTTCTGGACGGCCGCTCACTGCGGCTGCTGGCCGCTCACGCTGGCTGCTGGCCACACACGGTAGCCCATGGCAACCCACTGCCACAGGGACTGCAGCCTACGCCGTCGCCGGCGACTCATGGCAGCCCAGCTCCAGGTTGAGCTGTTGTTCAGCATCTTAGCTGTAGAGGGCAGTGTCACTGGCCCTCATATGTGGGATCCGAACCGGTGCCCTCTGGCATCCCAAGCGAGTTCTTAACCATCACGCCACTCGGCCGGCCCCTGAACTCTTTTTAAGCCAAAGGAAATGGTATGAACTTAAAGTGAAAGACAGTGGAGAAAGAGCAATGACTACAGGTGGCTCTGGGAAGCAGGTCCCCTCCACTTTTTGCAGTAAATTGGAAGGAGTTGGAGTGGTAAGGATTCCATGGGAAAATACAGCGGGGAACATGTGTGTCCAAGTGTAAGTTATTGATAAGAAAGATGAAGGAAATAACTAAGAATTGTATCAAACAGAAAAGTACTTTGTTCAGAGTTAAGATTATACAATGTAGAAATAGCTGAAAAAGAGGACAAAATTAAAAATACATATGAAGATAAATATATCAGGGTGAGTAGCTGAGCCCAGATTAGGGCTAATCTAGATTAGAACACAGAATCTTATTTGCGTTTAAGGATGGGCAAAAATGACACGGTCACCATTCAGAATTACTTTCACTTTTATCTCCTCTACAAGCAGTGAATAAATCATGTACAGAATACACATGAGATAAGGTTGCAGGAGCATGAACATGTTTCCCATGACCTGCTGTGCATCTCATAGAGGCAAAGCTGAGGTTCAGGTGGGAGGAACACAGAACTGTGAATTTTTATACCTACAGTGATGTTAACACCAGAAAAATTTATCTACAAATAGGGAAATCCTTTTGCTACTTAGCAAGCCATATCTAATGCGTGGCTTGAAATTCTTGCTGAGTTTGTACGGGACAATCTCCTTTATTGCACTGCAAATTCTAGGGGCTTCACATTTTTATTCCACCATAAAGGCTATGGAATAATAGAAACTTTGAAGTTAAAAACAGAATGGGAATAAGTGTTGGGATGTTAAAGGAAAGACAGACCCAAAGAGTGCAAGAAATAGTAAATTCTTTAGGTTTAAGAGTGGGAAGATATATTTGATTTTGAATTGCTAAGGGACAATAGCCCCTAGGATGCTTTGTGAGAAGCTGTGAAAGTATTAAGGCCTCAAACCCCACTGCAAAAGAGAAGGTATATCTTGGGTAATAATCCTGAACCTCAGACTCCCCAAAATGAAGTGACCTGACCCTTAGAAGTTAAGAAATCAGGACAGTGGGTCCGTTTTTGCTATCTACTACCTCAACAGCATGCACATATGTCTTAGAAGGAGGCAAAAAAGGTCTCAGTCAGATTACTATGATCTGAATTACATAATTATCAATTCATTTTTTTCAGGGTCTGAAGACTTTCCTGGATAAATGGTCCCATCTAAAAATATGTACTTTATTCTTTCATTTACTTATACCTTAATTATCAGTAAACATTGAAACTGCATCCAGTTAAAAATCAAAAGTATACAGATCAGAAAACTTCTCTCTATCCTATCATAGATTAGTTATAAATAGAAAAGTTAACATAATAGCTTTGAGAACTATAGTTCTTAGAAATAGTCTAAAAGCAAGTAATAATCTATTTAAAAATAATTATTACTAAGACACAGAAATGACTCTAAGTAGCAACACACTCATGATCTTTGATTAGAAGACTTGATGCAAAGGACCTCAGACATATGAAGCTGAATAGTGAGCGTGAGAACCAAGAAAAGTTTTGAGTTGCAGCAACAATGTGTGAGGAGTACTTAGTTGTGCCAAGGGGGTCACTGACACACTGCCTCACTGGCAGGCATGACATAGGTTTTATTAAGAAAATAATGTACAGGCTGGTAGATAGCAGAGCCTACTTGTCTTAATGAACAGTGTGATCTGGGATGGCAATTTTGTAACAGTGTAAGCTTCAGCGTTGAGAAAGGGGTCTTGTTTGAAAGAGGGAGCCCACTGAAGCTCAGTCAGTGGCTGGTACCAGCCTGCCCTTTCCATTAAGCCACTGCGGATCCACTGAGCCTGCTATTTAATAAGCGACCCAAAGGTGGGAGACAACAAGTCTCTAGGCCAGCAGTTCTCAACCTTCCTAATGCCGCGACCCCTTAATACGGTTCCTCATGTTGTGGTGACCTCCAACCATAAAATTATTTTCGTTGCTACTCTATAACTGTAATTTTGCTACTGTTATGAATCGTAATGCAAATATCTTTTTGTTTTCCGATGGTCTTAGGCAACCCCTGTGAAAGGGTCGTTCGATCCCCAAAGGGGTTGCGACCCACAGGTTGAGAACCACTGCTCTAGGCTCTTCAGATTTGTTGCTAAGGTAATCCATAACTTTAAAATAAGGACACCATGAACGATCCGTAGGACTTTTTTTTAAACTTTGAAAAAAAATTAAAGTGCTTCTGGAAGTGTGATAAATGAGAACAGATAATATGTTTGAAAAAAAATTGATGGGGCCTTGATGTATTGATTATGAAAGTGTATTATAAATATGAAATTTTTATTACTGTGTGATAAAATACCACAAACTTAGTGGCTTTAAAATATATTCATTTAATAGCTCACAGTTCTATAGGTCAGATGTCTGGCAAGGTGTGAGTGGGTTTTCTGCTTAGGGTGTTATTAGGCTTAAATCAAAATACAATAATGTCGAATCACTATTGTACACCTGAAACTAATATAACATATAATATTGTATGCCAATTATACTTAAATTAGAAAAAAAAAGATGTTATCCAGGCTGAGCTCTCATCTGGGTTCAGGTACCTCTTCCAAGGTCATTCGTTGTTGGCAAAATTCACTTCTTTGTGGTTGTAGGATTGTCTGTCTAGCTGTAAGCTGCGACGGCTTCCATCCCCTAGCTTGTCATATGGGCAGTTTATAAGATGGACATTAGCTTTCTTCCAGGCTAATCTAAACACATTTCTCTAACTTTCTCCTCTGTAGCCACCCAGACTAGTCAGAGAAAACATACTGTTTTTAAAGAGCTCATGTGATTGGGTCAGGCCCACTTTAATAATCCCCATCTTAAGGTTAACTGATTTGGGACCTTCATTACACCTGAAAAACCTTTTCAAAGCAGTACATATATTAGTGTTTAATTAAATAACTAGGATAAGGTATATATATATATATATATATATATATATATATATATATGAAAGATGCTGGGAGTTTTGAGGGCCATCTTAGAATTCTGCCTACCTCAATAAAGTAGAAAAAATAAAACAATTACAATGAGAAAAACAGGTCAGTAGAATAGAAATTCTATAATGATAAGGAAATATACTGGGGGTGCCAAAAAATGTATGCACATGACTGTATTAATCTTTTGTTATCAGTATATATTCAGTATTACAATTTTAATACAGTTTTTTCCTTTCTTAAAATGTGTATACATTTTTTTGGCACCATCTGTATAATGTAGTATATGAGAAAAGTAGTTTTATATCATTGGGGAAGAAACAGATTGATAAAGCGTAATGAGGAAAATGGGTAACAATTTGAAAATAAAAAGGAATATCTATTGTATAAAAATTAATTCCAGATTGATGAAATACATGAAAACCCCCCGAATCATTTAGTATTAGACAAACATACCAGTAAATTTTTAACTTTAAAAGTAGAAAGACTTCATTTGAGGACTTGAATATTTGAAATTTCTATATACCTAAGCAAACACCCTAAGCAAAATTAGAGACAAGTGAAAAACTAGAAAATGTATTTTAACAAATGACAAATTCTACTCCTTATATATAATGCATCCTAAAATATAAGAAGAGAACATTCTTTTTTTTTTTTTTTTTTAAAGATTTTTTTATTGGGGAATTGGGGGGATGGGAACAGTGCTGGGGAATTGGGGAAAGGGGAACAGACAAGTTGCTGTCCTTTTGTTCTTCAATCTAGTTGTGGAGGATGTTGCTTCACTGGCCCAAGTTGGCACCATCATTGCGCTCTTCTCTGGCGAGGCAGATCAGTCGCCGGCTTCTGGACGGCTGCTCACTGCGGCTGCTGGCCGCTCACGCTGGCTGCTGGCCACACACGGTAGCCCATGGCAATCCACTGCCACAGGGACTGCAGCCCACGCCGTCGCCGGCGACTCATGGCAGCCCAGCTCCAGGTTGAGCTGTTGTTCAGCATCTTAGCTGTGGAGGGCAGTGTCACTGGCCCTCATATGTGGGATCCAAACCGGTGCCCTCTGGCATCCCAAGCGAGTTCTTAACCATCGCGCCACTCGGCCGGCCCAAGAAGAGAACATTCTTATAGAATAACATGGACAGCATATAAGCGATCAATAAACACATAATTATGAATATTCAATCATAACTAACATTTAGTATTTACTCATGGATCTGACTGAGTCCTTAGAAGAATCCTATGAGTTAGGTATTATTTTTATTAATACTTCACTGTGAAGACAGTTGAATCCAGTATATACCCACAGTTCTACCGCTTATATGTAAATGAACTGAATTTGAACACAGATATTCTAAACCCTTTCCACCATGCTAAAACAGCTTGGTGTGATGTACAATATGGGTGATTATGTATGTCTGGCCCTGCTCCCAATCTGTTCCTTGTCCCCTTTGTGCTATTGTGCAGTGAATGTTCTTATAAGTAAGGACAAGTCAATTGTTATGCTAGTCTGAAATTGGTTTTCAGTGATGTTATAAAAAAGGGTTTGGAAAGCCATTATGTTGATGTAACAGGAGATAGAAAGGTAGGTAAGAGAAAACAAAAACAAAACTATTGTCTATGGATATTGGCCCAAACCAAAATTGCCATCAGGCTCATAGTGGTTGCTTACTATCCAAGGAACGATTTCAGAGTATTTTGTATTCAGAGTATGTACTTTCAATTCAAAGAAACAAGCATAACCAGGCAAGCTTTGAGAAATAGAAATAAGAAAAATAGAAAATATTGAAGCACATAAAAGGTCATTTTTATTTCATGGTTTCTAGTATTATACATTTAATATATTTATACTTTTTGTTTTCTATAAAAGCAGAGTTTAAGAAGGCAAATACTTGTTATTTGGCACTCAAGAATGTAATGTATTAAACATCTGGGAATAAGACTTGAGGTATTTCATTTTCCATTAATGCCTGAAGCATTTTATATTTCAGCAAGGCTAGTCTTCTGAAGCTGAAACAAGTAATATAATGAGAACTTTTGATTTCTTGTAAGTTATACACATTTAATAGAAACATATTTAACTTACATCTTTAACAATACTGTAATTTCACGCTTGGATGTAATTTTGGGTAAAGCTCCTTAAATATTTCAAAATAAGACTCTGAAAACATGCCAGATATACAGGAAGTAACAGATTTAGTAACATAATTGAAAATATCAAAGCAGCTGATAATCTGAAAATTAAGTACTTTATTCGGTCTTCTACCACCTGGACAACAGTGCTCAAATTAAATCTTTAATTCTAAATGAATGTGCATACAAACAGATACACTTTCTTTGCAATGCCGTTGTTATATATACAAACCATTGTCTTGTCTCAGTTCAGATGCTCTCAATCCAGTCAGTCCCCTCTAGGTGCCTGTGTCCCCTGGCTGTTCACAAATGTTCTGGGCACTGGGGGCAGACATCTACAACAGTAGCCAGATGACACCTCATGGTTTAGATGGCTTGTTCCATGTAGGTGCTCAGGTGGGGGCACACTGGCTTGACAGAGCCAACACAGCTCAAAATGGGAGAAGTGTGGGCAGAAAAAAGATTATTTCTGTCCTAAACAAAGGTGTGTGGAAGAATCAAGTCATTGGTATTTAGTGTGTGTGTGTGTGTGTGTGTGTGTGTGTGTGTGTGTGTGTTTTAAACTCCGCTGTTTTTCTGTTTGCCTAGGTAGGTAGAGTCATCCTCCTGGGGACTTGAACTAAGACCAGGGCCTTTTCCTGGGGGAGAGTTTTTGGAGAATTATTCCTCAGCTTTCTCTCTCTCGCCTAGGAAATAGGCGGTCCTGATGGAAAAGTCACCTGGATTCCCTCCCACTCAAAAAATAACAAACAAAAACAAAAGTTAAGAGAATCTATTCCCGTGCCGACCAAGTGGTGCGTTGGTTAAGAGTTGGCTTGCGACGCCAGCTCTGAGCAACAAGGCCCCAGTTTGGATCCCACATGAGGGCCAGTGACGCTGCGCCCTTTACAGCTAAGATAGTGAACAACAGCTCGACCTGGACCTGGACTGCCGTGAGTCGCCGGCGACAGGGTAGGCTGCAGTGGGGCTGGCTGGCAACTGGTGTGTGCTTTTGTGAACTGCAGTGAGTTGTCATCCAATGGCCGTCGAGTGACTGCCTGACTCAGGAAGAGCACACTGATAATAGCAACATGGGCCAGTGAAGCGACGTCCTCCACCACTAGACAGAAGAACAAAAGGACAGCAACTTGTCTGTCCCCCTTCCCCGATTCCCCAACGCTGTTCCCTCTCCCAATTCCCCAATAAAAAATCTTAAAAAAAAGAAAAAGAAAAAAGAGAATCTATTCTCTCCCCTGTTGCTGTCAGCTAAAGAAATAGCCAAAGATATTTTAAAGAGGAAAAGTAACCCTTGGCTCAGATGGAGTTTGCACTAACTCTGAGTATTCCCTGGAAGGAATCCCTGCACTAGGGCTCTAGCAGGCCATGTTGTCCCTTCTGTCACTCATGCAAGTGGGAAGATCTGGTGGCTGGGGCCAGGGTGCTATTCAGATGCGTTGGTCTTAGAGTGATACAGTGCCAGGTAGTGGAGTCTAGGATGTGGCCATGAGAGTGAGTGACAAATACAAACCAGTATCCTATGAACCAGGATATTGCTGAAATCCTTTAGGGTGGTGTCAAGTCAGGCTGTCTACTGGTTACACACTGGGTGGAAAAAATGAGAGTCAGGTGGCCATGATAGAATATATGAGAGTGGTTAAATAACCAGAAAAGCTGGGTCTGGCAATTAAGTTTGGGGAATTGTGCCTTTCCCTGGGTACTTTCTTGATAGTGTGAGCTCAGGAAAAACAGATGGAAGCATCTAAGACCTACTCCAAAGCTATCAGGATATCGATCCATGTGCCCCTGATACTGACCAGTGGTGGGATTTGGAAAAATTTGAACGTCTGTTCCAGAGAGACAGGATTATATATGAGGAAAGCTCTGGTGGCTCTACAGGACCTCAGAGTGAGTTGTGGGGGGAGGAGTTGGAGGGATCTTATCCTCCTGAACTGGAATTTCAGGCTCCAGGATTGTTCTGACAAACTCCAACGCCAAACCTTTCTCTACCCAGATGTGATCCAACAATGTTTGTGATAAATTTGCTGAAGTGTCATAGGAGGTTATGCAAGTCTCTGACTTAGATGATGGCCTGGATACTAGATGATGTAAGATGAATTTGTACTTAAAAGGAGATTCTTCAATTCAGGGGTTAGTTGCTTGACCCTAAATTCCTAGACTCATTGAGAAAGTTCTTGAGCAGCATAAGCTTCTTTTCCACAACTACAACACTTGCACCCTTTGTCTGTGGAATGCACCAACATTAGTGGGTTGAATTGGGCAACCAGGTTTGAGCTTCCAGGCTTGGGAAGGGCAACATTTTCTTTGGTATCTATTTTCATGTACAACTGCTGAATATGTTGGCACTGCCTCAGAAGTGGGACTGCCTTCTGTTTATATTTTTCACAGGGATTTGAGAGCCTCATTGGAATAGAATTTCTGAGGCTGCTCCTCCTTTACCTCTTATAAGAAAAGGTTGGCAGTATGGAATACATTACTAGTATGAAGAGTGCATTGGTTGGATAATTAAAAGACTCCTGAAGCCTCATAGAGCATGATCAATAAAGGTAAAGGATATAGCACAGCAGGAGAAATAGAGTGCAAGCAAGCATTTGGAGCTCAAGACACTTCCCAGTGTAGCTCCCCAGTGTCTTTCTTATTTGCACAAGGATGTACTTAGTTTCCAGATTGAATAGCCAAGAATTGTGTGATGATTGATTTTTGTCTTGGAAGAGGTATTTAAAAGTTTTCATTAGGGTCTTTTATGTCTCTCTTGGTCATGTAGCCAATCCAGGCTGTCCAACTGGTTACACTGGGTATAAGCCATCAATAAACAAACTGGTCCTGACTGACACCAGGAGAGTTTGAACTTTAAATCATTAGCTGACTGCCCTTATCTTGGCTAAGAGTCACTGTCAGAATCCCAGGCATTCCCAGAGATAAGCAAATAGTTATCCAAGTCCAACTGTTAGATAACTATCCTATACCATTTACCCTCTAACACTTGATAATATCTTTTAAATTATATATTGCATATTATTTTTTACCTGTAACTTTGGCTGTTTGTAGAACAGAAAAAGAAATTGTTTGGAAGTAATAACTATCTTCCAGTGAGTATTGTTTTAAATAGGTATTGTTTTAAACATTTCAATTTACCAGTTTTCCAGCACAAGCATGCTCTTAATCATGTACAAGCTTAACAATAGTTTTATCTCCTTCCACTACTGGAAATTTTGGGGGAAGAGGGGATTGCTTTTATAAGAATTGAGATATAACTTACAAACCATAAAAGCTAGCCTTTAAAAGTATACAGTTCAGTGATTTTTAGTATATTCACAAGATTGTATAACTGTTACCACTATGTAATTGCAGAAAATTTTCATCATCCCCCAAAGAAATCTCATACCCGTTAGCAGTCATTCCCCATTTGCCTTCCCTTTCATCCCCTGCAACCACAACCTACTTCCTGTCTCTACGGAACTGCCTATTAATGAACATTTCATATGAATAGACTTGTATAATGTTACCTTTTGTGATTGACTTCTTGCAGTTAGCATAATATCTTCAGGTTTCATCCAGACCGTAACATATATCAATACCTCATTCTCTTCTTTTTTAAAAACAGCTTTATAGAAATAATTCACATACTATACAATTCATACTTTTAAAGAGTTCAATTCAATGGCCTTTGGTATATTCAGAGTTGAGCAACCATCACCACGATTGATTTTAGAATATTTGTATCCCATCTTTTGGAGTATCTTATTTGGAGTTTCTTGAGCTTCTCAGATATGTAGATGAATAATTTTCATCAAAATTGGGGAGTATTTGGTCATTATTTCTTCAGATTCTTTTTTATACTCCTTTTTCTCCTCTCCTTTTTGGACTCCTGTTATGCATATGTTGATACAGTTGGTGGTGTCCCACAGGACTCTGAGGCTCTATTAATTTTTCTTTATTCTTTTTATTCTCAGGCTTAGTAGTCTCAGTTGACCTATATTCAAGTCTGCTGATTTTTCTGCCTGCTTGAATCTGCTGTTGGGCCCTTAAGTGAAATTTTCACTTTAGTTATTGTACTTTTCAACTCCAGAATTTATATTTGGTTCTTTTCTAACAAGGTCTGACAATTAAGTTTGTGACCTCATCCTAGAAAAAGTGCTACATACATCATTGCTGAATATCACTACAGTCACCTTTGAAGTACTCCCTTTGGGAAGCTATGCATCGATGCAAGCACCTCGTCCACCTTTCAAAGCAATTTTGGAACTCTTTTTCTGGAATGGTCATCAGAGCTGTTGTCATTTTACCCTTGATGTCCTGAATGTCATCAAAATGCCTTCCTTTCAATATTTCCTTTACCTTCAGGTAAAGGAAGAAGTCATTGGGGGCCAGATCAGGTGAGTAGGGAGGGTGTTCCAATACAGTTCTTTGTTTACTGATTCAAAACTCCCTCACAGACAGTGCCAGTGGCGCATTGTTTTGATGAAGAGCCATGAATTGTTGGTGAAAATTCAGGTCATTTTTGTCTAACTTTTACATGCAGTCCTTTCAGCACTTCCAAATGGTAAACTTGGTTAACTGTTTGCCCAGTTGGTACAAATTCATAATGAATAATCCCTCTGATATCAAAAAAGTTTAGCAACATCGTTTTGATCTTGATTTGGTCAGATAATTTTTTGGTTGTGGAAAATTGGCTGACTTCCATGGTGCACTTGGACGCTTTATTTCAGAGTCGTATTGGTATATGCATTTTTGATCACCAGTGATAACACGGCCCAAAACATCACCTTGCCTCTCCAAAAGGCCTTGGCAAACTTTGACTCTCATTTGCTTTTGTTCATTGGTGAACTCCTTTGGGACCATTTTTGCACACACCTTTCTCATGTCAAGATTTTCAGTTAAGATTTTCCTAACTGTTTCTCTATTGATGTTCACTTGGTCTGCTATGCTTCTCACAGTCAGCCGATGATTTGGATGCACAATTTGATGAATTTTTTGCAATGTTTTAATCAGTTCTGCTCATTACTGGCTGCACTGACCTCTCTTCATCAGTGACATGTTCTCTGCCCTCAGAAAAATGTTTAATCCATTTGTACACTGCTGTTTTCTTCCTGGCATTATCCCCATAAACTTGGACTAACATGTCCCTGATTTTACTTCCACTCTTGCCAAGTTTAATAAGAAATTTAATATTTGTTCATTGCTCTAATTCAAGCTTAGACATTCTTTCTACAGCACACAAAACACGCAACAACAATAATGAACGCCACCCAGCAAGACATCACCACATGTTGACATGAGCACAGCTGTGAGACACTGATATACCAAGGTTATGAAACCTCACCAAGCTGTTTGTATAGTGCTGCCAATGTAAGCGCATGGTGGCAAGTTCACGAACTTAATTGTCATACCTCATATAATTTGTATGTCTTTGTTGATATTCTCTATTTAATGAGACATCATTCTCATACTTTCTTGTAAGTGTTTAGATATAGTTTTCTTTAGGTCTTTGAATACATTTAAACAGTGGATTTAAAGTCTTTGTCTATTAAGTCCAATATCTGGGCTTCCTCAGGAACAGTTTCTATTGACTTTTGTTGTTGTTTGTCCTGTGTATTGGCCATACTTTCTTGTGTGTGTTTTTTTTCCATGTCATAATTTTTGGTTGAAAATTGAACATTTAAAATACTATAATGTGGCAACTCTGGAATTTAGAGTTTTTTCACCACTCCTTAGGGCTTGTTGTTTTGCTGCTTTTGCTGTTAGTTGTTTGTTTAGTGAGTTTTCAGAGTTTTAAAGTCCTTATTGTTTTTCATGTGTAGCCACTGAAGTGCCTGATTGGTTAGCTATTGGTCAATTAATGATAGGATTGAGATTTCCTTAAACGCTTAGAATCAGTAAGTCTCCAAATTCTGCTATGTGGCTCTGTGTAGGTGTTTTGTGGGGGCATGCCTTTAACACTCAGCCAGGCTGTTGACAGCTCTGCCTTAGCCTTCTCTTTCTCTTTGTGCAGAAACCTCAAGGTCAGCCAAAAGTGAGATTTAGGGCCTTCTTAGGTCTCTCCTGAGCATGTGCATAGCCCTGTGAGTGCACACAGATCATATGCAAATGGCCTACTAGATACCCAGGAATATAGAAGAATCCTGGGAACGTTGCTATGCTTCATACTAAAGGCTACATAGCTTTTAAAATCCCCTATGGATATCTTAATTGCCAAATTTTTCTTTTAAGCTTTTTGGTTAGTCTATTTTTTTGTTCCAACTATTATCTTTGCTTTAAGAAGCTGCAATGTTACATAATTGCCCTAATTGTTTTCAAAAAATGCCCCCTGAAAAAGGCTTCTTAATAAGGAAAAGCTTCAAGTAAGGTAAAATGAAGACAGCTATGGAGTGGGCTCTTCTAGGCAACCACCAGGCAGATAAAATAATAGTGATTCTCTGTGAGTGTACTTTGAAGAAGCTCTGACCCCATTCTACTCTCTTTAGCGTATTCCAGGCTGCTCATTTTCACTGAGATTGCAGGTTATTAGTTTTCAAAATATGGCTGGGGGAAGAGGGGAGAGGCAGGAATAGATCAAATTATAAAACCACAGAGCTCACTGTCTTTACCAAGATTCAGCAGTTTTTCTTGAATGAATTATTCCCAGATTGTTGTAAGCCTTTGGTTAATTTCCAGAGTTCTGTAACAGCTGATTCTGACGATTTTTGCCAGTGTTCTCATTGCTTTCACAGATTTTGGGGGGATTATAGAGATGAGCCTGATACGGAAGAATCAGGGTCAAATGGAAGAATCAGGGTCAAATGGAAGATAGCTTGTAGATAGATATCTTTAACTAAATCTCTCAGTACGTTTTATTGTTGATATTAGTAGTATTATAGGCTTTGTTAAAAATCAAATTAATCTTTCTAATTACACCAAATAGTGGTTACATTATGAGTTAGAATAAAATCATTACAAAATTAATTCATCAAATTGCAGCAGTATTTTCTTACTAAAAGTGGCCCTTGCCCATATACTAAATATTGTCATGGTTTAGAGAACAAATCAAGGGCCAAGTCTTGTTTAATTCTGGATGACAAATATTCTGAGCATAGACATAGGCTGTGCTTCATGCTAATGGTTTTACTGACATGAGACCTCAGTGGATTTTATCTTTATGTAATAATGGTCATCTTTTCCTAAATGTTAAAATACTAGTCAAGTTGAATAGGCTTCCTATTTACATGAATTGCAAAATTGCACATACCTTGTTTTTATTTTTGCGTGGTGCCTTGGCAGTTAGACAGGATCTATGCAAATTATGTTCTCCACGAATTTCCATAGGCTACGAGTACCACAAATCTGAGTTTATTCTGTGTACTTCTACTGCAAAAATTCCAGGCCATTTTTCTTAAACGATTTCCTTTAACATGTCCTGGGGAAACAGGTGTACTGGTCCATCTCAGGTCAGTGTGATCCTTAGCAGTATGTCTATCTATCTTGAGTCTTTTATTCACTTCAAAGTTGTATACTCGGTCCAGGCTGCTTACCACTCTTTTCCTTCCTCCTTAAATAACACCTCTGCTGAGCATCCAACATGGGCCAGTAAGTTTTTTTTTTTTTTTCTCAGTATGTTTCTCTTCTTTGAGGACAAATTTGGCTTGTCTCAGGAATCCTAGGCCTTTCTCTTTTTCTCCCAGGGCTCTCATAGGGCATTTCGACCACTGTTGGTTTACTTGTCCAATGTATTGTTGCCATAGAGTAGTTATTGCTTGGGTACTTTTGAGTATATATTTGGATCCTAAAATGTTGAGTTTAGAATAGTGCCATATGGGTCGCAGGGACTCAAAATATAGTTTGAGTATTCCAAGAGCTTCCCTAGATATTCAGGGTAAATGGGCTATGAGTAGTAGGTATTTAAGACCACCAAGTCACCTCAAGTGATATTGATTTGATTGCTTAGTATTATTTACCTCGGTTATTGCCCTACATGTACAAAAACATGGTCTATAGGCATTAGGGCACATGATAAAACAACAATTGGACTTGCCACTGGACACTTTTCTCTATAAGTCATCACATAAGTTAATAGTTATACTAACTACAGTAATCTGTGGCTCTGTTAGTGAGCAAAGGTGTTTTTTTTTTGCTATTTGTTGGGAAATAGTTCTCACTTGTCACCTCCAAAAGGGGTCCTCTGTAATAGGTTAATTGGGGCAATACTTGTGAAAGGTAAAGGGAGTGGGAGCACAGCAGGAATAGAAATATGAGTAGAATAGGAATGTGATACAAATCTGACACCCATGAAAGGAAAAGGAGGAAGATTAGATAAGAAGAGAGCCTCAGATTGTGGTACAGGTTTCAGAAAGACTTGGCTAGCCCACCAAGGTGCTCCAGAGCAAAGATTCTCTGTTAGAGGTATCTGATGCTGCAAAAAAAAGGTCTGGCCTTATTATCCCTCCCCATCACCCCCATAATCAGTTACTAGATGGAGCTGCCCAGGAAGAGTGAGGCCATAAATCAAACACTGAGGGATGCACTGGCAATGGAAGCTGTTGGCTTACTGACTGTACTCCTTGCAGCAGTCTCTTCCTTCCTTCCCTTCCCCACTTCCTCCTTCTTTCTTTCTTTCTTTCTTTCTTTCTTTCTTTCTTTCTTTCTTTCTTTCTTTCTTTCTTTCTTTCTTTCTTTCATCTCCCTCTTTCTTTTTGTCTCTTTTTTATCAACCACTGGTCTGCTTTCCATATTTATAATTGTTATTTAATAAATGTTATATAAATTAAATCATATAATGTATTCTTTTGAGGTTGGCTTTTATTACTCAGCATAATTTCCTTGAGTTTCATCCAAATTGTTATATCAGTCTTTTACCCTTTCTTACTGAGTAGTATTCCATAGTTGAATTTATTATCTTTTCTTTCACCATTCTATTATAAAATTGATTTTTTTGTATGTTGATTTTATATCTTGTAATTTTGGTAAACTCACTTATTAGTTCTAGTAGTTTTTGTTATAAAATAGATTAGATTTCCTACATAGACCATTTCATTGTCTATGAATAAAGACAGTTTTATTCTTTCTCAATTTGGAGTCTTATTTCTTCTTCTTGCCTTACTGTATGAGCAAGAAATTCTACTATGATGTTGAGTAGAAGTGGGGAGGGTAGATATCCTTATCTTGTTCCTGATCACAGGAACATTCACTCTTAAGGGCAGCATTCAGTCTTTCATAATTATAGGTTTTTGTGGATGCCCTTTATAAGGTTGAAAACTTTTGTCTATCCCTATTTTGCTGACATAGTTTATGAACCAGATTATTAGGTACACAAAGATCTAGGTTTATGTCCTTTTGATGAATTAATCACTTTATTATAAGGAAATTACCTTCTTTTAAAAAAGTTTTTATTAAATTTTTGGAGCGACATTGGTTAGTAAAATTATATAGGTTTCAAGTGTACAATTCTATAATACATCATATATATATTGCATTGTGTATTTACCACTCAGACTCAGTTCCCCTTCTATCACCATATATTTGACCTCCTTTACCCTCCCCCGTTACCCCCTGGTAACCACTAAACTGTTGCCTGTGTCTATGAGTTTTTGTTGGTTTGTTTGTCTTGTTCGTTGGTTGCTTTCAGTTTTATATCCCATATATGAGTAAAATCATACGGTTCTCGACTTTTTTCTGTCTGACTTATTTTGCTTAGTATGCAAATTTCAAGATCCATCCATGTTGTCACAAATGGCAGTATTTCATCTTTTCCCATGGCCAAGTAATATTCCATTGTGTATATATATATCACATCTTCTTTATCCAATCATTAATCGAAGGACACTTTGGTTGTTTCCATGTCTTGATCACTGTGAATAATGCTAAAATGAACTCATTGGGGTACATTTATCTTTACAGATAAATGTTTGCAGATTTTTGGGGTAGATACCCAGAAAAGGAATTACTGGATTGTATGGTAATTCTATTCTTAATTTTTTGAGTAACCTCCATAATGTTTTCCAGAGTGGCTGTAGCAATTTACAATCCCACCAGTAGTGTATGAGGGTTTCTTTTTCTTCACAACCTCTTCAACAGTTGTTATTACTTGTCTTGTTGATAACAGCCATTCTAACAGGTGTGAGGTGGTATCTTATTGTAGTTTTGATTTGCGTTTCCGTAATAGCTAGTGAGGTGGAGCCTTTCTTCATTTATTTATTGGCTGTTTGTATGTCTTCTTGGGAGAAATGTCTGTTCAGGTCCTCTGCCCATTTTATAATTGAAATTTTTGTTGTTGTTAGTGAGTTCTTTATATATTTTGGATATTAGCCCCTCATTGGAGGTGTTGTTTGCAAATATCTTTACCATTTAGCTAGTTGCCTCTTGGTTTTGTTGATGGTTTCTTTTGCTGTGCAGTAGGTTTTTAGTTTGATATAGTCCCTTTCATTTATTTTTGCTTTTACTTCCCTTGCTTTTGAGGTCAACTTCATAAAACCTTCTCAGAACCCAAGGTTCATAAGTTTAGTACCTATGCTTCCTTCTATGCAATTTATTGTTTCAGGTCTTATGTTTAGTTCTTTGATCCATTTTGAGTTAATTTTGGTATATGGTGACAGATAGCAGTCTAGTTTCATTCTTTTGCATGTGGCTTTTCAATTCTCCCAGCACCATTTTTTGAGGAGGCTTTTTTCCCTCCATTGTATGTTTTTGGCTTCTTTGTCAGAAATTATCTGTCCATATACACATAAGTTTATTTCTGGGATCTCAATTCTATTTCTTTGGTTTCTGTGTCTGTTTTTCTGCTAATACCATGCTGTTGTGATTATTATTACTTTGCAGTATAAATTGAAGTCAGGGAGTGTGATACCTTTGACTTTATTTTTTTTCTCTCAGTATTGTTTGGGCTATTCAGGGTCTTTTGTGACTCCATACAAATCTAATATTTTTTTGTTCTATTTCTTGAAAAAAATGCCATTGGGATTTTGATGCGGATTGCATTAAATCTTTATATTGCTACTCAGCAAAAGTATCAGTACACATTGAGGCCAGCTGATGCCTGCCTGCGTCCTGCTGGCTCTGATAGTTTTTCAAGCTAGAGTGCCATGTGGGCGGGGCTGACTGCTCTCAGAGAAAGTGCTACCAGCATTGGGGGAGTTGGGTTCAGAGGGATCCCAGTGAGTCAGCAGGGTGGAGCAGTGAAGCTCACCAGGCCAATCAGATTTAGATTTGGCCTGTAGGGGAGGTCCCAACACAGGAAAGATGGCGCCCACCTGCAGGCTGCATGGGAGGATGACTCCACACAGAGAAAATGGCAACTGACCTCCAGCCCTCACTCCAATGCCCCATGAGTTACTGTCCCTCCACTGGAGCCCAAGGTAAGTGCTTGTAAGTGAGACAGTTTGGGTGCGGGGCCATCTAAGAGAATGTCTGGGTTTTCCATCATGTTCTGTCCCACCCGGATGGTTGGAATCCACGCTGTTTTTCACAGCCAGATGTTGTGAGGGCTCTTCTTCCTGGCATTAGTACCCTGGGTTGGGGAGGATGGTGTGGGGCTGGAGTCTTTCCCTCCTCTGGGGGAACTTCCATGGCTGAGATACCTCTCCCTATTCTCAACCACCACACAGAGGTTTGGGATTAACCAGTTTCATATTTCCACCCCTCCTACCAGTATCAACGTGGCTTCTTTTTTCATATCCTTGGTTATAAAACTTCTGTTCAGCCAGACTTCAGATGGTTCTTCAGGTTGATTGTCCTATAATTTAGTTGTAATTTTAATGTGTTCACAAAAGGAATCAGGCACAGTGTTTATTCACTCCATCATCTTAGATCTCCTGTAGTTTTCTTTCTTTTTTTTTTTGGTTATCCTTATGAGGTTTTGGTATCAGGGTAATGCTGGCCTCATAAATGAGTTAAGAAGCATTGCCTCTTCAATTTTTTGGAAGAGTTTGAGGAAGACAGGTATTAAATCATCTTTGAATGTTTAGTAAAATTCACCGATGAAGCCATCTGGTCTTGGTCTTTTGCTTTTTGGGGAGGTTTTGGATGATTGTTTCAATTTCCTTACTGTTGTTTGATCTATTTAGACTTGTTATTTCTTTATGACTCAGTGGAGAAAGGTTAAATATTTCTAAGAGCTTGTCCATTTCTTCTAGGTTATTGAATTTGGTGGCATATAGTCCTTCACAGTATTCTTGAATGACCCTTTGTATTTTTGTGGTAGCCATTGTAGCTTCTTCACTTCCATTTCTGATTTTGTTTATTTTCCTTCTATCTTTGTGAGTCTAGCCAGGGATTTGTCAGTTTTATTAATCTTAAAACAAACAAACAAACAAAAAAAACCCATTTCTTTGTTGTGTTCATTTTTCTATTGCCTTTTTGTTCTCCATTTCATTTAATTCTGCTCAAATTTTTATTATTTTCTTCTTCTGACTTTGGGTTACAGTTGTTCTTTTTTTCTAGTTCTTTAAGATATAATGTTAGGTTGTTTATTTGGGTTTTTTCTTGTTTCCTGAGATAAGTTTGTAGTGATATAAATTTCCCTCTTCATAATGGAAAAACATTGTATCAAAATTATTGCAATGCTGTGAAAGCAGTATGAAGAGGGAAATTTATATCACTACAAACTTAACTCAGTTTTATTGTCTTATCCAGTCTTAAAATTTCTAGCTTTATATTTGGGATTCTTAACTATATGCATTTAATGTAATTATTGATATGATTTGGTTAAAGTCAAATTATCTTACTTTTTGTTTCAATTTGTCTCATATGTTCTTTATTCTTTCTACAGCCCTATTTTTGGATTGAGCCATTTTTATACTTAATTCTTAACTCATTTTTTTGGGCTTATTACTCCACCATTTTGCTGATGTCACTCTAGCAATTCTTTCCCCTCCAGGTTTATTGAGGAAAAAAAAATTCACATATAACATTATATAAATTAAAGGTATACAGTGTGATAGTACATTTATATGTTGTGAATTAATTACCAAAATAAGGTTAGTTAATATATCTTTCACCTCACATAATTACTTTTTTATTTTGTCTGTGTGGTGATAAGAACATTTAAGATTTATTCTCTTAAGATGTTTCAAGTATATAATATAGTATTGTTCATTGTAGTCACTATGCTGTATACCTGATCCCCAGAACTTATTCCTCTTATAATTACAGTTTGTAACCTTTGACCAATATTTCCTAATTTCCCCCACTCTCCAGCTCCTGGCAACCACCAATCTACAATCCTTTTCTATGAGTTTGGCTTTTGTTTAGATTCCACCTATAAGTGAGATCATGCAGTATTTATCTTTCTCTGTCTGACTTATTTCATTTGGTATAATGCCCTCAAAATTCATCAATGTTGTTAAAAATGGCAGGATTTTTTTTATGGCTGAATAATATTCCATTGCATACATATACCATATTTCTTTATCCACTCATCTTTGATGAACACTTAGGTTGCTGCAATGAACATGGAAGTTCAGATATCACTTTGAGATAGTTATTTCATTTCCTTCAGATCTATACCCAGAAGTGAGATTGTTGGATCATATGATAGTTCTATTTTTAATATTTTGAAGAACTTCCATACTATTTTCCACAGTGGCTGTGCCAGTTTACATTCCCACCAACAAAAGTGATCCCCTTTCTCCACATCCTCTCCAGCATTTGTTATCTTTCGTTTTTTTTTAAATAACAGCTATTCTTAGCCATTAATCCTTGATTTCAAAACCTTTCCTGAGACCTCTAATCCTTGTTTAATTGAAGTCAGAACCCCTGTTTCTCCCTGATGGATGGCATGTGTCTCATTTCTTCAATCCATTCTTTTTAAAAAACAAGGCACTACACACTGATGAGCTCTGGAGTCTGTACCTCATTGTATTAAAGTAATATTCTGCTACTGTAGTGGGGAGTGGGGTAGGAGAAAGAGTTTTGATCCCCAGTTATTCTCAGGCCTCTTCAGGTTCCTCTTCCTTTCTGTCCTTCCTTATTATTCTTCCTGAGTTTCCACTACAGTGGTTCTATATAAGTACTCTTTTCCTATATGTTCAAGATACCTTGGCCTCAGCTCCCTTTGGGTTGGTAGGAGAATTCCTTCATCACCCTGTGTCATGTTTGCCTCATCTTCTAAGGAGATGGCTTATCCTGGGCAGGTTGGCGAGTGGTCAAGTATGGCTTTCCTGAGCTGCCAGATGCCTTGCTGCTCTGATCCTTTCCAGGCCTGAAGCTCTACAGAGAGGCCGTTTCTCAAGCTGTGGGCAAGCAAAGAGGCCTGTGTAGGAAACTCCTACTCCAACATGGGATGTAGAGGCCATTTAATTTTGAGCATCTTTCATTAGCATATCTAATCTACAGAGAATCATTACTCTAATACCTAAAAATGTTGGCATGTCCCTCCTCTATGTCCTGATGAAGAAAGTGTGCCTTCTGCATCCTTTAATAGAATATATTGAGGGTAGGTAGTTATCGTTTAATTCTTATGTTATAAATCCACTCAGGATTTCTATTTTGTGACGTTCTTAATTGACAGAAATTCTTATTTATGATATAGAAGCCAGAACCTAGCTGGGCCACTTTGAGTTCAAATTTCTACCAATTAGATGAGAAGCAATAAAGCAACGCCTAGCTGCTTTAGCTTTTATAGTTGAAACCATTTTCTGGTAATAATACACATATCACTACATAAAACCTGAGATAAAAATTAGTACTTGCTTGGTCTAGCAGCTTCACATTTTCTAGTTTAGTCCTGTATACATATCCCATATTTTGCCAACTCAAGGTAGAAATATCCTGCAATTGTTTTTACAGGTGAGTTTTCCTTTTACAGTCTCTGCCTAGTTCTTCCTCTCCTGCCACCATGTGGTAGATGTAGAGATGTGCAACCCCCCCTCCCCCGTCAGCGACTGATTAGAGCAGGATATAAAGCGTTGGCCACCACAGCCTGATCACACATATAGGTTCCCTCCATGGGATAACAATGGTTCCTACAAACATAAAAAAAAATTCTAACCCATAATATATGAAATAAAAAAATTCTCAGCTTAAAGCTCATTTAGGCTTTGTCTTCATCAAACTTACATCAATACCTATGAATATTAGCTACTCCTATTTATATCAATTGATATTTGTGAACTTCATCATTGAACATATACCTAAAACTGGCCATAAACAGAAGCAGCTGCTCATACTTTATTTCTTAGGATAATAAATTATTCATAAACTTATACTGGTGACCTTCAATATGTGATATAGTCTGTGTAAGTGTCCTATATCAGGAGCAATGTTGTGTCTTGTCAGAGGTCTAAGAGAGTGGTCCCATTGTTTGAAAGCTGGGATACATATTGGTCTCACCTATGGGTTCCACTTAATTATTTCCTTAGGAACAGGAGTCCAACAATACCCAGAGGGGTATACTGATCCCCTACATTTTTCTATACAAGTCCTAACCTCTGTGTGTTATGTGTGTGTGTGTGTGTGAGACTTTCTCTTTCTCTAGACCTTTCTTTCTGTTCTGCCACTAGTTGTTTTGATCTGAACATTGCACTTTCGTGATTCCCAAGAATCCTGGACTTGTCTGCTTTTTCTCCATCAATACCTTTGTCAAAGAATACATCTCTATCCTTGGTTGCTGACAACCTTAGCTTTAGTGTCATGGCTAAGAATGCTGTAGTCTTAATACTGAAGATGACAATGGGCCAAATGCTGCATGGAAATTAGTTCTCATAAATTCTTGGTTTGTGTATTTTCCCAAAATATATTTTGTAATATGCCCTAACTATATTTCAGATTTATATAATGGTTCAATTTTTTTTCTCTAATTAGTTTTAAGCATAATTAATTGAAAACAATAACAAAAAGTTAACTTTAATTTAAAACAAAATAAGCATCACATCATTATATGATAATCTTAAAATATCGACCAGCAGATGGCAATATAATCTTAAACATTACTGGTAATAGGCGATTACATGATTTACAGAAAATGAAAATAGCATATTAAACCCATAGATTCAACGCAGTTTCAACCATATGATTTTCCTACACCAAGACTTTTTAATGCCTTTTCTTTTTATGTTTATTTAACAGCTATAAATGCTTTATAATTTTAAGACTTTTTTGATTAAAAGTCTTACAATTTTAAAACTTTTAAAAAATATATAGCATCATTAGAATACATCATTAGAATACAAAATCAAACTAAATTATATATGCTAGTTCTGAATTTATGATAATTCAGGCATGGTCAATATGCAAGTATTGATTCCTAAGATTCAAATGGTCTTTTAAATGCCCTTTTTTAAATGTCAGGAACCTACTGATTCAGGGAATCCTTCTGAAATCAGATGATTTCCCCAACCAATTAAGCAACAGGAACTTTTGCAACCAGCTACTAAATTTTGGGTCTGGACACTTCTGTAACTTAAAGAGCTTGCATATATAATACATTGTTAAATTTTATTGCTTCCTTCCATAATATATATTATAAACTAAGCATGTACACATGTATGTAAAAAGTAAATTAGTGAAAAAATTATTTTAAGATTCTAAAATTTTACTCAAATTTTTTCAGTTAGGTTTTAAAAACATTTTTGGGCCTAACTAAAAATTATCAAGGAGCCCATATTACTTTGGTGTACCTACAAAGAATCAAGAAGACCTGGGAATTGCCTAGAGCAGTGATTCGCAAACTTCATTGCCTGTTAGGCTCACCTAGGTTGTTTTTAAATCTCTTTAATCCAGGTCACACCCATACAAATTAAATAAGAATCTGAGGTTGAGGTCCAAGTATCAGTAATATTTAAAGTTCCTAATGTGATCCCAATGTGAAGCTAGGGGTAAGAGTCACTGGTTTAAATCAGTTTTTCTTAAAGTGAAATGTCCATATGAATCACATAGGGATTTTATTAATACACAGATTTTCATTCAGTAGATCTGAGGTGGGATCTGATTTCCTGCATTTATAATCAGCTCTCGGGCAATGATGCTGCTAGACCTGGGCCACACTTTGAAGACAATTGGCTTAGCTCTTTTAAGGTAGTGGTTCTTAATATTTTGTGTATATCAGAATTACCAGGGAAAATTGGTAAAAACAGGCTCAAACCTTAGTATACTTCAATGTGCCTGGTACATAGTATACATTATTAGCTCTCCAGGTAATGCTGACTTACACCAAAACTTGAGAATGGTTGTTTTCATGCAGCCAGAATTCCTGTAGCTGAGTAATCCTAAAGTTTACCATTTGAGTAATTTGTTTCTCTGAGAGCAAATTTAAATTTAGCTGGCAAGGAAATTGGCCTGGTTTGATACTCTTCCCACTGGCTGGAATGTCCTTCTACTTTTCTAGTTGTGGAAATTCTATTCACCTTTAAGACCCTGAACTAAAAACAATTTGTTTTGGAAGTCTCTTTGATGCTCACCTTTAAAGGTCTTGAACTCTGCTCCAGCTGTGCATACCGCCATTAGCTCCTACAGTACCATTTCCTCCCTGCTAGAGTTAAAACTAAAACCAGAGGCTAAACTTACCATTTTAACGTTGTCCTCCTGTTCTCTGAAAGCTCCCTCAATAAGATTTGATCCGTCTTCATCTTTGTCTCTATTGCTACTTGATTCTTGAAGACACAAATATTTATTCTTTCATAAATGGGGTAAAGAACGGGATAAATAAAAATTCTGTGCAGGAAAGAGTTAATACTTGATAGTGACTGCTGTTTGTTATATATGCTCCATGAATATGGGTGATGTGAGTCTTGCTTACTACCACATCCACTATGCCTGGCATATAGTGGATATTCAAATGTTGTCTTTGACTCAATGAATGAGAAGAGTGGGAAAAAATGAGATTCAAGCCATATAGGCATTTTATGGTGAGATAATGATTTGAGAGTTGATCCTGTAAGTATTGTGATATAAGTTTCAATAGTGGACATTAAATATATATATATATATATATATATATATATATATATATATATGCTTTGGCAAAAACAAGGATGATGGACTGAAGAGGGAAGCGACAGATCACAGAGAGTCCCATTAGGAGGATGTCATATAATCAAGGTTAGATTAGACATTAAGGTATGAAACACAGGTTAACCACCATGTTATCGAGCAGCTACTTTATAATATTTATAATGCTAAGTATTTACTATATATTATCTTTATAAATATGCCATGTAATAGATATTTTCATTTTATAGATGATGTAATCTAGGCTCAAAGAGGTTAAGTAACTTGTCAAAAGTCACACATGAGAACTAGAACTTGAACCCAAGACTGCCCAACTCCAAAATCTTACACTGTAGTAATAGTAATGATGGTGATGAAACAAAGATCGCAGGTTCTGGAGACACTTATTTTGGGGAGAATTGACTCACTGGAGTTACTGATTCAGGTTTCTAAAAACCAGGATGAGGCAGAAACAAATAATATTTTGTAGCATCACCATGATTATTTGCCTTTTGGTGTCAGCTGTGATAATAAATGCCATTATGTGGTGAAGACTGATGTGATATGGTTTGGCTGCTTGAGATGTTGGTTATAAACTGCTAGGAGTAATGACCCAGGAGAAACAGAGAATTTAATGGATATATATGATTTTAGCCCAGGTCTTGTCATTTTTTTTTCTGGTTGTCTTAGTGCAATTTTCTGGTAGCTTGAACACGTTATAAAACAAAGGTGAGTGGCCAGAAAAAAGAACGTCTTCTGATATTTGGGGTGGAAGATGGTCATTTTTCTAAACCTATTAAATGCAGTGTTTTAAGAAATACTTAGTCAATACTACTGCCTACAGTACATTTTCAAATCATAAAATTAGAGCTGCAGTTTGAAAGATCAATCAATAAAAGGGAATTTGTTCATATTGCATAAAATTGAAAAAGCTCTACCTACTTTCTACTTGCACAGTGCAAATCAATTTAGTTCTATTAAAGTGGGAGAAGGCATGATACGAGTGTAATTCCAGATGAAAATGAAAACTGATTGGATTTTCTGAGAATTATAGTCTGGCTCTAATTTAAGAAATACTACTTTAATTTTGTGGGCTTTTAATTTTTTTTAGCTTCTATACAACAAGGCAACAAATGGTCTCCTAGGGTTTGTTTTTTTTGACATCTGTTATACTTACCCCCATCAAAGTGCTTCAGCCTGTATATACCTGGAGCTCTATATAGTCACAGAAACTAACAATAGGAAGAAATGCTTTATGCTGCTCAAGTGTATTGTGTATCCTCTCCAATGTGCTTAATTTATCATCACTTTTATTTTTTAAAATTATTTTACTTATTCTGAATAAAGATTTAGAAAAATATGTAAAAGCATAAAGGAAAAAAAAAGTCCGGTATAATCTCATCACTCAGTGCCAACCACTTGTAGCATACTCTAAGCTTTGGAGTGCAAATATATGCATCTGCTCACATAATTTTGTGATAGAGTACATAATATCAAATTTTGTAATTGACAGTCTGTAGGAAAGTATTAAAAGATGCAGGGAAGGAGGTATGCTGAAATGGATATGTTTTATGAGGCCAGAGGACCCAAAATGGAATTATATTATTTCACTGGAGGGCCCAAGGGATGTGTTCACCAAGAGGAATGCACCTGTGAAAGGGAAGCCAGCATCAATTATAAGTGTTGTGATGACTCTTCTCTGCCGGTCAAGGTTGACAGTAGGAAAAGTGGTCATAGAGATGGGCTTGTTGATTGCAATGCAGATGATGGGGCCACAAACAGTAGAGGTTGGATTTGCTTCCAGAAGCCAAGTGGCCACAATTATTGCAAGGGTCAGATAGGTTGGAAAGGCATTCATCAAAACGGCTTGATCTTGAGGGAATTGTGGAGATGGTTGAAGAATATGGTGTCCCCAAGGGCAAACTAGGAGTTTCCCTACATGCTAAAAGCAGAAGAAGGCAAGAATACATGTGCAGGAGACTGAGGTCAGTCACCCCACCCCCAAATCACAATATCTTGCTCAGCACCTGGACCTAATCCATTTATCAGACTCAGAAACTGTTGATTGAAGAGGTAGCCAGGTAGGGTTGCCAGCTAAAGTACTGGACACCCAGTTGAATGTGAGTTTCAGATAAACAACAAATAATGTTTTAGTATAAGTATGTCTCATGCAGTATTTGAAAAACACTAAGAAATTATTTGTTGACCTGAAATTTGAGTTTAACTGAGTGTCCTGTATTTTTGTTTGCTAAATCTGGCAACCCTAGCCCTGGAGAAAGGAGCCTGCAATACCACAATAAATATACATTGTGATGATTCTTCAGATTGTTTTCCCAAAGGAACCTACGGGCATTTACTTTGGTGATGGTGCACTAGATGTTCTGAGGAATATTGGACAAAGGATTTAAGTTGACATTAATATCTGGAGAGCAAAAGTATTACTGTGGCTCCCTATTGGGTAATAAATGGAGTTGTGACCAAGTTTCAACTTACAATGGGTTTACTGGGTCTTACACTGAAGAGTCTGATGACCATTTCCTGGGTTCAGGAATGTATGTGAGTGTGATTGATATATTGTACATAGCAGTTGAAGTAACTACCATCCTGATCCTTGGCATACTGTGGGGAAGGCCAAGTGAGTACCTATAAAACTGCATTTATTCCTCGCCACTCTCCATCTTCTGCTAAGGTAGTAAGTAAAAAACAATATTTACATCTCAAATTTCAAGAGAGACAACAGAGATTAGTCCCACCCTTAAGGATCATATGGATCAGGGGTGGTGGTCCCCATCATCTGTCTAATTCACCTGTGTCTCTCCTGCAGAAGTTGGATGGATTCTCAAAAGAGATTATATATTGCTACATGCTCAACTATTAGCCCCTATTGCAGCTGCTCTGCTGGGTAACGACAGCATGTTAATAAGGTCTTGGGCACATGGTATGCAGATATTGATTAAGTAAATGTGTTTTTTTCTATCCCAATCAGAAAAAGTTATCAAAAACTATTTGCATTTGTGTGGAATGGGCAAAAATATACATGCCAGTTTTGCCCTAGAGCTCTCTGTCTTAATATAGCCAGAAGACAGCGGGACCATCTGAACATCCCATTGATCCATTACATTGATGATACCATGTTGATTAAATCATATAAACAAGATGTGGAGACCACAGTAAGAAACTTGCATTCTAGAACATGAGAAATAAACCTTTCAAAGATCAGTAACCTTCCTCTCAAGGGAATCTTTTAGGGGTCCAGTGGTCAGGGTCATTCTAGAACATCTACTCCAAAGAAGTGAAAAATAATTTGCTGTGTCTTGCATCCTCTACTACAAAGAAAGACATACAGGATCTGTTAGGTCTCTTTGGGTTTTGAGGGCAACACATCCTATATCTAGTAGTTATATTCTAGACCATATTCAGTAGTCTTCCAGATTTGAGTAAGGCCCGGGCAAGAAATGTTTCTACACCCGGAACCCAGTCAACCAAAGGCTCTATACCCTCTCCCCTGTCCTTAGAATGTATCTTCCACCCACTATTTCCATGCTAGCAGCCATTCAAGGGTGTAACCTTGAGGGAATTAGTTGTCCTTGAGACCATCTGGACTGAACATATGATTGAACCCAGCAAAAGCTTCTATATAAACTTTTAAGATTCTGGCAGGTGGGTGTAGAGATCTACTTGTCTTGTGGCACCCAATACAAGCCTCATGTATAAGTTCCCTTGCTTAGAAAAACTGCTGCCTACCAATCTGGAGTGGTCTGCCTCTTTCTTCGGTCTCTCCTTGCCCTTCGTATATGGAGGGGCAGTTTGCGAACCAACAGTAGCCCAGACCCCATGTTACTTTCAAGGTTTGTATTAGCACCATTCTTCAGCTTGCACCTATGGCCATGTGAGACGTCATTTACAACTAGTTAAGAGAGCCTAAGTGTGGTTTATGGGTTGGTTGGATTGGTGCCATACAAAGATGAATGGATGGTACGGTACACTAGAGCCACATTTAAGGGTGGATTTGAAAGATGGTGGCAGGGAAAACTGAGTATTAAAGCTTATTATTACCTTTGTGTAGAATAAGTGGCCTGAAGTGAGAATAGGAATGTGTGTGTGTGTGTGTGTGTGTATATGCGTATATGCATGCATATGTACATACATAGTCTTGGACAGTAGTAGATGGTCTGGCTGGTTGGTCAGAAGGCTGAAAGGAAAAGAATTAAAAGATTGTATAATCTGAAGAACAGAATAGGGCCGACTGAGTGGCTCAGTTGGTTAAGAGCTCACCCAAGAGTTTGAGCTCTGAGCAACAGGGTCCCCGGTTTGATTCACAGCCCAAGCTGAGCTGCCGCTGAGCTGCCAACTGGTGGCAGAATGGCTCAGCTAAAAAAAAAAAAAAAAGAACAGAATAAATGAGCAAACATGAGCAAACAAAACAGAAATAGACTCAGAGACAGAGAAAAAACTGATGGTTGCTAGATGGGAGAGGTGTTGGGAGGTGAAGGAGAAGGGGAAGGGATTAGGAAGTACAAATTGGTAGTCACAAAATAGTCAGGGGATATGAAATACAGTATGGGGAATATAATCAATAATGTTGTAAAGGTCATGTAGGGTGCCAGATGGGTACTGGACATATCAGGGTGATAATTTCATAGATTGTGTAGATGTGTGACCACTGCACTGCACCTGAAGCTGAAGTAGAATAATATTGGATGTCAACTATAATTAAATATATATGTATATTTGTGTGTGTGTGTGTGTGTGTGTGTGTGTGTGAATGGTATTATAACAGCTATATGTGATGTCAGAGGGGTAGTAGATTGGGGGACGGAGGTTATCACTTTGTGAGGGGTGTAAATATCTAATCATTACGTTGTTTTGTACACCTGAAACTAATATAATTTAAAAAAAAGATTGTATACAGAAGTTTGTGAGAGACTTGTGAATGGATATATGGGAGTGAGTATGAAGTGTGAAGACTTTTATATTACGTATAATGCCCACCAGAAAGCAAGTACCCACTATGGAAGAGGCACTGAAAATAAAGTAGACACAGGCATACCTCATTTTATTGTGTTTCACTTTATTGCACTCTACAGATGTTGTGTTTTTTACAAACTGAAGGCAAGGTCCTTTATCAGCAAAAGGTTTGGACTCGATTTATTGTAGTGACCTGGAACCAAACCCACAATATGTCTGAGGTATGCCTGGAAAATGTTCCGATCATTTGACATTAGCCAGCCTTGCCATTGGTCGCCCTGAACTGCAATGGTGTGGTCTTGAGTACAGGGATGGTTGCAAACGGGATCAATAGCATGACTTCCATTTATCAATTGCTCCATGAGTGGAGTAGATGGTGGTAGCCATGGCATTCCACTGTTCAGATATTCTTTTAAGAAAAAACGTGATCAGTTGTGAGGAGTATAGTTAGCTGGCAGTTTCCAACTGCAGCACCTTCTAGATCTATCACAGAATTTGAGCTGCAGCCACTCCCTCTTTCCAGGCAGCCCCAGGCCATGACTGAGTCCTGTGGGGAGTGACAGAGCTTGACCCTTTCTGCCCAGCAGTCTCTGTTCTAGAGCTCCTAGTGGGCAAAGTGAGACTTTCGCAGAGCTGCACCTCAGTCTGAGGTTCCTTCTCTTTTCACAAGTTTCATAAACAGCATCACAGCTGAAGACTTTCCTTGCTTACTCCGGCTCCCTTTCCCCTTTATTTTAGTAGATACCACTTACAGTAAGTCACTTGGTCTTCTACCTTCTCTTGGGCATCTGCTTCCTAAAGGACCCAATAGAAGCATGGCCTTTCCAGTTTTTCACTAGTGTAATAATGGACACAACTTGTACTTTGAAAGTACATGTTTGAATGATTCTGTTTCCTGTTGTTCTCCTCTTCGCATTAGGTATTTTATCATGTAGTACTTTTTTCACCCTAAATTTGAAATGTGCTTGAATGCTAATCTAAACAATTCACAAAAATGTATTTAAGTGTGTCAACAACAAGAACTTAGTATAACAATTCTACAAAGGAGTTAGCTATGTTATAAATTTAGTAGTTAAATGTGCCTCCATTCTATAATGTATATATTGGGTTGCTGGAAAAGTCAGGACGTATTTTTGCAATGAAAAACATAGAAAAAATATGTCATGACTTTTCCGATAACCCAATAGGTAGTACAGACAGATGTGTCAAGTGGTAAAAGTTAAAAGTATCCAGTAATTGCAAAGTACATTGTGGAAACTTTAAATACAGCTTCAATGTAGTTTGAATATATTTATAAATCTTTGGTTATATGTATGCCTAGCATAGTAGGTATTCAATATATATTTGTTGAATAAATGTATGAATAAAATAACTGACCTACAAACTATTGGCTAAATAATTATTTAGAAATGTTAGTGTAGAATTAGATTTAGAAACTATTTTACTGAAATTATGCAATAATTATGTTATTATAAAAAACAAGGTAATTCTCAGCATAATTCTCCCAGCAGCCTTTTTCACGCAAATCTGTCTCTGGTTCCAATTACCTCTCTTCCACACTTTAAGACCCAGTGGGGGTTATGACTTGATTTAAGATTCAGGGTACTGAATTATCCTTTATTGATTTCCAAATAGGCAGCCTAACCTTTATAAATAGCCTTTATTTTTTCTTTTTCCCAATTACCAAGTTTGAGTGTGCCATTTATTTCCTGCTAATTTGACCTGATTTACTAACTGAATGAAAGCAGAGGAGCCAGAAAAGTTTCCAATGTGCATCAGAAAAGATAAAAAGCTGTGCATCCGTTTGGAGGAAGTCCATCTGCAAGGACTGTTCACATGCTGCCAAGGTGAGGTAGGTGAAATGTATCCAAGGTCACGGTTTTGAGGCACATGGCAAAGAAAATTCCTGGAGAAATTTCGTAAAACTGTAATGTCATGGTGTTACAAGTTGGGTTCTCTGGAAGTAGACATGGAGTTTAGGATGTGAGGCATGTATCAGGGGTCAATCAGCACCTCTGAAAGGAAGGAAGAGGAAGCAGGATTGGGTAGAGGGAGAAATAAAACTGCATCACAGTTCAGCAAAGCTGTGGCCTAGGCAGTGCCAGAGGGTGGCGGTGGGGGCTAGGGGCTGGGGTGGGAGTGCGGGAAGAAGCACTCAGTACTGCTAGTCAGTATGGCCCAGGTCATAGGACCAAATGGTTGGACCTTTACTCCAGACTCAGTCATGGGATACGGGCTGCTCCATGAAAGACATGACTTGGGAAGTCTGCTCATCAGGCATTGCCTCATCTGAAGAGAGATGGGGCCTGTCTGCAGACAGTGTAGCAAGTCCTTTCTTGAAGGGGAATGTGGGTGGCTTATCTCTATGTCTACAATATGTGCATGTAAAACGATGGCAGTTTTAAAGTTGCTATTGAGTTTGTTTAGTTAAAAATCTGTTCATTTTATTGTATGTAAATTATAAATGTGCATTTCAATGTGGTTTGAAAAATATAAGCTTCCATTTAACAAAACCATCACAATCTATCTTAATAGAGGTCACTTTCATCACGCCTATAAAATTCCGTCTTTCCCTGCCTTTCTCTTTTGTATATTGTTTCTTTAGTTCAATATGATGTTTTTGAGATTTATACACTTGTGTGTTTTGGTAGTTTGTTCATTTTTATTGCTGAATAGTTTTCCATTTAATGAATGCACCCAAATCTGTCCATTTTACAGTTGGTAGAATACGTGGTTTGTTTTTTTTTTACCTTTATAAATAAAGTTGTTATGAATAAACTTGTATGAGTGTTTTTGTGGACATATATTTTCATTTCTTGGGTAAATATCTAGGAGTAGAATTGCTGTGTCATGTGGTAAATATATATTTAAACTCATAAAGAAATTGCTAAACTGTTTTCAAGTGGTTGTTTCAATTTATATTCTCACCAGCAATATAGAAGTTCCAGTTTCTTTACATTCTTGCTGACACTATTTGTCTTTTAATTTTACCCACGAGTTTGAAATTGTATTTCATGGCAGTTTTAAACTTGTATTTTATGATGTTGATCATCTTTTCATGTATTTATTGATTATTCACATACATTCTTTGTAAAGTTTCTGCCTATATTTGAAATTCTTTTTTTAAACAATTAAAAAAAAGTTCTTGTAGGACCAAAGTCAATTTAATACTTTGCTTTTATTTTCTTTTACAACAGTATTATTTTTTAAACTTTGTAAGAGCTTAATTTATCACTTTTTTCTTTTATGGCTAGTAATTTTTGTGTCCTATAAACTATTTGCCTTTCTCAAGATTGCAAAGATATTTTCCCTTTGTTTTCTTCTGGAAGGTTTATGGGTCTGTCTTTTGAATTTAGATTTTATGATTTATCTCAATTATATGTGGTGTGAGATAGGACTTGAGATTTACTTTTTTCATATGACTAATTAGTTGCTTTAGCACTATTTGTTAGAAAGACTTTCAAGGACAATTACGCATAAATGAATAATTCTACACTCCATCCTGTTCTATTGATCTATGCACCCATCCTTGTGACAATACCACACTATCTTGATTACTGTAGTTTTATAATCAGTCTTGAAATAGGTAGTGTATTTCAGCTTTGTTTATTTTGGCTCTTCTGGATTCTTTTCATTTCTTACATATTTTATAATCAACTTGTCTATTTCTACAAAAAAATATACCTCCTGGGATTTTGATTTGGCACGTGAATTTATAGATCTATTTGGGGAGAATTAGTATCTTAGTCTTATTGAATTTTCAATTCATGAACGTGGTGTATCTCCCATTTATTAAGGCCCTCTTTAATTTCTATCTGCAATGGTTTCTAGAATAGAGATTTTACATATTTTTGGGGTTAAGTTCATTCCTACATATATGATGGATTTGATATATTACAAATTGTATTGTTTAACATTTATTTTCCAGTTGTTTGCTACTAGTACATATATAGAAATGCAGTTGATTTTTGCCTATTGACCTTACATCCTGAAACATTATTTACTTCACCCATTAGTTTTAGCAGTTTTTCTGTTGATTTCTTAGGATTTTCTACATAAGCAATGATATCTTTGCAAATAAAGTTTAACTTGTTCCTTTTCAATCTTTATTCCTTTCATTTCTTTCTCTTATCTCATTATACCAGCTAAGGCCTTCTATACAGCAGTGGATAGAAATGATAATAGCAGACATCTTCACTTGTTCCTGATTTTGGGGGAACAACATCCAATAAATTACCTTTTAGCATGATGTTAGTTACAGGTTTTCATAGAGGCCTTTCACAAGGTTGAGCTGAGTTTTTATCATGAAGACTTTTTGTCTGAATCTATTGAAATTATCATTTTTTATATGTTTTATCTCCTTTAGTCTTTTAATATGGTAAATTACATTGAATAGTTTTTGAATGCTAAACTAGCCTTGCATTCCTGAGATATATCCCATTTCATTTTGATGCATTATCGTTTATATGTATAGCTGGATTCACTTTGGTAATGTTTTATTAAAGTTTTGTGCTTATATCTTAATGAGGAATATTATTCTGTAATATTCTTTCTGGTAATGTCCATTTCAAGTTTTTTTTATTGGAATTTTGCTGATCTCAGAAAATGAGTTGGAAAGTGTTCCCTCTTCTTCAGTTTTCATGAAGAGTTTATATAACATTGATATATGTATTCTCTAAATATTAAATGGAATTTATCAGTGAAGCAATTCATCGCTGGTGTTTTCTTTGTGATAAAGTTTTATTTACAAATTCATTTTATTGGTAGAATGTTCAGATAGTTTTGGTAAATATTCATTTTTCATAAATTTGCCTTTTCCCTCCAAGTTGAATTACTGGCCTAAAGTTATGTACTACTTTCTTTTTAATATCTGTAGGATCTCTAGTTTTATCCCTCTTTTATTTCTAATATTGGAAATTTATGGGGTTTTTTGGTTTATCACTTTTTATATATATATATATATATATATATATATATATATATATATATATATATATATATATATATAAATTTTATTCATCTTTTCCAAGGACCAACTTTTATTTTTATCAATTTTATCTGTTATCTATTTTTTTTACTTTCACTCTTTTTATTTTTTTGCTCTTACTTGTTTTGGATTTGGTTGTTTTAACTCCTTAGGGTAGAAGCTTAGGTCTTTGAAACTTTCTTTTCTGTAACCTAAGAATTTAAAGCTATAAACATATAAACACCCCTGTCAGGATTATGATGTGACTTGGCTTAATTTTCTTCATGTTTCTTTTCTTGAGATTTGTTGAACTTCTTAGATTTGTGAATTTATAGTTTTCATCAATTTTGGAAAATGTGCATTATATTTCTTCCATTTTTTTTACCGATCCCCACCTTGAAAACTCCAGTTACATAAACATATATGAAGTCTTACAATTAAGTTCACAAACTTGTTGCAATGATGTTGCTATCCTTTTTGATATCAAAAGATATCAAAAGATAAAGGAAATATTGAAATATTGAAAAGGAGACATTTTGATGACCTTCAGGACATCATGGGTAATATGATGACAGCTCTGATGACCATTCCAGAAAAAGAGTTCCAAAGTTGCATTGAAGTGTTGACTAGGCTCTAGCTGGTGCATTGCTTTCCAAGGGGAGTACTTCTAAGGTGACCATAGTGATATTCAGCAATGAGGTATGTAGCACTTTTTCTAGGATGAGTTTGCGAACTTTTCATTCCTTGTATAAGTTTACTTGAAGTTGTTTAGAACTCTGTGATGCTCTGTTCAGTTTTTTTCAGTCTTTTTTCTGTTTCATGTTGTTAGCATCGATGGCTATCTCTCCAAACTCATTAATCTTTTCTTTTTCAATGTGTAATCTTATATTAATCCCTTCCAGTATATATTCCCTCATAGACATTAGAGTTAACATCTTGAGAAGTTCAAATTTGTTTCCATATCTTGGCTACTGTAAATAATGCTGAACACAGGGGTGCATATATCTTTTTGAGTTAGTTTTTTTGTTTTCTTTAGATAAATATCCAGAAGTGGAATTGCTGAATCATATGGTAGTTCTACTTTTAATTTTTAGAGGAAATTCCATACTGTTTTCCATAGTGGCTGCACCAATTTACATTCTCACCAACAGTGCACAAAGGTTCCTTTTTCTCCATATCATCACCAATACTTGTTATCTCTTATCCTCCTGATGATATCCATTCTAACAGGTGTGAAGTGATATCTCACTTTGCTTTTAATCTGTATTCCCTGATGATTAGTGATGTTGAGCATCTTTTCATGTACCTGTTGGCCATCTGTATGTGTTCTTTGGAAAATATCTATTCAGATCTTCTGCCCATTTTTATTTATTTATTTATTTATTTATTTAATTTATTTTTTAAAAAAGATTTTATTGGGGAATTGGGGGAGGGGAACAGGATTGGGAATCGGGGAAGGGGAACAGACAAGTTGCTGTCCTTTTGTTTTTCAGTCTAGTTGTGAAGGATGTCGTTTCACTGGCCCATGTTGGTATTATCGTTGCGCTTTTCTGGGGAGAGGTAGTCGTTCACCGGCCATTGGACCACCACTCACGGCAGCTCACGAAAGTGCATGCCAGCTGCCAGCCAGCCCCACTGCAGCCTACACCGTGCAGCTCAGCTCCAGGTCAAGCTATTGTTCACCACCTTAGCTGTAGAGGATGCAGCGTCACTGGCCCTCATATGTGGAATCTGAACTGGGACCCTGCTGCTCAGAGCTGGTGTTCCAAGCCAACTCCTAGCCGACGCATCACGCAGCCAGCCCCCTCTGCCCATTTTTAATCAGGTTTGATTTTTTTTTTTGTTTTTTTTTTTTGCTGTTGAGTTGCATGAAGTTTTTATATATCTTGGAAAGTGAGCCCTTATCAGGTATATGATTTGCAAATATTTTCTCCCATTTAGAAGATTGCCTTTGCATTTTGTGAATCATTTCCTTTGTTGTGCAGAAGCTTTTTGGTTTGATATAGTCCCAGTTGTCTATATTTGCTTTTGCTGCTTTTGCTTTTGGTGTCAAACCTAAAAAATCATTGCCAAGACCAAAGTCCAAAGTGCCTGTGTTTTCTTTTAGAAGTTTTATGGTTTTAAGTCTTAAACTAGGCACTCTGAAATCTTTAATCAATTTTGAGTTAATTTTTGTGGTCTATTTTCATTCTTTGGCATGTTGCTGTAGTTTTTCCAACACTACTTATTAAAGAGGCTGTCCTTTTCCCATTGCATATTCTTGGCTTCTTTGTCTTAAGTTAATTGTCCATATATGTGTGCATTGATTTCTGGGCTCTGTATTCTGTTCCATTGACCTCCATGTCTGTTTTATGTCAATACCATGCAGTTTTGACTACTACAGCTTTGTAATATTGTTTAAAATCAGAAAGTATGTTACTTTTAGCTTTGTTCTTTTTTCTCCAGATTGCTTTGGTTATTTGTGGGTCTTTTGTGGTTCCATACAAATTTTAGAATTTTTTATTCGATTTCTGTGAAAAATGACATTGGAATTTTGATAAGGATTGCATTGAATCTGTAGATTGCTTTGGGTAGTATGAACATTTTAACAATATTAATTTTTCCAATCCATGAAGACAAAATATCTTTCCATTTATTTGTATCTTCTTCAATTTTTTTCATCAATGTCTTATAGTTTTCAGAATACATGTCTTTTTTACTTCCTTGGTTAAATTTATTTTAGGTATTTTAATCTTTTTCATGCAGTCATAAATGGGATTGTTTTCTTAATTTCTCTTTCTGTTAGTTGGTTATTAGTGTATAGTAATATAACGTATTTTTATTTTGTATCCTGCAAAACTTTGCTGAATTTGTTTATTAGTTCTAATAATTTTTTAAATGGAGTCTTTAGGGTTTTATGTATATAATACATGTCATCTGCAAAGAAAGACCATTTTACTTTCTCCTTTCCAACTTAAGTGCCTTCTATTTTTTTTTCTTGCATATTTATCATTGGTCCTTCTTATATCTGGGACTTTCTTCAATCCATTTCTAGGCTGAGTATGGTTTTGGCAAATTGGGGAAAAATGAAGGAGATCTAAATACTTACACATCCATACGAATGTTTATAACATAGGAAATTGAAGCCCAGGCAAGGTTAAGCAATTTGACCAAAAAAACACAGAGATACCTATTGAACTCTCATGATTTGTGTCTTGTTACTATACTGAATTTATTCTATTTGGGTTCTAATTGATTATGGTGTTGTTTTTAAAAATGGGAATGACCTCATACAAACAGTAATTTATAGAACATTTCTATAAATGATAGAACATTTCTATAAATGATGATGCACAGCTTGAGATGTCCATGATTGAAAAGCAGTGTTGTCCTGTGATGAAAGGATGATGTGGCCTTCCTGGATGCAGCACATCTGAACTTTGTGCTACATTACCCTCTGTTGTAATATAAAGTTCATTCATTCTCTGAGTTCCAAAATGCAGTGACCCAAAGCCGAAAGGATGGAAATATTTATTTTCGCATTGTCTTAAAAATAGAAGTTACTCTTGTTCGTTTTTTGAAGTTTAAAATAGTGTGTATTACATTCCAATCTGTGCTAATTATGAAATACTTGACCACAAACATCTAGCTATTTATAATGTTCAGATTTAATGTTAGAGTCATTGAATTTTAGAATGGAAGGTGACTCAATAGATCAATTATATCAGTGGTTCTTACTTTTTTAAGAGTTATGGGTTACTGTATATCTTAATTTTGGACCCTATTCTCCAGGAGATAAAATGTAAATGTATGTTCACATTTTATTCTGTGTGTGTGTGTGTGTGTGTGTGTGTGTGTGTATTAATTTATTTTAGCCAGCTTACAGATAGCTGAACTTTAGTACTTGAAAGGCTTTTAAGAAGCAATTCATTAACATACAGGTAGGCCGTCCTTAAACCATTCAAATAACTTTTACCCTTTTCTACTAATATGGCATAAGAGAAAGAACACAAGAACAAAAATCAGAGTTAATCGATCCTGTAAATAACTTGTTTGTTTTTCATCTTATCACTTAACACTTCTCATCCTTGGTTTCTCGTCAGTAAACTGACAGACTTGTGGTGCTAGAAGACATCTTGGAAGTCAAATTCAAGTGCTCAGACTTCATGTTATTATACAGGAACACTTCCCAAAACTCAAATCTTAATTTAAATATGGATTTTTTTAAAATAGCATTTAACAATATCTGTCATCTACTCCAGAATGCAAATACTCAGATGCAAAAATCTATCATTTAGCTAAGGGTACAAAACTAACATATGAAGCAATATGGAAAGTATTGATTTGTTAAACTGTGTGTGTACATGAGCTCCCTCACAAAGGCAGATTGAGTCTTTTCATTTGTCTGAGCTCATGCAATTCATACGTGGTAGAACTGGATGTGAACTTAGGTAGCTGGGCTTCAGGGTCTGTGCTGTTTACCGTAATACAACGTTGACTCCTAATGACAAGATCAGTGTGAGCAGAGGTGGTTGGAGAAGCTCTGAGTTGGTGCTGATACTTGAGCTGCCCCTTTAAAGGGAACGCTGTAGTGGAGAAAAGTGGACTTTTCAGGTGACTCAAGAGCATGGGCAGATTTCACAAGGAACTTACACTGCTTGCATTAATGGAGTCAGTATAACACTGGATACTTGGAGTCTCCCTGCTGGCATTCAGTTTTCTCTCATAGGAGTTACATTAATTCTAGCCATCAAACATTGCCTGGATCTGAGCTCCCTCTAATATTCATTTTCAAAGATATGCTGATACAACCCCCATCCTCCCTTTAGTGTTGCAACTGTCAACTTGATTCTCAAACAAAACTCTGTGCCCTTTCAGCTTCACCTAGGTCCTCCAACTTTTGTGGAGAACTAGCAGAGGATGGTATCAATAAGGCTCCTTCTAGTTCTAAAATTCTATAAAAATATAAAACTGGAAATAACAATGACCATAACATGTTTCTCTTTTTTCTTTATGGTATTCTTTATCCAAGTCACAAAAAAATAAAGATAGAACAATTTTTTACTTTTTGTGGCAAACTTTGCGTTCTTGTGTCCTGGTTCTATCATTGGTTGTGAAAAACTGCATCACCATGTGTTTCCTATTTGGGTAAATTTTATAATTATGTTATTTTTAAATATCAATTCTATTTCTTTTTATGGCTCCTTATTGAACATTTTTACAATGTTACATAAAGTCCACTTATGGAAAATACTGAAAACCACTGATTTGTCTAACTGAAATACATAATGGGAATATTGGTGCTTTCTCTGGAATTTTAAACATTACTTCAGATGTCAAATTTAAAAATGACAAAGGACTGGCAAAGGTACATAAAAAATATAAATAAATGTTTATAGTTGTTTTTTTTTTTGTAGGCCCTAAGCTCTTTGTTCACATTCTATAATATTTTTTTCAAATGATGTTTCTTTTCTCTGAGTCTCCTCCACTGGTATGTGAGCCCCTAGGGGTCAGAGAGTGTCTTAGTTATCTCAGCCCTTAGTTTGGTTCTGCCTGCAGTATGGAGGAAGGAAGGGAGGGATGGATGGAAGATTAAATAAAGAGCATGAAGGGTGAGAGGAAGAATTAATCTGCTTAGTAAAATTAACTTTTGGAAAACATTATTATATTAATATATATGCAAATATGTGAGGCATTGCATATTGCAGTTTTTCATGTTAACTAAATGAGTGTTACAATAAATTATTTGAGACTCCTTAGTTTGCAAGGTACAAAGATATACTTGAATTACCTTGAGGATAAGGATGTTTATTTTCAGAATATTAAGTGGAAAATTTCCATATATCTAAAATAAGGAGTTATAATACATTTTACCTTGAAATTTAGAAACACCCAAACAAATAAATAGTCATAAGCTGTAGACATTTTTATATGTTTAACCAATTATTACCCCAAATCCACTAATATTTATTATTCACTGTTGAACTACTTTTAAAACTTCTTGAGCTTCTTTCCTCATTTAGAGAATACTTACATATTCATTCATTGTGAGGTTTAAATGAGGACTTTATTTAAAAATATTTACTGTCTGGCTATATTATATGTGCTAAACTATATTATTAATTTCTTTCTCCATTTCTCTACTTAAAAAATGACAATAATTATGGTTTGTTCTGTGCAACATTGCCTGTTTTCTGCTCACAATAATAAAATATGTGAATGATTGTGAAACTTAAAAGAGCTTCACAAATATTTGCTTGGTACTGATATCAACCACTCAAGGTAATAGCTAACAAAGTAGGACCCAGAAACTTTCAGAAGTAGCATCCTTCTTTTTTAAAATCAAATCAAGTCATGAATGTAAATTAATTTGAGTGCTCAAAAGTGAGGACTAAATTCAATTACATACAAACATAAAATTTAAATACAACCTATAATCAAATATTTAAAACAAGTCATTAATAAGCTTCAATTTAAAAATAGATGAACAAAATACAAATAGATGAAAAGTCACTTATGTTTCTGGCCATTTCTGTAACAGTTCACTTAGTTTTTTATTTCTCAATAGGAAGTTGTCTTTCATCACTTACTTCAGAGCAAACAGAAAATTTCATTTCCAATAGTGAGTATTTATAAATAGCTTTATAATTGTTTCCAGTTTATAGTTTTAAAAAGGGTTCACTGGAATAATGTGAATTATTTGTATAATTGTTTCATGTCTTTGGAGTTTGCGCAAGGTGAGGAATATTTAATGAGCAAAAAGGAGTGCTTAGAATAAAAATGGTAGAGCCAGAAATAATCATATTTTTTAGAGAGCATCTTTTTCAAACTTCTTATCGAATCATTTTTTTTCCAAACAATAGCTGAGGTATCTGACAATCTAGGTTTGCTTGAGTAATTAAACCCCTACTATATAACCACATTTAGTGGAAAATTTGGAACTAGAACTCAGATAGGAGGGCCCAGTTCTGAGGCAGTGTTTAAATCAAGAATCTACCATTAGAATTTTGAGCACTGTCAAAAGTTGGCATGTGTGCTGGTTAGTATAGCAGGCTAACCACTGACTTTTTAGCAGGAGGGAAAAAAAAGCCACCATCATGTTCCTGAGCAGGTTGTAGTTTCCATGCTATAAATAATTGTACTAGACATACTTGGATGCAGAACATTTTAGGACACAGTAACTAAAGAAAGTTAAGTTTATATTCTTTAATGAGTACATATTTGAATATTTGCCTTTTCATGAATAGGAACATTGTCTTCTATACTCCAAATAAAAGCAGAGAAAATCCCACATATATTTTGTTCATTTATTATTTTTTTAAATAAGAAAGTATTGTATCTAGTAGCTCCCTAATAACCAAAGAGTTTCTTTCAATAAAATAATGTGACTCTCTTTAAAAATTGGTCAGTTCCTATTCATCATCAATAATATTTCTGTAAAATGGAGTCAAATTATTTTGTTGAATAGTTCCACTGATCAATTCAGATAATTTATTTTTTAATGTTTGTAGTATGAGATCTTACTATCCTGGGATTACCTGGCCCAAAAAATTTATTCATATGTGAAAATAAAATGAACTTTTATTAAATTCTCAAATGTCTTCATTATCTGTTATAGAATAAAAATTTATCTTTATAACTACTTTAAAATATTAAAATTATTTAAATTTTGTTTTTCTTATTACAAAACTTATACAAGTTATTGTAAAAAAAATCTGGGTAAGTAAAAAAAAAAGACATTAAGTAATTTTTGGTTTCTAGATTAGTGAGATTATAGTTCAATATTTCGGTCTTTATTTGTGGCCTTTCACATGTTTTTATACACATTTTTCCAAAATAAAGTTTAGAACACTCTGTTTGAACTTGTTTTTTAAAATATAATACTAGATCTTAAATATCTTTCTATGCCAATTAATTTTTTTCTACAATATTTAAATGGCTTATATTAATGTACCACAGATTCAAAAAGATTACATTATTAGACATAGTTTTTTTCAGTGTTTTATAAATATCCATGTTACATATCCATGTTGCTAAATGTTTGAAGATATATTCACATTGATTTCCCTTACGATAAATTCTAAGAAATGGATTTGCTGGACCAAAAAAGAATATACTTTTTAGAAAGCTTTTCGTTCATACAGCGAGACTGCCCTCCAGAAATGTTATCACATAAATTCTTTTTAAATAAAACCATATGAAAGATATCACTTTCATATGGCCCGGATGGTGGTCTTGTTTAATTAAAAACATCAGCCAGAAGTTTCTATCGTTAGAAAGTGGAAAGAAAGGAAGGAACAAAAACAATTGTCACAGAACAAAAACTGGAAAGGTTATTTTTAATATCAAACCAAGATCTACTCTCAGTTTGCAATAGGCTTTCCTTAGCAGACTAGGCAAATTATAATGACAATAGACTTTGTTTTGCCTTTTCAAAGCCTAATTCTCTCACAGCCCTCCTTTCCCTCCACTTTTCTTCAATTTGTACCTCCAGTCACTCCGATTCAGGTATTATTTCCTCAGTAAATGCCACCAGTGACATTTGGCTGCTTATCCTCTGAGGATCAGTCCCTTGTGAAGCTCATGCCCTGGTTCAGGTCATAGGCCAGAGATAGTGAAAGCTGACCTTGGGACAGTACTATGCATCTCACCACACTGTCCCATTAGCTGACCAGTTATAGGAATTCTGACATCATCTTGTATTTTGAAAGAGCTAATTTTTAAATCACCTAATACAAATTGTTCTTACCATACCAGGGCATAATAGGAGCTATTTCTCTTTTACATTTAACTGTTAACTTCTTACCACAAAAAAATATCAATTTTAGAGAGCGATGTTGTAAGTACAATAGCCTACTATTTAAGCCTCCTATAATTCTCAGAGTGTGATCCCTGGATCAGCAACATCCGTGTCACTTGGGCACTTGTTAGGACTGTAAACTCTCAGGCCTCATTGCTCTCTGACTGAATCAGAAACTCTGGTTGTAGGGCCCAGCACTACGGTTGAACAAGCCCACCAGGGAAATCTGATGCACGCTGAAGTTTGAGAACCACTGACCTAAGACAATATATGGAAGTTGTCAAGAGCCTTTGTTAAATCCAGATGATTTGGGAAGAATTTAATTTAATAGCAGGGAAGACTTCTTCCTCATCTTTCCATATATTTGAATTAGCTGTGGTACACAAAGCCTAAAATGATAACTTGAAAATGTGTGTAGGATCAACCACTTCTCCCTGGAAAATAGGAAATGTATTACTTCTAAAGTTACTGAGGCTGGAAAGTCATGTTTCTTAGGAACATTTTGATGTGATATTCCTAATTTAGCTGAGTACAGCTGAAAGGATGTTTCCTGTTAGTTCTCCTTATTTCCCCCAGGGGTTAGATGTACCCTCCCCATAAGATTTCTGGTTGTTGTGAGGAAAAGCTTTGATGTCATCATTCATCCAATTGTTTTCACTTGCAAAAACATATAATATCACGAGAGGAACTAACCCCATTAGTGTTTTCTCATAAGTGTTATTCAATTAAGATAATGGAATGATTTTTTGATATTTGAGAGAATCTTTGCTTGGGTTAAGAAACCCAAGGTTTAAAATAGATTTTAAAATCTCTTGAAAAAGCGAAGTTATTGCTAATATTTATAGGGTGCTATGTAACTTATAGATTGTAAAGATACAAAAAGTTAATGTATATGAGACATAAAATGTATGTGGCTGCTGCGCCTTCCTCTTGAACCAGGTGGAAGAATTCCAGGAAAAATCAACTATCCAATGAGAACAAAGACCTCCTTTCATCATTTAATTTCTCTAACCAAGACTTTTCTAAGGATCACTACAAAGGAAAATATGGGGAGGCATAGACTTTGGGCAGCAGATGCACAAAAGCCCTTTAAATGAGGCATGTCAGAGAGACAGCCTGTTGCTTGAACTTCACTGGGTTTTGAGACTGTTCTGACAAGCTTCCTTGACACTTTTCAGGTCTCCTGGGTGTGATCAGAGCTACCGCTCCCTACACTTGTGAGGGCAGGAGGGGCGGTGGTTGCTAGAGGAAGGGGAAGTGGGACAAAGGGAAGTTGAGATGGATCAAAGTGCATTTTACCACTAAAGCCTCCTCATGATATTTTGTTTCCCTATTGTTTATAAACGAGATTGCCAACTCTAGGTGAATGAAATAAAATGAAATATAAAATTATTCTTTTCAATTTATCACATTATCATTTTACTTTTCTCACAAGTGAGTATATTGACTCTTCAGAAAAGTGCATAATATTCTCAAGCAAAATTTACCCATGATCCATGAACAAACTCCTGAAGGTAAGAATTAGCCTGAAGATAGTAAAGAATGAATTAAACTACATAAAATAAAATTACCAAGACCTCTCAGTTATTATTGAGAGTATGTTAGATTTAAATAAGGAAAACAAATTTATAAGAAATGTGTACAAAAAGGTTGCACAAAAATAGTGGAGTTGTTCACAAGACCTATTGCATGTTTGGTTGTAGTTGAAAACAAATGACTAGATATGGAATTGGTATCCATTCTCTTAAAAAAGCATCCGTACCAAATAAACTTTAAAAGTTAAAATATAAAAATGTTTGGACTATCTCTTGTGTTTAATTTACCCCAGTCAAGCATGGATTCTATTAGGAGGGCTGATTTTTATATTTATATCACAGTGCGAAGTCATGCATTCAACAAAACTGTTACAAGTGTGGGCATGCAGAGAGACCAAGTGAATTTAAAACTAAGGTTACTTTATAATATTTAATTGTTTTATTGAAAAAAAGAGAAAGATTTACTGTTTCTTTAAATTATGAATCCCAAACTTGGAGTCAATTTCACCAGTCAGAAAAGTACTGAAAACAAATGATATAAGCCACTGTAGTAAACCACTAACTGTAAAGGCTGCTAAGTAAAGTTTGTTCAGGAAGAGTAGTAAGTCTGTATGATAGTACTTGTGCTACCACTGAATTTTATATGAAGTACAATCTGCATTGTGGAAAGTCATTGATGCAATCGCACAGAAATCATCAGATGCTGAAAAGGATACAGTAAACATTACACTTAAGATAATAGAAAACCACATTTTAAAATAATGTTAAGAGAAAGTCATATTTCTGAGAGGACATTCATGACAATATTCAAAATAGATCTTCTTACACTGATACTGGGACTGACTGGGTGGTATCAAATTAGGAATTTCCTGTTAGTTTATTAAAGTTTCTATTTGCAGAAGAACAGCTCACTTTTATATTTTTTAGGGTGTAAATATGCAAACAGAGCTTGATCCTTTTATATTATTCTTTCTGAATAACAATCTATAATAGTTACATAAAACTCTATGATTGATTTGAGTAAGTATCTCTTGGGACTTAGCAAACCTAGACTAAAGGGAATGAAAATCAATATTTATTGAAAAAAGCTTCCCGACAAGTTTTTCACCACATTTAGCTTTTAAAACAGTATTATGTTATGTTTACTGGTGGTGTAGGAAGCTGCCTCATAGGATGCATTAAGATTGTTAGATTGTGTAAAGTATGTTGGGCTTTGTTTATTCTTCTGAAAGATGAGTATTAAGATGAGCATTTTTGCTCTCCGTGATTTTGAGATGCAACCCTTTCTATTAAATAATTAATAATTGTAAATATGTAGACTCAAAAATACCCTTGCAGGGCAATAACACAACAGTTACTTTTAGAGTTGTCACGAGGATGAAAGTGAGAATGCATGTAAAATGTCTAGAATAATACTTGTGATACAATAGAAGCTCAATAAATTCTTCCCTTCTTACATCTCTTCTTCCTTTCCCCTGGGGACAGGTACCACTCTTTCAATGACCCTGCTCTTGTACATTTTGGAGATTCTATGAAAGCTTGTTATTTATTGTTCAAACTACTAAAGAGTTTTGCATTATAAGTGGATAAAATAGGAATCAGAAGAACCTAAAGTCATGTAGAGCCTAAAGTAAAGTGATTGCAAGCCTAGTTTTAAAAACTTTGATGGCTTATATATTTGGGTAACTATTTAGCATCTGATGCTTTGGCCAAAAACAAATCTCATAAGTTCATGGGATTTTTGCAGTTATATTAGTCACTTTGGGGTTGTAGGAAATAAAATGTTTTCCCCAACTCCCCCATCTTTAATATATTCTCATGATCTTCTCTTTATATTTTTTCTTGACAAAACATCTAATCCATGTAGCTTAAAGACACACATATACAAACACAGGTATAAATAAAATATATCTGTGAATTATATATATAAAGTAGATATATACAAATTAAGTGTATATACTAAATATTTGAACTAAATGTACACATACATATTAAATATAGATAATAATATATATGTGCTCTAATATACCTAAATAAATGAAATATACTATATAAAATTAAGCTATATCAATATCTGTATTCATATTCATACCTATATATGTATCTTCATTATACCATGTCTTGACTAGGTGCTAGAAATTGTGCTAGGAATGTTAGATGAATAAAATACAGTTTCTGTCCTTATGAAGTTAATATTTTATTTGGTGAAGCAGATTAAGAAATATGTATTTATATATATATAAATTATATAACAAACAAACAAACAAACAAATAAATAAATAAATAAATATATGTATATATACACACAATAGTGTTTATATGTGACACAATAGACCCTAACAAAGAGAAATAATGGTAGAAGGCAAAGCAGTTCTGCATATGAGGTGGTTGGACAAGGTTTTCTTGGCCAGGTGACTTTTGACTTTTATGATGATTCATTGAGGGAAATGATTGGGAGAGAGCAAAGGTCATAGTAGCATGACAGCACATGGCTTGCTTTTTTGGGGAGGTGTGTAAGTGTGGGTAGAACCAAGTCGTTCGGTTCGAGAGGATTGTTAACAGCAGAAGATGAATCTGAAAGTGAATTAAAGTACTGTCTACCCTGAGTGAAACAAGTGTGAAACTATATTTCAGAGGCAAATGTACTGTAGGAAACATGAATGAGAAATTATCTTTTTTCCTCTGGAAATTTAAATTGGAAATTGGAAGAGATAGTAACAAGCGAACTTAAAAATTAAAACAGATTGTGACGAGAAGTCTAAACCGGGACTTCTCAAACTCTAATGTGTACACAATTGGGCTGGGATCTTGATGCAACGCAGATTCTGACTGGCTAAGTCTGGGTAGACCTGAGACCCTCCCAGGTATTGCCTAGGCTTCTGTTCTGCAGACTGTCATTTGAGTAGTGAGGGGCTACAACCTGAGAGGAATGTGTAGAGAAATAAGTTCTGGCAAGAAAGGTCTAGAGTGGGTACTCTGGGAGCTGCTTCTGCGTGGACCAGCAGGCCTTCTTGGACTGCCTGGGGGGTGGAACTGAACTGGCAGGAAGCATAGGCACAGAGGCAGGCAGGGCACAGTTGAAGAAAAATTAATTTGGAAAAAATTATTAGAATTTCATGGTGGGAGCAGTTTTATATAACCAATGACTCACAATAGTTTTGCCTGTCCTAAAATAACATGGTGAGAATTAACAAATTTATTTCCCAAAATACATGAGTGTTCTGTGGGATAGGGTAATGTTTACATGTTGTACTTCCCCAAATGACAAACTATTACTAATCCTATTACATGTGCCCAATGTCCTGAAAGTTCAGCTTTAATCTGCTTTTTTTGTTATTTTCTCATCCTTTGAACTCCAAAGTCTTCCCATGACCCTGCATGCTCAGACGGCTCTCTAGCACTCGTCTCTCCTCCTCTACACCTATCAAAATAAACTAATATTTTAGCATTTTGCAATTTATTCCACTTCTTTAATCCTTTTCTTGACATAGCAGATGTCTTGAAATGACTGGCCTCCCCCTGTCTAAGGTAAGTTTCCCCATGGGTACAAATGTCTCCATGTTAGAAATAATTTCTTGACTTATGTTCCCTTCTGGCTACTGCCCTCTTGTCTTTCCTTTGCTCTATCTTAACACTTCTTCACTTCACATTCATTCACTAACCCACTGCAATCTGATTCCTATCTGTTCTCCTTGGAATGGTTTAACTGAAATGCCTCTTCCCAAGTCACCGATGAACTGTTAAATGAAACGGGTACTTAAGTGTCTTATTTTACTTGATGTGCATTTTATTTTCATGCCAAAGTTCCCTTCCTCTTTCATAAGAGGCTCCTTTTATTGGTTCCTGTGCGACCACTTGCTCCTGTTTCTCTTTGACAGAAGTTCCTACTCAGGCTTTTTTATTTTCCACTTAGTCTCTAAAATTTGGTTTTCCCATGTACAAAATGTATAATATGAGGATTATATCTACCCTAGGATTCTTAGAATAATAAGGGTTGTATGTAACATACATGACACCGCATCTTGACATAGTTTGAATTCAATAACTAGTAGCTAATATAGGCTGTGGTTAAGACTTTAGATTCTGGACTCAGACTTCCTGCATTCAAATTCTGCCTCTGTTACTTTTCAGCTTTGTGACTTTGGAAAAATTCCTCATCCTCTGCTTCTTTATTTCCTCATCTGTAAGATGGAGGCCATAATAGTACCTGCTTCACAAGGTTGTGAGGATTCAGTGATGTATTGTGTTTAAAGTACCTACTACAGTGACTTGTAAATAATAAACTCCCAATTATTATTAGCTATTAAGAAAATTAATCTTATTTCATTATTCAATTTGGTAATAAAATTTCCCTAAACCAGCTTTAACTTTTGGTTTGTCATATGATGACCACAAACCTTTCCAAACTTTTAAAGCAATTTTATTTTTTTCTTTGAGTACTTTTAGTTGACCTTATACAAAGGATTTAAATGTGACCAAGAATGAAAAGTAGGTAAACGCTGTGCTTGCTTTCTCTCATGATCACATCAAAATTTCAACTAAACTACAGAACAACCACCATTGAGAATTGCCTGAAGTCTAGCTAAACTTAAGTCTTACAACTAAAGGCATATAGAGGAAGCCACCTTGAGACTGGTAGGAGGGGTGGAGACATGGAAAGGGCTGGTCCCACATCCTCATGTGGTGGTTAAAAATCGGGACAGTTATCTCAGCTGTGGAGGTTCCCCCTGAGGAGTGAGGGGTCCCAGCCTCAGACCAGCCCCTCCAGTCCAGGGTTCCAGTGCTGGGAAGAGAAGTACCCACAACTTTTGGCAGTGAAAACAGGTGGAGATTGTGGCTGAGTGAGACAGAGGTCTGCTGGACTCCCAGGATTTCCTCTTAAGACTAACTCGCTAACAAACTCACTTGTCCTGAGCTCCAGTGTTGTGGCAGCAGCTCAGAAGTCACCAGAAACATAGAGGAAGGAACTGAATTGTCTGGTTTCAGGGAGAGAGCTGGAGGGCCAGTTACCTCCCAGAGAAAAGTGCTAGTAAAATGCATTGTTTCTTTGTTGAACCCTCCATGCTTCCCAGGTGTAGACGCAGAAAGTTGCCACATCTAAGTCTTCATCAACCTTGCTATCACCTTTCACTCAACCCTGGTGATTTCCTGAGACCCCTGCCATACCTAACTTGGGGGCCCATCGAAGCCACTTCCAGTGGCTTTTCCATATAAACAGCCTGTCTTGGCTCATGCTGCCAAATTGCCTAAAATCTTTCAAAGATTCAAAAAACCCAAATAAGTAGCTTTTGGCCTCAGTATGCCCTGTACCTCTGGCTGAGCAGCCCCAAGCCTGGCACTAACAGCAGCAGGCCTCGGTTCTTGCTTAGCCTCTCCCAGGCATTGCTAAGCTCAGCATTGGTTGCAGACATCTGTGAATTGCTTTGGGTCTCATATCAGGGGCCCCAAGCAGTGCACAGGCTGTGGCTGAACTTGGCCTGCAGCAGGGACCCTCCCAGGGACGTTCCAAGCACTTGGAATGCTCAGTAGTCAGTTTTGGACCAAGCCAGAGAACCATCAAGCTACCTCCCTGGGCAACACACCCAAAGTGAAGACTGGGCAGGAACCAGAGCCCTGCTACAGAGAATCCTGCTCTGTAGGGCCAGCCCCTGCACAACAGTTCCTCCAATGTTGTCACAACCAGTCCTCAAAATCTATCTGCTTGAGGGTCAATCCCTCCTATTGATTTTCAAACAGCAACCAAAGCTCAACTATAACAGGAAGGCACACACAACCCACACAAGGGACACACCTGGAGCACCCAGCTTTGTTGTGTCCCACTGTGCCACTGGGCCCCACAGGCCACCTACTGCATGAGGCCACTCTAAGACCAGGAGACATAGCAGCCCTACTTAATACATAGAAACAAACACAAGGATGCAGCCAAAATAAGGAGACAAAGAAACATGTCACAAATGAGAGAACTGAACAAAGCTCCAGAAAAAGAACTAAACAAAATGGAGACAAGCAATCTAACAGACACAGAGTTCAAAACACTGGTTATAATAATGCTCACTGAACTTAGGGGAAGAGTAGATGAATTCAATGAGGACTTTAACAAAGAGATAGAAAACATAAAAACTGAGATAGAAAACATAAAAAAAAGAGTCAGAAATGAGGAATACAATAATTGAAATAAAGACTACATTAGAGGGACTCAACAATAGGTTATATGAAGCAGAGGACTGAAAAAGTGATTTAGAAGATAAGGTAACAGAAAATACCCATTCAGAGACACACACACACACACACACACACACACACACACACACACACACACTAAAATAAAAAAGGAATTCAAAATAGGATAGTTTAAGAGGCCTGAGGGACAACATCAAACACACCAACATTTGCATCATTGGGGTACCAGAAGGAGAAGAGAGAGAGCAGGGAATTGAAAACCTATTCAAAGAAATAATGACAGAAAACTTACTAAACTTGGTGAAGGAAATAGACATACAAGCTCAGGGTGTGCAGAGAGTCTCAACCAAGATGAACCAAAAGAGACTCATACCTAGACACATCATAATTAAAATGCCAAAGGTTAAAGACAAATAGAGAATCTTAGCAGCAAGAGAAAAGCAGTTAGTTACCTAAAAGGGAGCTCCCATAAGACTGCCAGATGATTTCTCAACAGAAACTTTGTAGGCCAGAAGGGATTAGCATGAAATTTTCAAAGTGATAAAAAGTAAGGCCCTAAATCATGATTATTCTGCCCAGCAAAGCTATCATTTAAAATTGAAGGACAGATAAAGAGCTTCCCAGACAAAAAAAAAGCTAAAGGAGTTCATCACCACCAAACCAGTGTTACAAGACATGTTAGAGGAACTTCTTTAAGAAAAAGAACAAGAAGAAAGATAAAAAACATGAATAATAAAATGGCAATAACTGCATATCTATCAACAATTACTTTAAATGTAAATAGATTAAATGCTCCAGTCAAAAACATAGGGTGGCTGAGTGATAAGAAAACAAGACCTTTACATATGCTGCCTATAAGAAACTCACTTTAGATCAAAAGACACACATAGACTGCAAGTAAAGGATGGGAAAAGATATTTCATGAAAATGAGAATTAAATTTAAAAAGTTTGGGTAGCAAAAGTTATATGAGACAAACATACATTGAAACAAAGACTATAACAAGAGATAAAGAAGGACCCAGTAATCCCACTTCTGGGTATTTATATGAAGAAACCCAAAACACTACTTCAAAGGGACATATGCATCCATATGTTCATTACAGCATTATTTATAATAGCCAAGATTTGGAGGCAACCTGGGGGTCTGTCAATGGATGAATGGATAAAGAAGAGGTGGCACATATGTACAATGGAATATTACTCAGCAATTAAGAAGAATTAAATCTTGCCATCTGTGACAACATGGATGGACTTAGAGGCTGTTGTGCTGAGTGGAGTAAGTCAGGCCGCGAGTCATATGGTTTCACTTATATGTAGAATCTAAAGAACAAAACAGAAATAGACTCATAGATACAGAGTACATTTTAATGGTTGCCAGCTGGGAAGGGGTTGGGAGGGTGGTTGAAGGAGGGGAAAAGATTAAGAAGTACAAATTAGTAGTAAGAAAATAGTCATGGGGATGTAAAGTATAGCATAAGGAATACAAGGTTGGACAAGTAAGTTCGTGAATTCATCCTCAAAAAATTGCTGCATACCTCATTGCTGAATATCACTATGGTCAACTTTGAAGTACTTCCTGTGGGAAGCTATGCACCGATGCCAACCTTCAAAGCATTTTTGGAACGACTTTTTTGGAATGACCATCAGAGCTGTCTTCGTATTACCTTCGATGTCCTGAATGTCATCAAAAGTCTTCCTTTCAATATTTCCTTTATCTGTGGGTAAAGAAAGAAAGTCATTGGGGGCCAGATCAGGTGAGTAGGGAGGGTGTTCCAATACAGTTATTTGTTTACTGGCTAAAAACTCCCTCACATACAGTGTCGTGTGAGCTGGTGCATCGCCATGATGCAAGAGCCATGAATTGTTGGCAAAAAGTTCAGGTCATCTAACTTTTTCACGCAGCCTTTTCAGCACTTGCAAATAGTAAACTTGGTTAACTGTTTGTCCAATTTGTACAAATTCATAATGAATAATCTCTCTGATATAAAAAAAGGTTAGCACATCATTGCAACAAGCTAGTGAAATTCTCAGCCCTCATATAATTAGTAATATTGTAATAACTATGTATGGTGTAAACAGATACTAGATTTATCAGGGTGATCACTTTGTAAATTGTGTAAATGTCTAATCAATATGTTGCACTCCTGAAAGTAATATAATATTGTATGTCAACTGTAATTGAAAAATAAAATAATGATTAAAAATAAATAAATGCTTGGATGCATAAACTTGAAAATGAAAAAAGAAAGGATTTAGATAACATGAACACGTTTTCTCTCAGTAGTTTCTAATTCACTTGGTTAGCTCTCCTTCTGCTGAGTGAAGGGCATCCCTTTATTCCACTGCTTACCTTGGTAAAGAGGCTGGCTCTACTCTCACTTTTAATATTTTTGAAAGCACTCAGGTGGTAAAAAGATGCAGGAACTTGGAACAAGGAGCCAGAGATTCATATCCTGGCTCTTGCACCAACTCATCATATGACTTTAGTTTCTACAACTGAAAGATGAAAATATCTGCCTCAAATATAAAGCACATACAAAAACAGCCAAAATTATGAATTGCAAAAATCTATAGGGTGCAAAATTACAAAGCACTCTGCAAATATGAAATGTAGCCAGACTGCATAATTTATAATTTCTCTTAGCATCTTAATGATCTAAATTTTGGTTATTATCACAAAATGAGTTTATATGATTTTTGGCTCATTTAACTGGGCTGATGTAGCTTCCTATCTTTACTCAACCTGGGCTCCTATTTTCAAGCCTATGATGGACTCTACTTTTCTACTCCAATGGTTTTTGGGTTTTGAATCTCAAAGTTTCAAACTTTTCACATAAATGATTTGCCCTTCTATCTTAATGCACATTGAAAGAAAAATAAAAACAAATACTAACCATCCTTCAAGATATGTAACTAAAACAAAACTAAAACCAAAAAACAACAACAAAACCCACAGCTGTTGGAAACAAGCATTGCCTCTTGAAAACAAAACTATGTCTCTTCTTGGTTCCAGTACAATACTTTAAAGTTCGAAGAAGCATTGACATGAAAAATAGGCAGTGTAGTTGATGCAAGCACATTTTTGGTGAACACATTAGCTGAAAAAGGACAATATTGGCTGATGAGTTTTTACCTGGTGTCTAAGCCAACAATAATTGCATTGGCAATAAGGATAGGCTTATAATCGATTCAAATTTGGATTGTACATGACAGTGCCACTGTTTTTTGTGTTATATATAATCAGCTGAACGAACAAAATATTAAATCCACTTAACACATGCAGTTTAGCCTGGAGGAAGATGATTCTGCCAGCAATGACTAAGGTTTATCTCTGATGGGTTTTCAGTCAGTTAAAGTAGAAAGCATATAATTTTCTATCAACATAGACAAAATTTTCTCCAATGGGAAGTATGTTGGGGGTGGGTAGGTGGAGATCCTCTGTTAACTTAGCATCCACAGCTTGCCAGCATGCGGATTTATGCATATGTATTTCATGTTCAATTTTTTTGTGATGCAAGAATAATATCATCAACTTTAAATGGGTTAATTTTATTTCATCCTTTCCATAGCTTGTAATTTACCAGAATAGTGGGATGTTTAGCAAAGATCATGAAATCATTTTTTAAAAAAATTTTAGTCACATGTTTCTAATGTCTTGTTTGCAGAAAATCTAACTTCTTTTTCCCCCAGCTGGAGGTGATCTCTCTCATACACGTTTATTTATTTATTTTTATCTTTTATGGCATGTTCCACTTCCTGTTTTAGCTTAGAGATACCTATATGTGTTTTATTTGTCCCATTAGAATGTAAAACAGCCTTGAGAAAAGGTGCCTTACGCACTGTATTTCCAGTATTTTGAATAGATAAGGTGCTTAAAAAATAGAATATGTAAATACATCAATAAATGGCTGCCTTGAATAACAACAGCAAAACAACTTATAGTCCCTGAGAATAGACAAGAGAGATCCAGTAGAAGATGTCCGTGGCTTGGGTAAAAAAACAATCTCTGCTGTTTTCTGGCTACTGAGGAGCCTAGAAGTTGGTGTGACCTTAGGCAACATGCTTATTCTTTCTAAGCTTAAGTTTTATAACCTGTAAAATGGAAATATTTTATGTCTAACTCACAAAGTGATGTGAAGCATCAAGTTAGGAAATACATGTAAAGGTGTTTTGTGAACTACAAAGTGCAATATAAATGTATGAAATCAAACCATATGTGTTGGGGAATGTAGAGCTTTGACTAATTCATACATTTAACTGAGTTTGTGGTCTTTAGGAGAAATTTATGAGCCATGCATTAAATATTTGAAAGGGTTCCTGCCTCATAGTAAGGTACGCAGTACATATTTGATGAGCTGAATTACTGGAAATTTCAATTATTGAAAAGGCCCCCTTAGAGAGTCAAGGGAATCGTGCTCTGAATTGGCACACAGGAAGAAGAAGCTGACCGCTGGCCGTGTGACTGTGATGATCACTGGATTTGTGCTCAGATTACAGTTCTACAGAGCTTTGGATCCATTCCTTACAAGAGCTGCTTAAAAGAGCTGTGTAGAATTTTACCTAGAGGGGTCAATAAGGACTATTTCTTCGATTGCTCAACAGAAGTAGCGCTCAGAAATTACCCTTGAGCTATCCAGCTAGAGGAAATCTCAGCTGTTCTAGAGGGAAGATATACCTAAAACTTAGAGTGATTCAGGCAAGCTGATACTGAAGGCAATTTTCATTAGTGGTTGCTGCCAAATAAAGCCATAGCAAGTTGCTATGATCTAAATTATTTAATTTATTCAAAATCTATTTATTGAATGCCTGCTTTATGTCAGCCGCTGTTTATGCACAAGAATTCAAGGGAGGGGAAGAGAGATGAAAATTCCTCCCATCGTGGGTAAAACTCCTCAAGAATCGCTATTGGAAAGTACTGTCACCAGAAGCTGGTGTCGATGGATAACTGACTAATGGCAGCAGCTGGGCCCTGGGATCAAAGAATGGTACACGCTGACAGAAGCACCTGTGGAGGGAAACCAGAAATTTCTCCACCATCCCAATATGAAACATCTTGACATTCAGGGGAAGAATGGAGATCATTGATTACTAAAAATAAACTTTTATTTTTCTATAAGAAAAGTTATTGCTTGATTCCCATGTCTACTTACTTTGACTAATTCCCCACATCTGTATGCAGGTCTCCTCTCTGATATTACTTTTCACTTTCTAGCTTATATTATGGTTACTTATCTTAAAGGAAAGAAAAATTAAAATTAAGCAAAATTGTCATCATTGCTGGAAAAATCTATGTATAAATGCAACCATGCATTAATAAGAAGTCTAAAATAGTTTTTAAAAGTTGGGTGACATGAACACCACTACGTAATTGAAGCAAATGAATTTAAAGTAGATGCTCAGAGGTGAATGTCTGCTAGGTGTACCAAGAAAAAAACATGCAATAGAACAAAAAGATAATACAATTTGTTTCCATTAAAAAAATTTGCATGACTCACTAGCAAAATTCTCTTCCCATGGCCTCTTGACGTATTATTTTGACCTGTGGTGGACTCTCCAGTACTTTTAAACATCTTTATTTGGTATTCACTATAGTATGTTGAAATGATGCCAAAAAATTGAAAAGAGCATAAAACATTTATGGGATGAAAATGCATTCTATGGACTCTTGAATATCACTGAGAGAAGTTGAATGTGTTTGGGCAAAATAAGAGAATTGAGGTTAATAAAATAAAAAATAAAAAGTTTTTCTTTTAAAATTTTGCCATTCAGAACAGTTGCTTACATTTTATAGATTTATTGGTTATAGTTTCAGATTAAGAGCATGGACTTTGAGGTCAACCTGCTTAGGTTTCAACATTTATTGGTTATGTGATCTTGGAAAACTGCTTATCTCCATCCTATGGATAAAGCAACTGAGGCTCAGAGAGATCATTTTTGGTACCTACTTTATAGGTTGTTAGGAGAATCAAATAAAATAATGCATGTAAGGCACTCAGCATAGTACCTACATCCTATTATGTATACAATAGATGTTTGGTGACATCCTATTATGTATACATAGATGTTTGGTGATGGTGATATTATTCCTAATCATTTATATCTTATCATACTTTGTTTAATTCTCTGCCAGATACTCATTTCATTACCAGTATGGCTCACATACCATTTTAATGATTATGAGCAGTGGTGTTTTCAAATCTAAACAATTTTAATTCTAAAATCTTCTAATAGCTTATTTAAAGGGCTTCTGATTCAAATGAAGACTAACTATGTGGTAAATATTTTTACAAACTTTTGAAGGAAAAAGACAAAACTGCAGTTAACCTTGAAAAGACATTTCTATTAATGGCATTCAATAATCTAATTTGACAATTAACCATAACTTCCCTATAGCCTTGTAAATATAAATTCTTGTATATATCAATCAACTTTTGCCGAGTGTTCTCTGTGCACCAAACATGGGTATGTACACAGCAGAGAGATGTTGCTAATTCAGCAGCGGAGAGTAAAATTGGCCCCCAGTTCAAAATGAGTTAATGGGTGCAGGATACAGAGATATAGAAAGTTTTTTCTTTATTTCAGTGGCACCCTAAAAGTAAGAATTACTTATGAACACATCTATTTGATGTTTCAGTTAGCTTAGTTCTGTTTTCAAGTGACAGTAAACCCAGCACTCACTGGCTAAAACCAAAACCAAAACAAAACCACAATAACAAATAGGTAATTTATTGGCTCACTCAACTGAAATTTCCAGGTGCAGCATAATCTAAGGGCTCAAATTATGTCATTGAAAATCTGTTTTTCTGCATCTGTCATTTCTGCTTTCCAATTTACTGGCTTTAGCCTCTGTTCCACAAACTATAAAGAAGGCTACAAAATAGCCACCAGTAGCCCAGACCCATTTCTTCCCAGGTAAAAGGGGGCTGTCTTACCAGTATTCTTGACCAAATCTGTTACTGTGGAGAGGGAATTTGACCTACAGATGAACTTGTCCTGGGTCAGGGTCCTTCCTAAGAGCCACACAAGGTGAGAGGAGATGAGAGAGGACCCTGGAAGAAAAGTATGGGTACTTTTGCCAGAACAACAGAGACTATATGCTCAGCAGGAAAAATAACTAATGTCCATCATATGAGAAGTATTTAAATTGAGGCTGAATCTATCATAGGTATTATAGACTCTACAGTGCAGAGTTAACGTTGCCCTGAATGGGACTTGAATTAACATGATCATGAATGAATGTCCTTTTCAACTCTACAATGTGCATTTGTGATTTTATGATGTGAAGGTGTTCATAAATGAATAACTGTATGAGGAACATAAAAAAGGAAATCATTTAAAATGGTAGCAAGATTCTGGCAGATATGGTAATCTATTCTGAAATTTATCAAATCATACGACAAATATGATTGATACATTTCTTTTACCAGACTTTTTCTATAAGAACAGACATTGGTTCATCATAAGGAGTCAGTTATGATAATCACATTAGTTATTGGCAAATCATAGCATCCCTGTGAGACATATTAGTGTTAAAGATGAATTCCCATAACTCTTTCCTCAAGGATCTTTGAATCTGTCTTTTACTTTTAGAGAGAATAAAATAATAATAGCAAACATTTATTGAGTACCTTTGATATGGTAGCCACTGCACTTAGAAGTTCACAGATGTTACTCAGTGAGTTCTAACCACAATCCTATGAATAGAGTAGTATAATTATTCCTGTTTTACAGATGAGAAAATGGATGATTAAAGAGATTAACTAACAAGCAATGTGGCTTGCAAATTATATAACAATCATGTGATGCATATTTTTACCTATTTGTAATGCTATTTAATATGACAGTTCAGATTGTCAAAGAATAAATAGAAATTTGACTTATTATTTAATCAATATTAAATATATTAACATTTTGACTATTATTTTGGTTAATATGTTATATTTATTAATATAATCATACAGTAAGGTATTATATATAGTTATTTTTCAAAACTGCAACAGAAATGGATCTAGAGAGTATTATGCTAAGTGAAATAATCATGCAGAGAAAGACAAGTACTGTATGGATTCACTCATATGAAGAATTCAAAAACACAAAACAAAACAAAACAGAAACAGACTCATAGAAACAAAGACCAAAGGGATGGCTACCAGAAGAAAAGCTGTGGAGGTATGAGTGAAAAGGGGACGGGGAATACAATCAATAATATTGTGATAAGTTTACACAGTAACAGATGATTACCAGAATTAGTGGTGTGATCACATTATAAGGTATAAAAATGTTGAATCACTATATTGTACACCTAAAATTAATAATAACTAATATAATATTATATACAAATGATACTTAAATAAAAAATAAATAAAAAAACTTAGTTTTGACAACTGTTTAATTACTTTGTATTAAACAGCTTCATACCAAGAATGTCACAGCCTATATTACTTTGTAGTCTTCAGTAACTCATTTATAAATAATTTTGAGAAAAAATAGTTGGCAAACAATTTCCTGAATTTTACAAACTCTGCTGAATATTTATGATGACAGAATATTTTTGACTATTGGATACAGTTGACATTGAAATATAATAATATACTGTGGAAAATAATAGCCTTGTCACTTTTTTGTACTATTAATACATTGTCTTTCAGTTCTTCCATCTATTCTTTGCATGAATTTCTGTCAGTTTGATTTCATAACATTCTAAAAACTACTATGCAGAAAGTTGTTAGGACTTTGGGATGTTTTGAAAATAAAATCAGAGAGCACACACAAACTTGGACCAAGTTGTAAAGCCCCAAAAGTAATACCCTAGACAGTATTAATCTGGAAATCAGGTCAAAGGAGGTGTGTGTGAATGTGTGTGCATGTGCATGCATGTAGGTGTCTTATGGTGTCAGATTCTTGAGCATCCTATCTTTAGAGAAAATAACCAACAAAATGGGAGAAGGTGACAATCTAGGAAAATAGGGGGAACCAGTGTCACTGAACACCTGTGCGATTCTCATAAAAATGTATGTGATATAAATCCACAAACTCAGAATAAAGGATGAATGGTGACATTTTATTTTTTATATCTAGTACAAGTACCTATAGTATAGAGTCTCAAGTACTTAGATGCAGCCAAACCTCCTGAATAGATAATAATGATAATTTTCTGGAAAATGGATGAACAAGACATTAAAAATAATAGGTTGCTGATTGCCTGACTTGTTCCATATAAAATGTATTTCCTTTTGCTAGGTATCAGATGTGATAAACTATATGACAAGTGATGCGTGCTATTTTAGTTTACCAATTATTTAAAAGTAGACTGATAATATGGTCAAATTGGGATGGATGAAGGCAACAAAAATCTGGATATAGAAAAAAAGGACTAAATGAGAATTTGAATATTTTAAAATCAATTAGTATAAACTCATAAGTGGTCTGCATTTGGTAGGGGCTATTAAAACATTTAGACAATGAACCCTATCTCACTGATATTACAATTCGTATTATATACTTAACATTCTTATTTTAAAGTCTAAAAGTTATTCATAGCAGCGCAGGCTCATCATATAAATATTTACCTCTTATTTTTTCACCTACCATTGCTAACTTCCCATGATGGTCATTTATCTTATTTTCCATTTTCTCCTTTCTATTTTTCAAAGAGTCTGTCCTCTTAGCTCTGGGAACTTTTGCTTATTTGCATACTTTCACTTATTGGCTCAAGTCAGGGAATTAGCAAATTGACAATTCTTCATCATGCTCCACTTCTCCTATTTGCTACAATCAATGCAAGGAGATATTTAAGCATTGGCTCCAAGGCTAAGGATGAAGTACTATTGTCCAGTCTGAAATGTGGCAAGAATGATTAACTTCATGAGAATTCCTCCTGTAATCTTTATACCCCAGCATGTCAATTCATTTTTGTTTTCTCCTTGGTACTTCCATTACATTTTATTTAGAGAAGCAAATGTGAGAAGTTAAAAGGCATCTGGTTCACAAACTTCTGGCAATGGCTTGATCTGAAATGTAAGTTCTGTACTTTGTGGGTCAACTGATTCAGACTGTATCAGGCCCCGGCGGGTTAGTCATTTTAAAGGCCACATGCCATCCGGTGAGATTGTCCTTCCAGCATGACTTTCATTCCCCCTTTCCTTCTGTCACCTTCATACAGAGGTCATTCAGTGTGGTCTGGATTGGAGATGACCTTTCTATGATAGCCAGGTCTGGTAATTGTTTTCCTTACTCTTTGTAATAAAAATAATAATTAGTAACATGAACCTTTGTAAAGATAATCTTTCTGTTATAGATTCAGCCACAGACCCTTTGCTGCTAAATGTTTTTACTCAATGTGTTATTTACTAGGAACAACTAATGCTCTGTGAATGGCTCTGTTGTCCCTTTTTAAATCCCTTGGTTTCCAGAAGTCATCACTAGTTATCTTAAATAACTGTAGGAGTAAAAACCTTCGATGTTAAAAAAAACACATGGGAAGTGCCACGTAAATGCTTATCACAATGTCAGGAATTCTAGGCTTTCAGCTTGCCAGAAAACCAGACACACCTTGAGCGTTACTCAAAACATTAATGAGAATATATGTTAAAACTCCAGTCTAACTAATCCAGGCAGGTCATCAGATAGCCAAGCAGATGTAATAATTCTGCAAAACCTGTTCTTTTGCACTTCTTCCTCTCCTGCCCTGTCCTTACCCCTTCTTCTTTTCCCCAACAACTGTACTCCTGCTTGAATCAGCTGTGTAGTCTCTGACACAAAGTTGAATAAAAGGTTGTTCCTTTCTCATCTTCAGAGACCTAGATGTAGTGAGGGTGGGGAGAAGTGTTATGGAAATAAATAACCACAAGACAATGTATTAAGTGTTCTGAAAATTTAGCTCTTTGAAAATATTATAGAACTACCTTATGACCTAGTAATTACACTTCTGGGTATTTATTCAAAGAAATCCAAAACACTAATTTGAAAAGATATATGCATCCCTTATGTTTATTGCAGCATTATTTACAGTAGCCAAGATATGGAAGCAACCTAGTAGATGCCCATCAATGGACAGCTAGATAAAGAAGATGTGGTATGTATATGCAATGGAGTATTAGTTGGCCATAATAAAGAATAAAATCTTACCACTTGCAACAACATTGATAAACCTGGGAGGTATTATGCTAAGTGAAATAAGTCAAACAGAGAAAGATAAATATCATATGATCTCACTTATATGTGGAACCTAAAGAACAAAATAAATGAACAAACAAAATGGAAACAGACTATTCATAGATACAGAGAACAAGCTGATGGTTGCCAGATGGGATAGGGTTGGAGAGATGGGTAAAAAAGGGAATGGATTAAGAAGTACAAATTGGTAGTTATGAAATAGTCAAGGGGATATAAAGTACAGCATAGGGAATATAGTACATAATATTGTAATAACTGTGTGTAGTGCCAGGTGAGTACTGGACTAATCAGGGTGATCACTTCATAAATTATACAAAAGTGTAACCACTATGTTGTACACCTGAAATTAATATGAAATAGATTAAATGTCAACTGTAATTGAGAAAAGATTTAGCTTTTTGGAAATGTAAATTTCCCTTAACATATGTATATCTTTTATTTACATTTCAAAATTCAACTTTTGAGCACACTTTTTGGAAAGGAGACAACCTGTGTAGACTTAAAATTTGTTACTGCAGATTTGCAGACCGAAACCAGAGAAAAAGTGTATTTACCAGAGGAATGTGCCTGAAGCAGGAAGAGAAAAGCATTAAGAATGGAACTTGGGGAATTCCATATTATTCTTAACATTTTTTTTTTACCATAGTAATTTTATTTTTTCAGTAAATAAAATTTAGAAGACAAAGGCAGAAAAAAATACCTATGTATCTAGCTCTTTAAACTCAACCATTATTAAAATAGATTTTTTAATAGATTCTTCTAGCATTCTTCTCCCACATTTAAAGATCTTTTTGATTTTTAACTCCATTTGGAATGTGGGCAATAACATAAGGCATAGATGAAGGAAGAGGAACCTCTGAAGACAATTGAAAGGATGAAAGAGCAGAAGCAGGTTAAAAACTGATAGAGGACATCTGGAGAAGCTAAGGAAAAAATTTTTTGACTGATCAATACTGCCAACAGGACTGCTGTTGAAAACCATTATATATGATAATTAGGACGTATTCAGTGATGTTAGGCAGACCAGTTTTATGTAAAAGATGATTGTAAGGCTCAGTTTAGAGTTAATTAAATCTATAGGCCGTTTTCATTAAAATATGCCTTAAGCATATGGCTGATATTCAGTCATAAAACACATGAATATCCCAAAATACTAAAGGCCTACTGAAGAACCCATACAACAAAGACTATAACGAAGATGAACAAATTACAAACCTTTGCCAGAAAACAATCAGAAAAAAACCCTAAATAACTGATACTACTAGTTAGCCATTTCATGTCTATCATTGGCTCAGTTTTTCAGGATAGGATATTATTTTAAGTTTCTGTGTGTGTTCTTATGGGGAGAACATCATTTGTTAACATAGTGGTTCTGAAGGAGAGCTCTGGAGATCCTTTATTCAACATGTAAGTTGCACAAAAACAGGAATAGTGTTTTTTTCATGTAAATGCAAACTGTCCAATTAGAAAACTAACATGCACTTTTAAGGTATATGAGCACCCAGGAATTTTGTTGCAAAGCATAGACTGATGGAGCTTTTGATCCCATTCTTTAAAGTGTGAATAACTTTAATTTCTTTATTTAGCTAACATGTTCTAATTTCTTTGGATTGGAAAATCCTTGATAATAAATTAAGAACCTCAAATTTAGCATTTCATTACCTCCTTGACTCATGCTTTGAGATGTGCTAATTGCTTCTTCTCTTTTTCTTGTTAAAAAAAAGAAAACCAAGGAGGCTTTTTAAAGTGAAAAAATTTTGCTCATTTAAATTATATTCCATATTTTATTATTATGTGGATTGTGCACGTTTATTCTCCTGGCCAGCACCTCCTGCACACTAGGGAATGTTCCTATCTTCATATCATTCCAACATGTTGCCCAGATGAAAAAGGACAATTTGACAGATTATTAATTGTGCATGATTTAAGAACAAAGCAAAAACCAAAAGTGTTTGTGATGCTTGATAATTTCCCCTAAATAACATTTTCTTAGTACATATGTTTTTCTCACTGTCTGTTTGTTTTGTTACATATTTTGGAAATATTTCAGCTTATTTGAAGGAAGATCAGAAAATATGTTTTCTCAGATCGAGGTATGTGAGTCTAAGATGCCTGGAATTTTTAATTGGCTGAAATACAGAAAAAAAGATATGTAGTATGAACTTGCCTTTTCATGTGATTGATGCTCTTTTGCTTTGATTCAATATGTATTATTTCGTTATTTATTTTGTTTTTAGAAAGTACTGGGCATTGGGTAAATATTAAGAATATGTAAACTAATGACTGAGGCAGTGCTCTGTGGGCTTATCTAACAAGAAAAATGACATCAGTATGTTTTTGGAATATATCAGAATTGTCTAGCATTGAGATAGGTACAAAAATAAAATGTTTAAATAACTTTTTTCAATGAATTTCAATCTTTAATGTGTATTATCCTACTCTTATTTAAAAGTTTTAGGTATTTATGTTATTTTATTAAAAGCAAAAATAAATGTTAGAAATAAGTTATCTAGAAATTGAGAGAAGAGACATTAGTGTACATTGGAGTGTTTCTCATACTTCATTAAGATGACTGCTCTTGATTTGGATCTAGATTCCAGAAGGATAAGTAGAAAGATTTAGTTGGTGGTAGGGATGGGGGTGGGGTAAGGCACATGGAGTTTAAAACACAGGAGCTACTGACTCATTTTGATTTGTGGCTGTCAATGATGGGCAGCTGGTGGAAGTCCTGTCAAATTAAAGTGGGGAAAGTGTCTTTCCATCATCCCAAGCCCTGATTGTGGGTATTTGTTCCAAGAACGTGGTGGGATTTTAACCCTGGAATTGATGTCAGCCTGTATACTATAAAGAGAATAGTGGTAAAAGAGATGGAAACTCATTCTATTAAAACTGCTTTTGCTCTTCAGATATGTACCATTTTTATTCACAAGTGATACTGACATATATATGTATGTGTATGTGTGTGTGTATATATATATATATATATATATATATATATATATATATATATATTACACATAAATATGGTAAAGAAATCCTCATGAAAGTTATTAACGAATGGCTGGTGATAATATTTCTTTTCAATTTTCTCCCCTTTGAAAATTTCTGTGAGTCAAAAATTATATTCAAAAAATTATCAGGAAAAGTGGTGTCAGCAAACAAGGTGGAGTGGGTAAATCCAAGGGCCCAACGCTCCACAGAAACACCAAAAAATAAAGGAAAAACTATCAGAAGCAACTTTGTCAGAACTCTGGAGAATGGCAAAAAGTTATAGAAAACAAGCAAATGCTATATTTTAAAAAGGCAACTTAAAAATAATTGGAAAGCTCTGTGAAATTTTGCTTGTTCTTGCTTCCCCCCTGCCTACCCCCCCTCCCCCCCAGCTTGGTGATGTTCTTGAAGATGGCAGCTTGAGTTTCTAACATGGGACCCTGGTATCTTGATTCTGGAGGGAGCAGAGTAGACCATATTTTCAGAGAATTGTGTTTTGTCTCTTTTAACCTATCTGGGGGCTATCTGAAAGGCTGATGTAAGGTCCTTACTTTTGTGTTACCTAACTTGGAACTTTCTCAGAGTGGCAGAGTGGCTATGCAGAGGGCACTCCTTGAAGACATTGTAAGACAAATGAACAACCTGTGCTGCCAGGGGCAAAAGATTACAACTGAAGCAAAAGTAACATGCCAACACCTTGGGAGGAAAAGCTGGTGGAGGGTGTGTGTGGGTGGGTGGGGGGGAGTTTCTTTGGGCAATTAGGCTATTGAAAAGTACCTGCATATACCAGGGAATCTAGAAAGCATGTGCATGCCCAGGACAGGATACATGCTCAGGAAGACCAGTGTTTTCACTACTGTCTGTTCTTTAGGCTCAGTGAATGCACAAAGTACCAATTTGGGAGAGATATTTTTCCCCTTTCCTTTTCTCCCCTTTCCATTTTTAAAAAATCCAGTCATTCAAGGCAATCTTTGTCAACACTAGCTGACTACAAGCCAAATGGACAGAGACTTCAGGGACTAAAGCCAACAAAGAATTCAGACTTTACAAAAATTAGTTTAGAAAAGAAGCAAAAACAATGAAACCACTACAACCTACAGCAAATAAAAATAAAATAAAGCACCTGAGAATGGGGGAAAATCAAATTTTCAGATTTATAATATTCAACATGTTTAGTTTTCAACAAATGTTTTGAAATATGAAAAAAACCCCAGGAAGTATGGCTTATTCACAGAGGAAATTAACAGAAATTGTCCCACAGGAAACATATATGTTGGGCTTATAAGACAAAGATTTAAAATATACTGTCCTAAATATGTTCAAAAAGCTAAAGGAAACCCTGGACAAAGAAATAGAGGAAACCAGTATAATGATGTCTCAACAAATAGAGAATGTCAATAAAGATATAGAAATTATAAATAGAAACATGACAGAAATTCTAGAGCTGAAAAGTACATTAACAAATGAAAAATTCTGTAGTAGATTTCAGTAGCATATTTGAGCAGGCAGAAGAAAAAATCAGTAAACTTAAAGTAAACATCAATTAAAACTATCTCGGTTGAGGAGAAGAAAAGAAAAAGAAGGAAAAAGACCTGTTGGACACCATCAAGTCTACCAACATACACATCATGGGAGTCCCAAAAAGAGAGAGGCCATAGAGAAAGAGGAAGAAAGATCATTTGACGTAATAATGGCCAAAAACTTCTGAAATTTGATAAAGTACATGAATCTACAAATCTAAGAAGCTCATCAAACTTTAAAGAGGATAAACCCAAAGAGAACTATACTGAGACACCTTATAAGCAAAATGTTGAAAGTCAAAAACAAAGAATCTTAAAAGAAGCAAGACATACAACTTCTTATGTTAAGAATCCTCAATAAAATTAACAGTTAATTTCTAATCAGAAACCATGGAGTCCAGAAGGCAGTGGAATGATGTTTTCAACGTGCTGGAAGAAATCTGTTGACCAAGAATTCTATATCTGGCAAAACTAGTTTTCAAAAAAGAAGGAAAACTAAGACATTGTCAGATAAACAAAAACTGAGGTGGCTAATCACTAGTAGACCTGCTCTGCAGAAATGGTAAAGGGAGTCCTTCAGGTGGAAATGAAAGAACACCTGACGGTAACTTGAAGCCATACAGAGAAATGAGGAACACTGGTAAAGTTAACTATGTAAGTAAACCCAAGAGATAATATAATTGTTTTATTGTATATTTGGCTTGTAACGCCTCTCTTTTCCTTATATGACTTAAAAGACAAATACATAAAACATAAATTTTAAATCTATGTTAATAGGTACACAACATACAAAGATGTAATGTGTGATGACAATGTCATAAAAGGGGAGGGATGGAGCTGTATAAGAGCATAATTATAGGAACAGAGGATAACCAGTAAGAAAATAACTAAAAAATATATAGAAAATAAAACGAGAAAGAAATCAAGATGATACACTATAAAAATCAATTAAACACAAAAGAAGGTAAAAATGAAGGAATTGAAGAACCAAAAAGGTATGGCATATAGAAAATCAATTGCCAAATGTCAGAAGTAAGTCCTTCTTTATCAATAATTACTTTATATGTAAATGTATTAACACTCCAATTAAAAGGCAAAGGTTGGCAGAATAGATAGAAAAACATTATCCAACCTAAAAAAGGCTCACTTTAGGTACAAAATTACCCCCAATACCAAAGCCAGATAACGACATTACAAAAAAAGAAAATTAGAGACCGACACTCCTCATCATTATAGATGCAAAAATCCTCAACAAAATTGAATAATTCCCATATTAAAAGGGTTATATGCCATCCCCAAATGGGATTTATTCTTAGAATTCAAGTGTGGCTCAATATATGAAAATCAATGTAATATACCATATTAACACAACAAAGGGGAAAAAAAACACATGGCCATCTCAATTTATGCAGAAATACGTTTGACAAAATTCAACACATTTCATGATAAAAAAAATACTTAAGCTAGGAAGAAGAAAATTTCCTCAACTTCACAAAGTTGAAAAATCCAGTTAACATCATACTCAATGGTTAGAGACTGAAAGCCTTCCTCATAAGATCAGGGACAAGATAAGGATACCCACTTTTGCCACTTCTTTTCAACATAATACTGGAAGTTCTAAGCAGAGCCAATTAAGGAAGAAAAGGAAAGCATCCAAATAAAAAAAGAAGTAAATCTATCTCTATTTATAGATGACATGATGTTATATATAGAAAATTTTAAAGAATCCACAGAAAAAACAGCTAATTAAGACCAATAAAATAATTTAATTAAGTTTCAGAATATAAAATTAAAACACAAAAATCAGTTTTACTTCTATACACTAGCAATTAACCAAAAAAAGACAAACTTAAGAAAGCTATTTCACTTAAAGTAGGATCCAAAAGAATAAAATACCTAGGAATAAATTTAACCAATAAGATGAAAGAGTTGTACACTGAAAACTATAAAACATTTCTGAAAGAAATTAAAGAAGACCTAATTAAATGGAAAGACATCCCATGTTAGTGGATTGGAAAACTTAATATTGTTAAGATGGTAATACCCAAAGTGATCTACAGATTCAATGTAATCCCTATTAAAATTCCAATGGCCCTATCCCCCCCTTTTTTTTCTTCAAAAATACAAAAACCAGTCCTGAAATTCATATGGCATTGGAAGGAGACAAAACAATTTTGAAAAGAATAAAGTTGAGTGACTTCCAATTCCTGATTGTAAAATTTACTAACAAGCTACAGTAACTAAAACAGTGTGACATAAAGATAGACATAAAGATCAATGGAATAGGATAGAAAGCCCAGAAAAAACCCCTCACATATATGGTTAATTAAATTTTGACCAGGGTGCCAAGACCATTATATAGGGAATGAATATTCTATTCATCAAGTGATGCTGGGCAACTGGATAGTCACATGTTAAAAAACAAAGTGCACCCATTCCTCATACTATACACAAAATTAAGTAAAAATGGATGAAAACCCTAAATGTAAGCACTAATACTATAAAACCCTTAGAAGAAAACTTAGAAGTGAATCTTCATGACTGTGGATTCTTAGATGATTCAAAAGCATGAAAAACAACAGAAATAACAGATAAATTAGACAGTATCCAAATTAAAAACTTTTGTGCATCAAAGGACATTATGAAGAAAATGAAAAGACAACCTACAGGATGTGAGAAAATATTTGCACATCATTTATCTGGTAAGAATCTATTATCCAGAGTATATAAAGAGCTCTTACAACTCAACAACAAAAAGACAACCTAATTAAAAAATGGGCAAAGAAGTTGTATAGACACGTCTCTAACAAAGATACACAAATGGCCAACAAGCACATAATAAGATGCTTAACATCATTATTCATCAGGTAAATACAAATTAAACCACAATGAGATACCGTTTCACACCCACTGGGGTGGTAATAATAATAATAATAATAATAATAATAATAATACAAAAAATGAAATTAACAAATTAACAAGGATGTGGAGAAATTGAAATCCTTGTAGGGATGTAAAATGGTGCAGCCACTGTGGAAAATCATCTGGTGGTTCCTCAAAAAGTTAAAAACAGAATTACCATATGACCCAGAAACTCCACTTTTAGTATAGCCTCCTACCACTCCCCAAATTGAAAACAGGTACTTAAACAAATATTTGAACAGGAATCTTCACAGCAATACTATTCACAATACTCAAAAGGCATAGGGTGTGTGTGTGTGTGTGTGTGTGTGTGTGTGTGTGTGTGTGTGTGTATAATGGATTTTTATTTAGCAATGAAAAAGAATGAAGTATCAATATCTGCTATAATGTGAACGAGTCTCAAAAACATTGTGCTAAGTGAAAGAAGCCAGTCACAGAAGGTCATATAATATAAAATATCCAGAATATGTAAATCCAGAGAGACAGAAAGCAGATTAGTGGTTGCCAGGGGCTGGAAGAAGGGAAAAACAGGGGAGTGCCTGCTTATTGGCTTTGGGGTTTTCATTTGGATTGATAACATGTTTTGGAACTTGTTATAAGTGGCAGTTGCACAAGGCCATTGTACTCTTTAAAATAGTTAATTTTATAAAAACTTCATCTCAATAAAATAGCACTGGACCCTGTTTTTCAGCCTCCTCTAAAGACAGAGAAATTGAGTTGAATTATTTTGATTAGCACTGGCATTAAAATTAAAGAGATCTTTTATAGGATCTTTCTGTTATTAGTTTTTACAACTGCAGTAAATATACAGTTTCCTCAAAATAAAATGTTTGATTAAAAAACTATCAGAGTTTATTGCAGAGCTGAGAGATAGTTTAACTGTTGAGATATAATCAGTAGATACTTAAAATTTAATACATTTATCAATTTTCTATTTGTTTGATAGACAAATACCACTTAATATGTATTAGTCGTGGTCCCAAGTCCTTTACAAATATTGTCTCAGTAAATTGCTATTTTTAATAGCCAGTTCCTTGAGCAGCGTCCCCAGTGCCTGGAATAGTGGTTGGCAGTTAGTATGTGCTAAACAGATAATTGTTTAATGGTTAGGTGATACTTTTTCTAAGTGGTTCCCACGACTGGATAATTTTCCACTCTCTAGATTTCACTAGATTTTAAGCTCTTTGGTGTCTTCGTTTGGGTTCTCCCCAAAGCAGAACCTGAGATTGGAAGTTGAGAGCAGTTACTGTAATTGGGAGGGGAGCCCAGGAAGCAGCAGTAAAGGAGCACAGAGAATGAGAGAGGAAAAGAGAAGAAGGCTTTATTATGATGAGTCATTGACACTGAGGCTGGCACAATTTTGCAAGAACCTCTGAGAAACATACAGAATGCCTCTTGGGACTGTTGATCTAAAGGACAGGAGGTCGGCACACTTCTCTGCCAGCTCCCATGGCTTACTGATTATGTCTCTTCCCCATGCTCCTGGGATGAGCAAGCTTCCTGGCTTTGAGAAGGTCTTGAGGTAGAAATGCACATGCTTAAGGTGGGATGTTGGCAGCTTGCACAGGTCAGTCCATCCCAAATGCAGCTGGAAGCAGAGGTGAGCTGTGGGGATGAAAGGCAGGCCAGCAAAAGTATTTGCTACACCTGAGAGATGTAATTTTAAATTTAGTAAACAATTTTTAAATGATGATCAAAGAAAATACCATAAATTAAATGCACAATTATAACGATTACAAACTGAGTTGTTAAACATCTACAAGTCTGTGCTCATTTTCAGAAAAGAGATTGCCTCAGTGGATCGAAGAAATATTTATGCTAATAGACAAAATATGTATAAACTGTCTACTCGTAGCTCATAAAAACCTCCTGCTACTTGCTGTCCTTTTCTACCCGCTCCCTCATACTCAAGCTTTTCAGTTTATAGCTGATTCTTCTCAAGTGTCTGTGTTTACTGAACAGCAATTCAAACATTCCCATAAATGGTCCTTGCTTCTCTAGAAAAATGTTTTTCTTTTAGCATCCACAGTGGTGGATATTGTGATTGCTTAAAGTTTAATGGGAGGGTTGTGGCTGGTTTATACTCTGATATCATTAGTGCTTGTGACCCACCTGGTGTTTGTAATACAGCATTGTCTCAAAAGTCAGCCTTAGAACGTGGAGTTATTAAAAGAAAACAAGCACACATCTTTATCAAAGAGCACGTCAATGCATATGTAAAGCTGTGATTATTTTGAAAACATTAACCACATTTCATTTATTTTTATTCAAAGGGTACTGTTCTCTGAATATAATAAGTAGAAAGAATAAAATTTCCAGTAGAAAGATCCCTGAAGTCTCCCTTCTTCTTTTTTGTAATCTCCCAAATTTCAGAGAAGTTTACTTGATTGGAAACAATGGAGGAAGAGGTGCTGGTGTTTCATCTGTGGGTATATGTCTCATGGCTTACAGGGGTGGGTGGGGAGTTGTCTTAGATGGGGAGAAATCATGGGGGTCACTTGGAGGTAGGATGTGGCAATCTTGAGAGAGTCAAGTAATTTGGGATATAGTATGTTCACAGGAGTAGGTGTTTTGTTCTGCTGGGTGGGAAAGTTCATTCAGGTAGACACTGGTCTTGGGAGACTCAGCAGGTTTTGTACCTGTGGACTATACAGACCGGAAGACTACCTTGAGATGAGGAGTTGTCTTATTTCCAATGTAAGAATAATTTTGATTTGCAGTATTTCAAGTAGGGCTTACTTCTCCAGGAATGTTGTGAGAGCAGCATGCCAATTCATATAATCCTAATTGAAATTAGAGCATTTTCTTTTCTTTTCTTTTTTTTTTTTTTAAGCTGAGCCATCCTGCCACCTGTTGGCAGCTCAGCAGCTGCTCAGCTCAGGCCAGGAACCAAACTGCTGTTGCTCAGAGCTCAAACTCTTGAGCGAGCTCTTAACCAACTGAGCCACTCGGCTGGCCCAAATTAGAGCATTTTCTTGATTAATTATAGGAAAATTTGGCCTGTGAGGACCTGGTGAACCTATAGGAGCACAGAAGCATCCTAGTCTCACCTTAAAGGATAAAGGAAAAGAGATAATCAGTTACCAATGTCTGCTTTTGCAAACCGAGATGGCAGATGGTGTGTATGTGTGTGTTTCTAACAACTTTATTGACATGATCTCACTTATATGTGGAATCTAGAATAGTGAAACTCATTGAAGTCAGGAGTAGGATGGTGGTTGCTAGGAGCAGGAAGGTGCGGACTGGAATGAGGAGGTGGTTAAAGGGTACAAAGCTTCAGTTAGGTAAAATAAATGAGTTCTGGACATCTAATGTACAACATAGTGCTGAGATAGTTAACAATACTGAATTGTATACTGGAAATTTGCTAAGAGGACAGACTGTGTTTCTTAAACTTGAAATTTTGATCTCAGCTTGTCACAGAAGATGGTTGAGGCCAGTGGGTCTCACTCTTCACCACTTCAGTTTACAATTGGCTCTTCTTTGTCCCTCTCTTCTCTGTTGCTTCTTTGGTTAAGTAGGTTTATTGATTACACGTGTTACCTGACATAGTCTTCATTTCCTAGTTGTGGTTCAAGAGATGAGGGGCCCTGATTTTGTGTGTGTGTGTGTGTGTGTGTGTGTGTGTGTGTGTGTGTGTGTGTTTAACAAAAACAACAGTATCTTTTTCTAGATTGAAGGTTCTCACCCTAATGCACATATTTCACTGCTTTTATTTTATGTAAATTTTTACATCCAAACACTAAAATGATCCGGGTGTGAAAACGCCATTCTCTACAAGGGAGTAACAATGTTGTTCGGTGCGCAGATCTACTTTCCCCCATTTCAGCCCCGTCCCATTCTCATGTTATCTGGGGTTGTTTTAGTCTTTCAGATTTTATCCCTGGACAAATCTCCTTCTGAGGCTGAAACTTGATAGCCTGTCAACGGGGAACTGTCTGGGCAGTTGGGCTGGTCTCACCCTGGGGCTATGTGTCCTGGTAATGACTCTTGGTTGTGAGAGCCAAACAGCAGGAATATTCCCATAAAGTATTTTAGTACACAGTGAAGCGAGACATTCTTCTTTGGAGAAACTTAGTTTGTTCTTCAGTTCACTTATAATTAAGATGCTGAAGAAAATATCCTGTGTATTTTAAGTTATCTGCCCTACACTAGATCACTAAAATGTACTTCTATATATTTCTTCATTCTGCCTCATCATATTTTTATTACACGTATAATACAGAATTATAGCAGCAACAATAGTTAATATTTATTGAGTGTCTACTATTTTTCAAGTACTATATTGAATACTTTATACACAGTGTCTCATTTAATGATGGAATTACTCCCATGAGTTAGATTTGCTTTCTTTCCCAAAGTCACTCAGCTAATAAGGTGGTAGAATTTGTACTGAGTTCTGATTCCAAAGCCTAAGTTATTTACATTCTAATTGGGAAGGCATACTATAACATGGTGATTAATTCAATTCACATGAAAAAACTTTTATCGAGTGTCCTTGGTGTGCAATTCTCTGTGCTAAATGCTAGTGTACTAAAAAGAAGACTGGCAGTGAGTTAGCCTCCTAGAGCTGTGTAACAAACTACCACAGGCTGGGTGGCTTATCAGACAAAATTTATTTTCTTACAGCCCTGGAGGTTGAAAATCTGAGATCAATGTAGAGGCAAGATTGCTTCTAAGGTTTTGAGGGAAGGATCTGTTCCAGGCCTTTCTCCTTGGCCTATAGGTGGTCATCTTCTCCCTTGTCTCGCATCATCTTTCCTCTGTACATGTATGTATCTATATTTCTTCTTCTTATAAAGATACCAGTCATATTCATTTAAGGCTGGGGTAAAATGTGATTAGGGTCTTGGGAAAGGACAGGCCATGTGGCGTCTTTTTGATTATGCTAATGATTTTGGTGTTTATCCTACAGCCAAAGGACAGCCACCAAGTGGCTTTAAGAGTGTCATGATGTACATGAATGTGTGTATGCACACACATATTTTTGCCCTGGGTTCGACAGACACAGGTTTGTATTTTGGAAAGATCACTCTGACTGGTTGAAGGAAAGCCAAATTCTCAGAAGACTAACTTGCAAAATGAAGATTACTGCAGTGGAGGAGGCAGTGGAGATGGATCAGAGACTTATTTAGGCTACAGCTCAGTAGCAATGAGCACATCTATTGTTCTCAGGTTTTAGGATCTGAGTATCATCCCCAGTAAAAGGGATCAGGATTCTTAGAGTAAAGGCTGTTTCAAGGTCTGGAAAAGGGAAAGTAAAAGGAAAGATTGTAATATATTGTTGGGTCAGAAAGCAAAGAATTGCTCAAAAAATATTGGAGGTGCATCAAAATGATTCAGAAGTTCCCACTGGCTGAAAACAAGACAATCAGAGCATCAAAAAATGATAAAATGATAATGGATTATAACACATTGAAGACAGAAATAGAATCTATGAGTACATATAATGAAATAAAGGGTGTTTGGAGGAAAAACTCTTCTTTACAAAAGGATGTCAGTTCATAAATGTAGGATGAGTGATAGATAATTATTATTTTGTAAAAGCTGTGTAATGATTGAAGCAAGAATAATCAATAGAGACTAAATTCATTGGGATAACAGAATATTCAGTCTCAACATTACCCCACAGATAATTTAATAACAAAGAGAACACAATATCTTTACAGGAGTGATTTGGTAACACTACCTCAATCAATTGATTAAATTTAGCATGATTAATATTGGAACAAAACTGAATTTATGTATTTCCTGCAATGGTGCACACATCTTTGGGACATACAACATCACAGAAATAGTACTTTTGCCAAAAATGTTTAACCTGCATTTAAAAATGAGGAAGCCATCAGACAAATCCACATGGAGTTACTTTTTATAAGACAAACCATCTGGACTCCTAAAAAATGGCAATGTCATAAAGAACAAAAAAAGTGTATTGAGCGGGGAGTTACTTCTGGATTAAGGAGACTAAAGGGACATGAAAACTAAATGCAACAGAAAATCCATTAATTGAATCTTGAATAGGGGGAAAAATAGCTATAAAGGGCCTTTATCTAGGCAAAAGTTATACAGAAGCTTGTATTATTTTATCAAGTGTTTCATTAGTTTGAAATTTAGGAAAGTAAAGAAACTAAAACAAAAGCAAGAAAAATGTAATAGCTAGAACACCTTCAGTGGAAAAATTAGGTCAATGGACTTCTACTTCATCTAAAACATATCACAATTTATAAACTTCATACATGCATGCATTATAGAATAATACTTATATCTTACTATTGATCCATGTACAGAAATTGTTAAAATGGTCCCAATTTGCAATAATTGTGTTTCATTATCAGAGATAGCCATTCTCAAAATTCTTTTCTTATAACCTCTTTCTTACTGTGCAATGCTCTATACTTCTAAATTTATACTACATCTTGAACACATGTGTTTGCTTTGATTGATATCAGGCACTGGTGCCAGGTGCTGAAGACACAGAGATAAATAATATAAGTAAAAAATGTTTTCTGTCCCAGAGGAACTTATAAACTACTAAGGAAGAGAAAACAGATAAACTAACAATACAATGTCTGCAGAGCCTTAACACAAACTGATTCATTTACACTGATTCATTCTTGTGAACTGTCTAAAATGATGCCTACCATCATTACCAACAGCTAATGTTGGTTATCTTAGGTTCCTTCTAAAATCAAGCAACAGTAAAGGAGAAAAACTGGCAATACCACTTAAAACTAAGGTTAGGGAAAACCTAATGCCAGAATCTGGTTGTAAGTCTCACTGACTCTGAGGAAGATGGTATTGGGCAGAGAAAGATAGGCTTGGCTTATGGAGCAGAGGCTGCTGAAAGAATACAGGAAGACACTTTCTGCCCTTTCAATTTGTGCATCCTCACTCAGAGACCTTGATTTGTACCAGTGAGAAAACATGGCAGCTGCCTTCTCTAAGGGGCTGGACTGCTCTTGTTTTTTCTTCTCACACTGATTTTTAATTTTATAGTTTATTATAAAATATATAAAACATGCAGAAAAGTAAAGAGAAAGTATAACAGAAATTTCAGTTCCCACCACCTAGAGTTTAGAAGGTATCAAATCTCTGTTAATTTAGTAAAAATAAAGTGGAAATGGAAGCCTTCTTATCCCCATGGGTTTTACTCTCTCTCTTCTCAGAGTTAACCCTGAAATTAGTATACATTTTTTCTTTTCATGTTTTTACTCTTTGAAATTATTTTAATAAGTAGCTTAATGTATGTAAAATACATATTGTTTCTATCTGTTTTCAATCAATATACATGACTTGAATCATCCTGAACTTGTTTTTCTAATCTGTTTTTAGTCACTCAGTGTTTTCAGTGTTTATCCTTGTCAACATTTGTAAAATTTCTCATTCTTTCTTTTTTTTTTTCCCAGATGCTTAGGTTTCAATTCTATTAGAAAATAATTCTTTGTCTAGTCGCCTGATCTATTTGGTTCTTGAGAGCCCTTCTTTGTCCGTGTCTGCACTTTTCTTCCTGGGAGAAAGATTGAAGTTTTCTAAATATATTTATGTGTCTTCTAAATATATTCCTCTGCTCTTTGCCTTTTGTTTGGTTTCACCAAATAGAAGGCACCAGCTGGAGAGCAGCATGTAGAAGCAGAATGAAATCATGGTATTGATTTACTGTTTACTCCGTTAGGCCATAGGCTTGTTCAGGTGGTCTTCTCACTGTGTTCTAGAAATGCAGCACAACACTCTCCCCTTACCCTTGCAGGCTGGTCAAGGTAATGAAGTCCCTGGTGCTTCATCACTCCTTGCTGGGTTCCTAGTCTCTCTATATAGACTTCTTGAAATTCTTATCAGTTATCTATTTGAGTGTGTCACCTGTTTTTCTGCCATGATTCCAATGATTGAAACTGGTTATAAATAAATATACATAAACCAATAGGTTTCCATATACCAGGAATGACTTGTAAGTAATACAGAAAGACGTTTCATGTGCCAGAGCACATCTTTATCATTACGTAGGTATGTGTATGTTATGTATTCTGTGTGTGGTTTTCTGGTGCACTCCTATTTGCTTTTGTACATGGTTTTCTATATTATATTCCTTAATATTATATTAGCAAGATCTATTCGAAAATAATACATACTGTGGGTCATAAAAATTAGAAGTGACTAAATTATGCTGCATCCATATTACTGAATAGAAAGGCTAAATATTATTTTAAAATTAATTTATAAATTAATTTCTAATGCAATGTTTAAAAAATTCCTTTAGAATACTTTTGGAATTGATAGTAATTTTATTTTATTATTTTTTATTTTTAAAGATTTTTATTAAAAATATAGCTAACATACTTTATATAATTTCAGGTATATGCCACAGTTATTCAACATTTATATACCTAAAGAAGTGATCACCATGGTCCAGCAGCCATCTGTAACCATGCCACAGTATCACAATATTATTGACTATGACTATATTTCCTATGCTGTATATTACACCCCCATGACTTATTTGTTTTTCACCTGGAAGTTTGAACATCTTAGTGCTCTTCACCTTTTCCCCCCTTTTTAAAATTTTTTAATTTGAGTTGACATTCAATATTATTTTATATTAATTTCATGTATAAAGCATAGTGATTAGACATTTGTATAACTTAAGAAGTGATCCCCCTGACTAGTCTAGTACCCACCTGTCCCTATACATAGTTATTACCATATTATTGACTATATTCCCTATGCTTTACTTTACATCCCCATGACTATTTTGTAACTATCAATTTGGACTTCTTAATGCCTTTACGTGTCCCCCAATTTTCCTCCCATCTCTCACCCCAATAAATCTAGTACCCATCTGACACCATACATACTTATTACAATATTATTGATTATAGTCTTTATGTTAAACCCTATATCCCTATGACTATTTTGTACCAACCAATTTGTACTTCTTAATCCCTTCCCCTTTTCCCCCACCCCCTCAAACCCTCTCCCATCTGGCAACCATCAAAATGTTCTCTGTATCTATGAGTTTGTTTCTGTTTTGTTTGTTTGTTTATTTTGTTCTTTAGATTCCACATGTAAATGAAATCACATTGCACTTGTCTTTCTCTGACACTCCACTCAGAAAAATACCCTCCAGGTCCATCCATGACACCGCAGATGGCAAGAACCCATTCCCTTCCATGGCCAAGCAATATTCCATTGTATATGTGTACCACAAACTCTTTATCCATTCATTTATCAACAGATACCCAGGTTGTTGGCCATTGTAAATAATGCTGCAGTGAACATACGGATTCACATATATCCTTAAAGTAAAATTTTGGGTTTCTTGTAATAAATATGAAGTAGGATTACTCGATTCTTCTTTGTCTCTTGTTATAGCCTTTGTCTTAAAGTCGATTTTGTCTGTTATAAGTATTACTATCCCAGATTTTTTGTTTGTTTTTTCCATTTTGATGAAATAACTTTTTTTTTCATCCTTTTACTTTCCAGTCTCTGTGTGTCTTTAAATCTGAAGTGAGTCTCTTGTAGGCAGCCTAAGTAAAGGTTTTGTTTTCTTATTCATTCAGCCACTCTGTGCTTTTGTTTGGAGCATTTAATCCATTTACATTTAAAATAATTATTGACAGATATGTAGTTATTTTCATTTAATTATTCATATTTTTTATCTCTCTCTCTCCTTCCTCTCTCTTCTTCATCTTTTTTATTTTTACTTTTAAAAAGATTTTATTGGGGAATGGGGGAGGCGAACACATAAGTTGCTGTCCTTTGGTTCTTCAGGAGGACGTTGCTTCACTGGCCCATGTTGGTATTATCATTGCGTTCTTCCCAGCTGAGTCAGATCGGTCGCTGGCCTCTGGATGGCGGCTCTTGGCAGCTCACCCTGGCTGCTGGCCGCTCATGCTGGCTCCAAGCCACTCACTTATGGCAGCTTATGGCAGCTCACTGCAGCTTCGCTGCAGCCTACGCCGTCGCTGGCTACTCTCCGCAGCCCAGCCCCAGGTCAAGCTGTTGTTCACCATCTTAGCTGTAGAGGGTGCAGCATCACTGGCCATAATGTGGGATCCGAGCCGGGGCCCTGCTACTCAGAGCTGGCATCCCAAGCCAACTCTTAACCAATGTGCCACTCGGCTGGCCCATCTCTTTTTCATCTTAAAGAAGTCCCTCTAAGATTCCTTGTAATACCAGTTTGGTGGTGATGAACTCCTTTAGCTTTTTCTTGTCTGGAAAGCTCTATTTGTCCAATTTTTAATGATAGCCTTGCTGAGTAGAGTACCCTTGGTTGTAGGTCCTTGGTTACCACCACTTTGAATATTTTGTGCCAAATCCTTCTGTCTGGCCTGTAAATTTCTGTTGAGAAATCAGCTGACAATCCTATTGGAGGTCCTTTGTAAATAACTAGTTACCTGTCTCTTGCTGCTTTTAAGATTCTTTCTTTGTCTTTAACCTTTTCCATTTTAATTATAACGTTTTGTGGTATGGGCCTGTTTGGGTTCATCTTGTTTGGGACTCTCTGCATTTCCTGGGTTGTATGTCTATTTCCTTTATGAAGTTAGGAAAATTTTTCGTCATTATTTCTCCAAATCGGTTTTCAATTCCTTGCTCACCCTCTTCTCCTTCTGGTACCCTTATGATGCTAATGTTGTTAGGCTTGATGTTGTCCCGAAGAGCCCTTAAACTATATTCTTATTTTGTTTTTTAATTTTTTTTTATTTTTTGTGTTCTGATTGGCTATTTTCTGCTACCTTGCCTTCCAAGTCGCTGATTCAATCCTCTGCTTCATCTAGTCTGCTGGCAATCCCTTTTAGTGCATTCTTCATTTCATTTATTGTATTCTTCACTTCTGACTGGTTCTTTTTTATGCTTTCTATGTCCTTTTTATCTTACTATCTTTTTGTTAAAGTTCTGACTAAGTTCCTTGAGCATCTTTATAATTAGTGTTTTAAACTCTGTATCTGATAGATTTCTTGCCTCCATTTTCTTTAGTTCTTTTTTGGAGTTTTCTCCTGTTATTTCATTTGGGATGTATTTCTTTCTTCCTTAATTTTGGCTGCCTCTCTGTGTTTGTTTCTATGTATTCAGTAGATTTTCTATGTGTCCCAGTCTTGACAGGTGGCCTTATGTAATAGGTGCCCCTTAGGCCTCAGTGACACAGTCTTCCTGGTTACCTGTGCTGGGTACTTCAGGAGTATCCCTAGTGTGGGTTGTGTGTGCCCTTCTGGTATAGTTGAGGCTTGATTACTTTTGGCATGTAAGTGGGTGGTATTGACCCTCAGGATGACTGGCTGTGGTGTTTAGCCACATCTACAGCTTATAGGCTGCTGTGCGGGGGCCTTATTCCACTGAGTAAGATTTGCCCCAATGGGCTCTGGTGCCTGTTGAGACCACCTTTTTGGTTTGCCACTTGTGGGGTTAATTGGGTGGTATTCTGCTGTGATCTGAAGCCAACTTCCAAGTGTGTTGGTTTGGGGGCTTCTTGGGAGGAGCTCCAGTGAAGGCCAAGGTCAGGCACTGCCTGTGACCAGCTAGAGACTACCTAGTAGAAGTTACAAAGTGATTCATGGTTGGCTGCTGACTGTGGTAGACCTGGAGCTGTGTGAGAGAGGCCACACTGCAAACCAAGGGTAGCTGCTACCAGTACCTGGTCTGGGACATCTCCATAAAAAGCCAAGACACTCCGAGGCCTGCTGCCAGGTGTCACTCCCATATGGTTCAGCTGCTGATAAAGCCTCATGTGGTATGGAGTTGAATGTGGCAGGGTCTCAGTGAGTCACCAGGGTGGAATAAGCAATGCTCACCAGACCAATTTAGATTCAAATTTGTCAGTGGGAATGTGTGTGTGAGTGTGGGCGTAACACAGGAAAGATGGCACCTGCCTGCAAGCTGCATGGGAAAAGGACCCCACACAGGGAAAATGGCAACTGTCTCTCTAGTCCTCTGCCCACAGCAACACAACTCAGTCTTTCCCTGTATGAGGTCAGACAATTAAGTTCACAAACTTGTTGCAACAATGTTGCTAACCTTTTTTGATATCAGAGGGATTATTCATTATGAATTTGTACAAACTGGACAAACAGTTAACCAAGTTTACTATTTGGAAGTGCTGAAAAGGCTGCATGAAAACGTTAGACAACCTGAACTTTTTGCCAATGATTCATGTCTCTTGCATCACGACAGTGCACCAGCTCACACGGCACTGTCTGTGAGGGAGTTTTTAGCCAGGAAACAAATAACTGTATTGTAACACCCTCCCTACTCACCTGATCTGGCCCCCAATGAATTCTTTCTTTTCCCAAAGATAAAGGAAATATTGGAAGGAAGACATTTTGATGACCTTCAGGACATCAAGGGTAATACGATGACAGCTCTGATGGCCATTCCAGAAAAAGAGTTCCAAAATTGCTTTGAAAGGTGGACTAGGCACTGGCATTGGTGCATAGCTCCCCAGTGGAGTACTTCGAAGGTGACTGTAGTGATATTCAGCAATGAGGTATGTAGTACTTTTTCTAGGATGAGTTCGCAAACTTAATTGTCAGACCTTATGTGATTCCGACACCCCTCAAATCACTCTCCCTCCACCAGAGCCCAGGATAAATGCCTGTGAATGAGTGAGTCTGTGCATGGGCCCTTTAAAAGGATGTTTGGGTTTCCTGCAGCCTTTGTCCCACTTGGAGGGTCAGAATCCCTACTGTTTTTCACAGCCAGATGTTGTGGGAGCTTCTCTTCCTGGCAAAAGTACTCTGGTCTGAGGAGCCTGGTGTGGGCCTGGGGTCACTCTCTCCTTCCTGGGGAAACTTTGTGGCCAAGATATCCCTCCCTATTTTCAACCACCACAGGGAGGTTTGGGGCCAGCCAGTTTCACATCTCCACCCCTCCTACGAGTCTCGACATGGCTTCTTCTTTATATCCTTAGTTATAAAACTTCTGTTCAGCTAGACTTCACATCGTTCTTTAGGTTGATTATTTTATAATTTAGTTGTAATTTTGATGTGTTCATGGGATGTGGCAAGCACAGCTTTTTATCTACTCTGCCATCTTGGATACTGGTCTGGGATTTTAACTTGGTAGTAATTTTAAAGCTCTCTTGAAGAATAAACAAGTGAGGAAGACTAATTCAATTTTGAAGTTCATTTGAGGAATAAGCAAATAGGGTAGCTAATGAAATTTTATAAATGGATTTAAATGTGGGACTTTTTGATACATCAGCTGTTTAACAAAACAATGTGATATTAACATAAGGATTTAAGACGAATGGGACAATGAAGTAACTTACAAATGTATCCTTATGTGCATATGTTTACTTTATTAAGTAATACATTGTAAGCAACTGGGAGAAAGAGAGAGTTAACCAGTGTTTTAGGAACAATTGAAGAACAATTTGAAAAATCTATATATTAAAATAATTCCATGTATATTAAGGTATTAAATATAAAAAAGTCATTAAAATCTAGAAGAAAACTTAAGTATATATTTCTGATGTAGAGATGGAAAAGATATTTGAAATCATTAAAAACAAAACCAAGCACATGATAATTTGAACAATTATTTTAAAATAGAATGATTTGACTCTGCATATCTCTGGTATGACATAATATAAAGAAATTTCAAAGGCAAATGGAAAAATTTAGAAAATATTAATAACACGACAAACAGTTGTTAATTTAATAGAGACCTCTCACAAATTTACATACACATGTGCGCGCACACACACACACACACACACACACACACACTGCAAATGAACAATAGGGCTATAAAACTACTCAATATCATTAGAATAAAGCTTAAATGAAATAGTATGGCACTCTGTATAGTGTTAAAGGTAAAGAGGAAATAAAAATATTTGGTATTGGGGAGGGTTTATAGAAACTACCCCTTTTGTATACGATTGGTTGAAGTTTAAATTGGATTAATTTTCTTAAAGGCATTTTGATAATATATTTTAAAAAGTATATGCCCTCTGACACAAGTTTCACATCAACAAATATAACTTAGAATAGACGTGTGCAAAATGTATACATATAAAAATCTTATACTACCCTTATTTAAATTGGTAGTTCTAGGCCTCCACAGTCAGTGTTACTCTAGTTTGCTCAAATTTAATTAACTTGTATTCATGGCCACTAGATAGATAAGGAGGGGCTTGCTAACCTCTGGGATTTATGTGTCTTGTCCACAGGTTCAAGAGTCAATTTCTGCTGTTTGGTCTCATATATTTCTTTAATGAACAAATAATGAGAATGGGGATCATTATTTTATAGAAAATATGCTAACTTTTTGGTTGAGAAATAATAAAAAGCCTATGCGTAGAATATTCCATATCAACAAATCAGCTTTGTTCAGGGACTCAAGGGGAATCAGATTGAACTAAAAAACTCATTTCAGTCTCATTATCCTTTGGATATGTATCCGGAATGGGATTGCTGGATCATATGGTAGTTGTATTTTTAATTTTTTGAGGAACTTCCATTCTGTTTTCCACAGTGGCTATACCAATCAGAATACATGTTTATTTCTCACTCATGCTATAATGATTGGATCGGTGATCTTCATATATTTTAGGAATCCAGGCTCTTTCTTCCTGGTGGCTTTATTATCCCCTAGGAACTCAAAGTCCTACATTGGATCCATGTATCCAGCCAGGAGATGAGATAGAAGGGACATGTGGAAGATCACTGAGAGGTTTTTAATTCCAAGCTTGAAAATAATCTATATTTATTTTGTTTCTACGGCCAGAATTCAATTGTTTGTTCCCACACTCAGTCTTGCAGTTTTAAGGGAGCTGGAAAATACAGACTAGTACGCTACCTGAGAAAGCATAGACTGTGACTTATTTATCACTGCATCCTTAATGTGTAGAACAGTTATAGGTATATAGTAGGAACTCAATAAATATTTGCTGAATAAATGCTTTAATGAGTTAATGAGTATGTGATGAATGAATCAATAAATCAATCCATATTAGTATAGTAGGAAAAATCATGTCAAAGCAGGGAGTAGCAAGCACTTAGGTCCATAGGAAAATTTTTTTTTTAATTAAAATTTATTGGGGTGACAACGGTTAGTAAAGTTACATAGGTTTCAGGTGTACAATTCTATAATACATCATCTATAGATCACATTGTGTGTTCAATACCAAGAGTCAGTTCTTTCATAACCATATATTTGATACCGTTTACCCTCAGCTACCAGCCTCCTCCCACCTTACCCTCTGATAACCACTAACCTATTGTCTGTGTCTATGAGTTTTAGTTTCTTTATTTGTTTGTCTTGTTCCTTTGTTGTTTTCAGTTTTATATCCCACATATTGTATGGTTCTTGACTTTTTCTGTCTGACTTATTTCGCTTAGCATAAGAGTCTCAAGATCCATCCGTGTTGTCACAAATAGCACTATTTCATCTTTTCTTATGGCAGAATAGTATTCCATTGTGCATATATACCACGTCTTCTTTATCCAATCATCTATACTTCAAGGTCAATGTTGATAAGTTTACTAAAGGAAAGGCATAAATCCTAGAGCAGGTGCTTCTTTGGGCAGGTAGAGCATAAAGAGATATTTTAAGACCCTTTTAAATGTATGCTTTTTTGATAACAAAGTCTCAGAAAATATAAGAATGTTATGCATTTGATATATAGCATACAGGTTTTTTGAAGAGAGCTGTCTTTTTCTTGGAATGGATACTGAAATTTTTTTTAGCTGCAAAAGTCATTGGTTTGTCTATATTATTTTAAAATTTTTACTTTAAAACTTTAAAAATAAATATATTGTTTATAAGATTACCCTTGTGAATTTTGAAGTTTTAAAATATAGATGTTTTGAAGATATATAATATTAAAATATTTTTTCAATTGATTTATAAATACTTTCTTATTATATTTTATGAACTAATGAATTTATCTACAAGTCATTATACCACACTCAAGGGTTAAGCTTGAGAGCAATCAAATTTTCTCTAAATTGATATTTTATAATGGGAGTGAGTATTTGATTGATAAGAAATGGGAGGGTGGAAAGAGATAGGCTCTGGAGTCAGAAAGACTTAAGGAGAAATCCAGGCCCGGCCACTTCTCAGCCAGAGATCAGAGATCCTTAACTATGTTATATATCTTCGCCTGGCCTTTTCTTCTTTTTTATCACTAGCAAAATGAGGATAATGCTCCTATACTAGCACTGTTGTGAGGATTAAATAGGATTAAAGATGCCAAAAAATTGAGCAGTGTCTGACACTTTGCTGGTTCTCAAAAAAGAAAAAAAAATGTTAATTTTGGCAGCTTATTCCTCCTCTCCTTTCCATGTGTGACAGTGTTCTTCAAACAGAGAATTAGGGTAGTCATTTAGGGATGGCCTAACATTGCCCTTCAACAGGCAACATGGCCTCAGGATGGTAAATGAATTTCAGTTTACTGGTATGATGGAGGGGTGATGAGAAGGTTGCCAGCTTTTTCGAGGTCCAGTGCAAAAGACCACATAAGTGTTTGGCTGACTGGAGTTCTGTCTTCAATTTATTGCATAAATTCTACTCATCATACAACAGTTCACCTCCTGTTTCTGCTCTCTACGTGAAGTAAGCATTTAACAACACTGCAATGCATTTTGAAGGCAAATTTTTCCTAGATTTTTATGATTTTGTTTCCTATCTTTGTAAGTTGTCTTTCCCATGACAAAATCGACAACAATTTTACACTGAATTTTATGCAGTTTTTCCAAAGTAGTTAATGAGTTCTTTAAAAAAACATTTTTTTTCACACTAATATTTCTTCAGTTTACATAATATTTAATCAAATTATATGTTAATTATATAATAACTACAGCTGGCATAAACAGTTTGGGGACGGAACACAATTTATACTTGTTTGACATACAACTTGAATGGGATAGAAGAGCAGGCACAAGTTAGGAAATGCTTACCACCACAGTTGGCATCAATAAGTTTTAAAACAGGAAAGCAAACTTTTGATTAGTCTAGTGAGACAGTTGAGTAGAAGTTGATTAAAAGAGCTTATACAAACTGAATTATAGACTACTACATGGCTTTCTCATGCAGAAAATACAAAGTGAAAATAGACATGAAATGTGGCTACTTTTGTGCAATACTAAACATTCAGAACAAAATTGTAAATTAACATCAGCCATCCAGATGTTTTAGTTTGTAAAGATATAATTTTAATGATTGAATATTTTAGCTTGCATCCAAATGTTCCTATGTTTGAATATGCCACTTCATTTTAGATGCTCAATAAATACTTGGTCAATTTTTTAAAGTGAACAGCATGAAGTATGAAGCATTATGATGGTTTTCTGATCTTTAATAGCTTTATAACTTTAGCATTCTACTCATAAAACAACTGGGTTACATGGTTAAACAAAAGAGTCCTGTGCGGTGTGCTCCCACATGTAGTTTGAACAATACTCTCAAGTATATCATGGTCAATAGTGTACAAAATAAGTGAAATAAAGACGTTTGATGAAAAGGGAAAAAAAATTATCCTATGAGCTCAATTGTTTGAAAGCATACCCCAAAGACATGGACTCCTTTCAGTGAAAGAAGTTCCAGGGCCTTGGTGGTAGATTGCATTTTGATAGTTGAAGAAGACGTTGCAATGGAGATTGAATTTAAAAGACATATTAGAGGGCCGGCTGAGTGGCTCAGTTGGTTAAGAGCTCGCTCAAGAGTTTGAGCTCTGAGCAACAGCGGTTCAAGTCCAGCCTGAGCTGAGCAGCCGCTGAGCTGCCAACAGGTAGCAGGATGGCTCAGCTATAAACAAACAAACAAACAAAAAAAAGAAGTTCCCCATTAGATTTAAAAGACATATTAGAACCTTTTGGTCCAGCATGAATATTCCACAGTCTTCATTAAAAAAGGCAAAAAAAAAAAAAAAAAGGAGGCTAAGCCAGAGGTAGTGAAGGACAAAACAAAAATGGCCTGTCAGTAGCCAGCGGTTACTATTGACCTGAGGCCACTTTACATCTGGTCAGGGTATTGGCCATATTTGGGAGTGTTAGGTTTGGAGACTGGAGTATTTAGTCCACAGATCCTACTCCAGTATTGTCATTTGCCCAGGGAAATGCAGACTTACCTTTATGTTTTCTCCAGTTTTACCTGCTATTTTTGCTTGTTTTTCTCTCCTGTTCTTGGAGATTTCATTTACTTTCTTATGATCTCAGCAATACATCCGAAAGCACGATTGTTGTAGTTCATCTGGGACAGGAACTTGTATTGTGGCAGAGGAGTTTGTCAGCAGGCCTTATCCATCATATTGGTGGAAACTGGCCTGCCAATTTCTTAGGAACATAAAAAATGAGAATGGAGCAGATGTCTAGTTAGAATACATATGCATTTATAAATCTCAGCTTCCACTAAATGAAAGTAACTGTTACTATATTTTAGTTCAACCTTTTCTTCCAAATGTTCTCCAGTGTTTTTTTTCTCTCAGGGCTCTTTTGTGAATGTCAGTGTAATATATTTTCTCATTGACATTGTCCATGTCCAGCAATTATCAACAATTAAATATTCCTAATATTAACCTGGTTGTAATTGTTTCTCCTTACAAAGTGGCAATTGTAGTTAGTAAGGATAAAACAGATTGAGTTCAATGCTGCTAAATTTGAGATAACTGAAATTTTCTAAAGCTGTCAGGTAACCTTACTGCAATTTCTGAGATAGAATATAACTGTGTCTTCTAAATGATACTTCTTCAAATTTTATACACCATGTAACTCAAAATAAATAATAATTTTTGTTTAAAAAGAAAAAAAAGATATACTTAAAGCATTTAGGCTTTGCCTAAGTAATAGCTGTTGGGCCATAGTCCTTTGACCCAAATTAATTCCTATGGGTTTCAGATAAATAAGGTAAATATTAATGCATGCTTAAGATAATCCAAGTAACATATTAGTGTATATAAATTTGATATGGAATGGGAAGGCCTCTTGAGATAATAAAAAAATTAGAAAAAGATTGTGTCAACTACATAAAATTAAATATTCCTGTACATAAAAAGCATTATGTTCAATATGAACCACCAATTAGGAAAAGCACAAATTACAACAAAAACTAAGGCAAAAATTTAATGTATTCTTATAAAGAAAAATGTCTTTGATGCCTCACTGTAAAAGTGTTCAAAAATATAATTCTAATTTGCTAATAATTAAAGCAATAATACTTTAAATAATGTCACCAAAATTTTACTATTGAATCGGTATAAAGTTTAAAAAATTATGTGCAGTCCTGGGAAGATGAAGTTAGGTTTGTAGTCTATTGAACTGCTTGGGTCTGCTTTTATTAATATTACTACATGCTTTCTGTAGGGCAATATGGTGATAAGTTTCAGAAATCTTAAAAATATTCTTACCATTAACCCAGTAATTTCATTTTAGAAAGTTATGTTTAAGAAATAATCAGAAATATATAAAACATTTAGTTAAAATGGTGCTTACTTCAGCATTACTTATTATATAATATAATCGAAGTAACTTGGAATCCAATGTGACGGTAATGATCAAATTAATTATGATGTATCTATATAATGGAAATGATGGAATGTCATACCATCTATTCAATTTAATAGACTAAAATTTTCATGGAATATTTTACATATTAAAACGTTTTTTAAAAATTTGTAATACACTTCCATTTTATATGTGTAAATTATACAAAAGGTGAGGAAAACATCATGAAATACACTTTTGGGTACTGAGATTATAGGTGAGCTTATTTTTAAGCTATGTACTTTCTAAAACATATTGTTTGTTATACTACTCCTACCATGTTTACTTCTATATTTATATGATTTTGTAATATATCAATCTACTAACATAATAATTTTGTAAAGAATGCTTCTCAATTGCATCAGGCAGAAATTTAATTTTAGTTAAAGGGAAGGGGAGAAGGGGGTAGGTACAGCAAGGAAAGACAAGATAGAATGCAAAAGAAAATTTTTTTTTGCTTTACGGTTTCAAAATGTGCATTGTCCCCTGTTTCCATGGTAGGAGATGTGAATGAAAAAAAAATAATAGAAGAATAATAACTAATTATATACATTTGATGCTACCCTTAAATATATTGTTGAGATCTGTGGTGATTCATTGTATCATCTATGTGTATACGTGGGTACAAATCATTTATTATTTTAGTAAAAATGCAAAGAGCATTTTATTTCTTTGTACATTTGCACCAAAATGCAATGGAGATAAAATACAATTGCTATTTTATAAAGGGCTTTTAATATTTTTTCTCCTAATATAGTTTACATTTTTATATCTTTAAAGAAAAAACCTTAGTTTTTTTCTTTCTTCTGTGTGGGGAAAAACCTAGTTCTTTCCTCTTGTGGGTCTTTAACCCATGAGTTTTTTTACTACTCACACAAAACACTTCATTTCTGGTCACCAAATGTGTGGAGGTTTTTCCCCATGCTGGTCTCTGTGACACCAGTTGGGTGTTCTACAAATTATCTCAATTCTGGCACTATCTACCTGGAGCTAGTGTCAGAGCTCACATGTTAAAGGCTCAGTTTCTTAACCTATTACCCAGGAAATTACAAGGGTAAGTTATCAACATAGGAACAAGAGGTGCTTCTGCTATTCTTATCACTTAGGAAATTACAAGCGTTTTAGGAACTGAGTGAGAGCAGAGACCAATATATATTTTCTATTATCTCACAATATCTAAAAGATTCAGTTCTACAGGTTGATAAGTTATTGGCATTGATAAGTTAGAATTGATAGCTAACTTAGCTAACACAGGAGAAATCAATGGTGATTAAATGGAAGAATTCGTAGGGTGTAGGAACTATAGTCCTTCTTTCTCTGTTTGAAGTAAAATTGTTACATCAGTTTTTGATGGCAACTAACTACTGTTTCATCTAGTTGTTGAAGAGGGATCCTTTGAACTCAGTGTATTTTGAGAGTGTTTGCATTTCTCAAAGTTTAAAATGTGAGGCAATTGCTTAGTAGAACTTCGTGTTCTCATGTACCACTGTGGTCAGCAACGAGGAAGCCAAAACCTCAGAGTTTATTCTCCCGTGGGAGGTCACAGAGATAGCACAACACAGTGTACTATTATCCCATGTAGTTGAGTTGCATTGTTTTGTCATGAATACACTTGGAATAAATGTTTTTCTTTTTTCTGTGTATGAGCAGCCCATGATCACGCTCCTTTTCCTGTCTTCACTAGGATCAGAACACCAATGTATTCATAATTCCTCTAGATAGAATAACTTTTGCAAATTTCAGTGAAAGGCTTACCTTTTCATTTCTGAGTTCCTGTCTCAGGTGCCATTTCAGAAGTACTGGGTTTTCTCAGTTCCAGGCACTTAATTGTATTATCTAGGCTCCTAGACCTTCAACATGTTTTCGATGATGGTAAACCTCGAATTCCCTCGGTATTGTTATCACAAACAATGCTGCAGTGAAAATCCTTAAATATACAGTTTTGTTCATGTGTTAACAATATAAAACCATGGAATGAATACATCAATTTGAATTGCTGGATCAAGGATATATACTTTTGGAATTGTATTAATAATTACTTTTAATCAATACTGCCAAATTGTCCATTAATATGGCTATATTAGTTTATACTCTACCAACCACATTTTAGAGTGTCTGTTTCCTCACATCTTCATCAACTCTGGTTATAATCAGTCTCTTTAATTTTTACCATTTGGATGATGGAAAAAAATCCTCTTCTAAAGTTGCACATTTGGATTATTAGTGTAAGTGAACATCTTTTATCTGTTTATTGACTATTTGTTTCTTTTTTGTGTGATGTTCCTGTTATAATTCCTTGCTCATTTTTATATTTTAAAAATTTATTTATGAAAGTTCTTTATATATTAAGGAATTGATTTGTTATTTGATATTTTGAAACCCTTTCTTATTTTGAGCTATAATAAATACACTGATATAAAAATTCATTTCAAGCTGCTATGAAAGGAAACAACCATTTATTTACTCAGGTTAAAATATACCTTTCAATATTAAAAAATATTTTCTTCCTGCCTTTTTTCAGTTGTCTGAAAAGTGGAAGAGTTAATTCAAATCAACTAGTTTGCTTGAACTAGAAGCAGAAATCTCTTATGTCTTTTTATTTTGTTTTATATGTTTTTAAGTTTTTATAAGTTTAATATTTTTCTGCAGGATGATTATAGTTTTATCCATACAATCTATTAGACTTACAGAACCTACAGATGAAACTTATATGAGTTTAAACAGTGTTGTCTAATAATGGACAGCTAATATTTTGTTTTCCCATCTCCCACTCCTTCTGGGAATAGTAAAAACCCTGCCCCCAGGCCACAGAGGATAAGGGTGATAGATCTGAGATATGAGAATATGAAGTCATTTTCTCTCCATGGCTGCAAGTGAAGCTAAGAAGCTGAGTGAAACAAACATGGGAAAGAGGACGTACCAATTTTGTAATTGGATTCTATAAGAACAAAGTGTTGTGAGGATGATTTTCTTTTATGTTTAAGCTAGCTCAAGATTGTGTGTGTGTGTGTGTGTGTGTGTGTGTGTGTGTGTGTGAGAGAGAGAGAGAGAGAGAGAGAGAGAGAGACATGCAACAGAAAGCATCCTAATGAATGCAGAATCCCTGCCCAATTTTGATGTAGGTTATTTTATATCCTTCCAATAAAGAATTTGGATGTAAATTTGTAGGAAGAGCATTAACTACTGAATAAGAAGCTATGTGCAGACAAATTTACTGATGAGATACCAATACTCCTGTTCCTTTTGTTTCCAGATTCTATAGTTTAGTAAAGTTGGAGGAGTGGGGTATTAGGAGATAGAAATAAGCATTTCTGAAAGGTTGCCAACAACAGTGGATAAAATGCATAGTAGGGATTTAAATTTCAGGTACTGTTTTTCTGCTGTAGTAGTGCTAGTTAGTTCTTTTTACAACTTGCCACATCACTTTCAACAGTTTCAATTCATTTATGGTATTTTCAAGATTAAAAAAAATTCTTTAAGCATGTTTAGTATAGTTTCACAGTACATGTATGATAATTCTAATATATGAAGTCTTTGTGAGTCTGCCTCGATTGTCTCTTTTTTTCTCCTGTTTTTTTGCCCATATTGTCTTGTTTGCTTGTATGTTGGTCTTCTTATGTGTCTGGTTATCCAAGTTCAAAGATTAAGCTTCCTTGTAATACTTGGGCTGCAAATCCAAAAAAGTATTAGCTTACTTACAGTTTGTGCTTCCTCTGAGAGCCCTGACTGAAAGAGTACCTGGTGGTGTTTGTCAGGCTTCCTACACAGGTAGGCTTTTGGTTTTAGTCGCTTTCATTCTAAGAAGCCACTAAAACTCCAGTTCCGTTTACAGCTAATTTTTCAAATGGGCAAATGCCCTCAGAGTAAAAGCAGTTTGTGAACTGTTCTTTTTTTATTGTGTTTCCACATTTTCCTAGATTTTGATCTGGTAATGTTCATATAAAGTATCATTCATATGTAAGTCATACATCATACACATCATAAATAGTTGATTTTGAGCTGTCCTCAGTGGTAAAGTTGGTCTTAATTACCTGGTTCATCATTACAGAAGTGGAAACCCTTTCTCCCAGCACAGAAAGTAGACCAGTGGTTGCTGAAACCCAGGATAAGGAGGAGGCTTGGTTACAAACGGGTATGTGGGAACATTTTAGGGTGAGGAAAGTTTCCTAAAACTGCATTGTGGTGATGGTTGCAAAGCTGTATAATTTTGATAAAATGCATTGATCTGTACATTTAAAATGGCTAAGTTCTATACCATGTGAATTATATCACACTAAAGCTGTTTAAACAAGAAACTCTGGAGGTGGTTATTGAAGAATGGGAGAAATATCAGATAGATTGAGGAGGGATTTGGAAGCAGAGAAAGCTTGAATTCTCATTTCCTGTTAGGTCATCAGGAAGAAGACCACTTCACAGGGAGCCCTCAGGCCAACATGGAGTGACGACAACAGAGGAGAAGTGAGTGCCGGAGATTGCGTCCACCTCTTAAAAACTGTCTTTGCTGGGTGGAATGGAGGGAGATCCCGAATTTCTCACATGCAGTTGTGGACGACGCAAGAAGTAGCTGATCAAGAGCCAATGGCGTTGCCATGGAGAGAATGCTGTTGGCCACATAGCAAAGGCCACAGCTTGCCAGCTGAGGAAGAGGCCAGATGGAGAAAGCAGAAGAAACCCAGAAGATCTGAAGCACCTACAGGAACTGAGGTGGGGAGATTTAGGGGTTAAGAGCGAGAACCACCCTGATATGCTGAAAGAATAGACCACATGTTACACAAGCTGAACATTCTTGAAACACATGTAGGAATGACAAAAGCTGACACACCTGGCAAGATTAAGTTGCTGTAGTACGTATTCTACACCTCCTCACCATCTGGACCTCATCCAGTGATGGATTGGAGCCCCCACCCTGGGCATACATGAGCTTTGCTCTTTTCCCAGAAACTGCCTCATAAAGGGGGAAGACAGTCCTTTTGAGAGACAAATGACAGCTCTGATGGAGAGTTTGAACTTTGAATTAACTGAATGTTTTCCTGAAAGGGACTTTTAAATAAAAAAAGACCATTTTAGACCATAAAAGAATGATTCACCTCTAATTGACATTTGAATGCTCTGTCCCCATCCCACCCCCAGCCCTATAACAGAATAGTGTTTGGCAGGAAGCTTAGTTCATTTGTAGAAAAATGAAGACACTCCTTTTTGTTATACATCGGAGCTCCAGTGTGTAAAATTTGACACATAACCATCACCACCATGGCATCAACTATGACCTGTCAATAACCCAAACTAGACTTTCCCGTGGGGAGAGGAGGCTGTTAAATAATATGTACTTGGATATGAATAAGCAAAACTGTGTTTTGTTTCTTTTAGTTGAGAAAGTCTCATGGCTCTGTGTGAAAATTCCCAGGCTGTTTATTTTCTTTGTCAATACTGGCATATGTTTCATTTCTGCTTAAAAGAGACCATCAGACAAAACTGGTTAAGATGGCACAAGTTTTCAATAGTGTGGGTACTGCTTCAGCCAGTTTCAGCCATGTTAGTCAACTTTGTCCTGAAAATGTTATGCTCATTTCTAAATAACTCTAGGACCTATTTTTATTGTTGCTATTGACTTATACCCTCCTTCTCCTGTTGACCTAGTTCAAATACTCCCTTTCTACTAGGCCCAGATTATACGTCCTCCCCCATGACTCTTTTAGCGCTTTCTTCCTACTCCTCTGGACTCACAAAGCACTTAAATGCAGATGACTTATTCAGCTCTCATTCACACACTGCCTAGGATGATAATTTAGCTATAGTTCATATGTTGATCTAAAATCTTTCCCAAGCTCCATGAGGTTAGAACCTACAGCCTGTATTTTTTTTGTATATCCATAGTATATAATCCATTGTTTGGTATTAGTAAAATCTGAGTTCCTCCACTGCTCTTTTATTATCAGCTATACGACACTGAACAAATTTTTGAGCTTCTTTTAACTTCATTTTCCACATGTATGTATATTTTGACACACAAATATTGAATAAGTGTCAGTTGCCACTAGAGAAACACCCTTGAGGGCAGGAATGGTGTCTCCTTTCCTCCTTTTTGTTAGCTGTACCTTCAAAACATATTTATATCCAACCACTTCTTACTATCCTCACTGCTACCAGCCTCCATCTGGTCCTAGTCCCCATCACTCTTGCCAGGATGGTGGCACTACACCCTGGCAGCTCCCCCTGACCCTCTTTTCTGCGGGGCTCCAGTCTATCCTCAACACAGAGGTCAGAGTGACTCTCTTAAACTAAAGAGTGGTGGGATCTCACTTAGACTTAAAAACCTTTCAATAGCTTATTTCTCTTTGTGTAAAATCCTGTCATTTTAAGGACTGCTTCCAACACCAACTCTCCAACGTCATTTCCACTTGACTGACCACACTGACCTGCTGACTGTGCACCCAGATTTACAATTTCAGGGCTTACGTAATTACTTTTTCACCTACATGACTTGCTCCCTCATATTTTTAAGGTCTCTGCTCAAATGTCACATTATCAAGGAAATCATCCCTTATTACCAAATATAAATATCATTACTCACCCTACCTCCCAACATTCCCTATCTCCCTTCTTGGCTTTATTTTTTCTGATTCACTTCTTCTCTGATGTATTGTATTTTTATGTCTTTGTTTTCTGCCTCCTTCCACTTGAAGGTAAGCTCCTGGAGATAAAGTCTTATTTAAGAAATAATATGCTAATGAAAAGGCAATTAACTAATGGCATGTATTAATAGGTATATGTTGAAAAGTCTTCTGATATTATCAGTATTGCCCTAAGTTGGTGGGAATATGGGTGTTTTACATATTTTTGTTTTCTAGATTATCTGTATTTTCTAGCTTTTAAAGATAATGTACATAAAATTCTCTGTTAATTTTGCAAAATAGGAGAACTGACTCTGGGTGGTGAACACACAATGTGATATATAGATGATGTATTACAGAATTGTGCACTTGAAACCTATATAACTTTACTAACCATTGTCACCCCAATAAACTTTGATTAAAATAAATAAATAAACAAATAGAAACCACATGGTCATTGCCAATTTCTCTATCTCTAAACCATTTCTTTGTAAGAACATCATATTCACTGATAGAAGACCACATGAGTCTTTGCTTTTGAGTAATGGTGTTAAGTGTGAGCTGCATTGAAAATTAATGTGCTGCCTGATCATTTCCACAGAGTCTTCAGTGAGGTTGATGGTGAGCTTGGATAATTATCTGTTTTTTGAAAATCTAAGCTTCCTTTTATACATTGCAATTTCTGTTTTTGAGTTTAGCTTCAAGTTTACTGAACCATTTAATTAATTAACTTAAGTGTTTAAACTTCTAGAGGTGTTGATTGATTCTAATCAGTATTTTCTGCTACCCTAATTGAAGGCTTCTTCTCATGGACTATTGTCAGTGAAGCCAAAATAAAAAAATAAAGCAAAAAAACCAATTTATTTTGCAAAATAAAAATTTTAACAGAAAAAGAAAAGTCATCTAAATATGTTAGCCATAGCAATGATGAGATATTTTGATACATAAGCCTATGCTATAAACTTCTAAGTTTCAGCATATTTTTAAACTAAATTCTAATCTGTGAATTTTGATTATGTCAAAGTGGTCTTATTCATTGTATACTGTGTATTGTACCATTTTTCGGTGACTATATTGTCATTCACTAAGTGATGATTATAGGATTTCTATTTTGAGCTCAGTCAGATACTGCTTCTATAATTGTTGGACTCCATTACTAGTAGCATAGCCAGATTTAGTAGATAAAATATAGGATGCCCAGTTAAATTTGAATTTTAGATAAACAACAACTAATATTTTAGTATGAGTATTTTCCACATATTGCATGGGTCATACTTACACTACAAAATATTCATTATTTCAAATTTGACTGGATGCCTGTATTTTTTTGGTGATCACAGTTACTAGCATGAATTTCCTATCTGTCTTTCTCACAGTTCTCAAAGTTTTCTACCTTTCCCAAATCAAAATCAGGCCTGCGCTTTGTTCTTTATCTATGTTATCACTGGAGGGTTTATTTCACTTTTGTTATTTCACTGTCTGTAGAAAGAAAGTATAGCCAACAGGTAAGAGTGATTAAATAAGAGGCCTTTCCCCCGACTCCAATGAAACAGAGTATGAAGCACACATAGTGTGATTAGAATTTCATTCTGTGAGGGAGCTTTGAATAATGAGTTACTTTCTCTAGTGAAATTAGTCACTTGGTTCAGCTGGCTATTAATTCACTATCATGAAACAACAGATGGCCTGGTGTAGAATGTGACCACAGGGCTCTGTTTATGGGGGGAAGTTATGCCAAGAGCTGTGTTTGTTTCTCTTTTCCAATTACCCACTTGTTGAGGATATTTTTTGAATATCCAGTGGTGAGCATTACTAGGTTGAGAATTTGATTTGAAACCTGTATGATTTATGTGGGACATCTAGCATCTAAGCTCTTTGTTTTATATGGTTTCAGGCTTTGTATATTGTTGTCTACTGAGACCTGAATAAAATAATTTCGGCCATGAATGAAGATTCCATAAAATACTTTCAGGTTTGTCTATAAAATGATAGTGATAATTATGCTGAAGAATGTATCAGAGCTTTCTCTGATAAATTTATTTTTTTTCACTTTAATACTCATTAGTTAACATTGTACTTATGCTTCCTATTTTAATCCCAGACCAAAGCGTCATCAGTTGATGTGTGTGTGTGAGTCACTTCATCTGACAAGGCATTTCACTTTATCCCAAATGCCTGAAGAGGCAGGCTACTAGATTTCAAAGCCATTTGACTCAGTAAGCAGAAAGAAAGGCTGTTATGTTTTGTATTGCTTTTTAGTTCTGTTATTGGGCCCATAAACTATTCTTACTTTCTACTTTTGGTTTTCTAAATAGAACTAGAATCCTATGAGGAAATTGCATTCTTAGAATTATTAGACAAAAGTGAAGGACAAACATTTATAAAGAGAGTAAATATTCAAGGAACCGGCAGTGTGGTGTAGAGCTTAGATTAAATAGTATTTGGTATGCTTTGTTCTCTTACCTTTCAAATTCTGTTTACTCAGAGGTGCCATATGAAACAGAAACATTCATTATTGTGTACACATTGGGTTAATAAGAAAGAAAATGTACCTTTTAAAGAATAGCAAGTGCTCAGTGTCTATGTCCTAAAGGCTATTTCCCCCCAGCTCAAATAACAATAGTAATAGTAATAATAAGAATTATATATACCAGTTTTAATGACTTCTTATCTGCTAGGCAATTTTGTACAGCATTTTATTTATCCTTTTTCATGAAGAATTGCTATCATGTTTCTAAAGTTCCTCTATCACATCATAAGCTCTTTAAAGACACTGACCATCTTATCTCTGAATTCCTAGTAAATAGCTTAGTGCCTGCTTCATTGTATTTCTTCAGAAAGTGGAGAATAAATAAATGAATAAGGGAATGAGAAGACTACTTATTTAAGTTAGAGGAGTATAATATTTACTGGATTATAGTGTTTAGTCAATTTTTGATCATATTTAAAAAATAATGTAATATTTGACATATACTGAAAAACATAATAAAGCCGGAAAATATACAAAATAAAGCCTGAAAAAATGACAACTCGCAGCACACTATCCAAATCATATTCTAGATCATTACCAACAATTCTTACCTGCTTATATGTTCCTACTCTTATTACCACCATAGGTGAGGACTGTTCTGAAATTTTGGTTTATCATTCCATCACTTTTATTCTTTTATTTTTATTATATACACATATGTGCATAAAGAATATACTGTTTAGCTTTACTTATTTTTCAGCTTTATTCAATATGGTATCATACTATATAAAATCTGCAGAAATGTGCTTTTTTTTCATTTAACATTATGCTCCTAAGATTCATCTATGTTGTTGCATACAGCTGTAGTTCATTCATTTTTTTTACTATTGTACAATATTCCATCATGCAAATGAACGACAACTTATTTATTTTTTCTCTTTTCAATGGACTTTTGGGGCTGGTGTTTTACCTTTTTGCTAAGGAAAGTGATGCTATAAACATTGTTGGACATGTCTTCTTGCACATGGGCTAGAATTTCCTTCAGATACATGCCTATAATTAGGATTACTGGGATGAAGTATATGAGATTGTTAAATATTACAAGATAAGGCCAATTGATTTAAGAAGGCCATCACCTTATTTCCTTGGGTTACACAGAACTGATAACTTCATACTACTTACCTTGTTTTCTAATCAGAGTTATGTCTCAGAAACTATATGTCTTGTTTAAGAGCAAATTCTAGTTAAGATAAAATCTTACAACTCAGAATTGAGTGTTCCCTATCACAGCATATCATCTACAAAGGATACTTATTTGGTAAGGTCTTCGAGTGATGTCTGTGTAAATTAAGAGCCTAAACTCTGTGGTGGTTGCAAAAATATAGAATGTCATAATTAAAATATCCTTGAAGACTTTGTAATTCCCAAGAGCTATTCTTTATCCAAATCCTCTTGAAAGCAGAAGCATTATTCTGAGAAAATAGAATGGCAACAGTATTTCTACTTCTGCTGATGTGGAGAGCACCTTGATAAAGGAATAACTGAATTCCTTTTCAGTGGCTAGTTAGTTATTTCTAGGGCATTTAAAAAAAATAATTTATCCTTCTCAAGTGGTAGGCTAGTCTACAGTTATATTGCAAGAAATATAAGAGAAATCTCAGTTTAATGTAATGATTGCTAAAAGAGTATCTGCATAAAAAAAGTATTCATATTGTTAATTACATACATATGGCTAAACCTTTATCAGGCATCTTCATACATCTGCTACGTATTGGAAATTTCTGACTAGAGAAGAATCCATGTATTTTAATTAAGCTTTCATCTGACCTAAAAGCATTCTGATCCATTTGGCAGAATACCTCCCAAAGAATTTCATTTGTAATCCAGATTCCTAAATTGACTATATTGTTCAGGTTCAGAAAAAAGCAACATGATGTAAATGTTACCAGAAAATATGTCTACTATGTAAGAAGTTATTGGTGTTCTGCTTGTATGCAGAGATTATTTCCTCAAGTATGTTTATGCTTTTGAATTGATTAAATTGTTGGTCTTTTGTTTAAAATTTGTCATTAAATTTCAAATCCCTATCATTTTAAAAAAGGAAAGAGGGCTAAATAAATAACAACTAACATATTCTGCAAAATATTGTTACTGAACATTTAACAATGTGCCATTTTCTGCACCAGATATTATGGGAGCTAGCAGAAGAGAACACAGCCTGACTTCACCCTGTGGAGCAGAGGATGAAATTTATATTGTAGTAAATAATGAACTTTATAGGGTAGAACATTCAATGCTAAGTGAAAACTGTAATAATTTTAAGAAGAGAGTCATCTGTTGAGCAACTTATTTCTGTACTTATAAATAGAATATCCAAAGACTTTTATCATTTTGTAGTTTCTTATTTTGAACAGCTAGATTTGCTAATAAGTCTATTCAGATGTATATTTGTAATTAGTAGAAACTTTTCTTTTTTTGGTTTGGTTCACACCTTATCCTTATTTCTTATAAAACTGTTTAGCACACAGTACCTGCTCAATTTACATTTATTCTATGAATAACTACTATTTAAAATAATAACTATAAAAATGAATGTAAATATATTAAGCCAACACAATGGTGTTCAAGATCTAGTGCCCAGAATAAATCAGAAAAGCTCAATCAATGTCTGAAAACATTGCTTACATAATAACCAAGAGTTTATCCAATGGAATCTAATTTCTCTAATAATATCTTCACCATAGTCATGCTCAAGATAATTTATTGTAAATTATGGTCTCTAAAATAATATTGGAGATGAGAATTTAATGACATGCAGATTACAAGACACTGGATTGTTTCACTTGAGTACTTGCTGGGTTTTCCTTAAAACAGTTTATTATATTTCCTGTTGGTAGCAAGGCTATAATTAAACTTTGACCCAGATTTGAAAATTAATGTTATATACAGCCATGTCTAATTTATTCTAAATTTCTTAAAGGAACAAAATAAGGGGTGGGTGATATAGGTAAAGAGGATCAAAAGGTACAAACTTCCAGTTATACAATAAATAAGTCACAGGATATAATGTGGAGCATGGTGACTATAGTAAACAATACTGTATTGAATATTTGGAAGTGCTAAGAGAGTATATCTTAAAAGTTCTCATGACAAGAGAAAATATTTTGGTAACTATGCATGGTGACAGATGTTAACTAGACTTATTATGGTAATCATTTCTCAATGTATACAAATATTGAATTATGTTGAATTATGTTGTATACTTGAAACTGATATAAGGATTATGTCAATTATACCTCAGTAAAAAAGAGCAAAATAGAAGGTTGTAAGCTAATAAATCTATCATCTATCTATCTATCTATCTATCTATCTATCTATCTATCTATCATCTATCTATCAATCATCTGTTATCTACCTTCCTTTTCTTACAAATGTTGGTTCATAGTTTTCAAAGGAAATCATTAAGCCAAGGAGAAAATAGTCACTCATTAATAGCATATAAATACCAGTAACCAGTGGAGACCATAACTCATGGTGAATCATGAAACTTAACATTTGTGAAGGTCTTTGTAGTTTGTAAAATGGTTTTCATACATACTATCTCGCCTCTTCCTATATGACTTTACATGACAAGTCATACATGTGTAACAGATAAGAAAACTGAGGCCCATTTCAGTTATGACCTCCCCAGCATTTCATGGCTAATAAGTTGTCATTCTTTTGCAGTTGGACTTATTTTAATATTGTTAATTTCATTATTTTTATGTATTTATATTTTTACTTAGTTTAACCATAATATACACAAAAGCTACATAAAGGTTTGTCTCTTGTTTATTTATTATATATATTTGTTGCTATCTAGGTTTTTCAATTGTTATCCTTAATATCTCTGTAATATTTTATTGGAGAGATGTGAATCATTTACTCATTCATTCAAAAAAATTCATTAAGTCCTTATAACATGCCAGGCACTAAGCACTGAGGATGTAGCACTGAACCAGGCAATCTGCTACCATCAGAAACTTTAAAATACTTTTAAGTATTGTTTACTAGCATTCAGTGTTCATAATAATTAGCTTGTTTCCTGAGATAACTAGTAAGAGGATATTTTTTAAATGACCATTGATACATAATTTGTTTTTCAAATAGGTTGTAAAGATGTACATAGTCACTGCATGTGTGATAATGCTTATTTTCCCCAAATTCTTACTAGCATTTTGCACACACACACACACACACACACACACACACACACACACACACACTCATGTATGCACAGTATTAAGGGTGTGTTTAATTTTGCTAAATTGAAAGGGGATAAGTAGTATCTTATTATTAAATCCACTTATAGGTTTGGATAACTAATGAGAATATTTTACTGTATGCTTTTTTTTTTTTTAATTTATTTTTTAGTGGGATCCGAACTGGGGCCCTGTTGCTCAGAGCTGGCATCCCAAGCCAACTCTTAACCAACGTGCCACTCAGCCGGCCCTGTATGCTTTTTTATAAATGCACTTTTTCTCTTGTGTGAAACATTTGTTCATGCTCAACCAATTTGGATTTTGAGGTATAATATTCAAAATAGAGAGGCCCAAAGACATTTATGGAGAATCTATTTTTACTCCACCTTTATCACATATTTAACTCACATGTATATTCAGATATGCTTCTGTCTCATTTATGTTTAAATAACTAAATATACTAAATACTAAATGTGGCCTAGTGATATGTGTTTAAATGGCATTATATTTAAATGCATTTTAACATCTGATAAGGCAATTTACCCCTTATTACTCTTTCTATTCAGAAGTGTATTAGCTTTTCTTGGTCGTTTACAACTTTACCTCTGTTAAGGAGGCATTAAATTTTCTTCATATAGATTCTATATGTGTCTCACTAAGATTTATTTCTAATCATTACATTCATATGCACTGATACATGTGTTTATTTCATTGTTGTTTTGGTATTATTAATGCGTTCAGTTCCTTTAGAGTTTCTAAATAGCTGTATGTGAGAAAATTAGAGCTTTCTTATATATTTTCTTTTGTTTTCACCCAGCCCCCAAACACCTCTCCCATTCATCAACCATCAATTTGTTCTCTGTATTTAAGAGTCTGTTTCTGTTATGTGTGTTTGTTTGTTTCATTCTTTAGATTCCACATATAAGTGAAATCATATGGAATTTTTCTTTTTCTGTCTGACTTACTTCACTTAGCTTAATACCTTCTAGACCCATCCATGTTATCACGAATGGTAAGATTTCATTCTTTTTTATAGCCAAGTAATATTCTATTGCATTTATGTACCAATTCTTCTTTATCCAGTTATCTGTTGATGGACCCTTAGGTTGCTTTTATATCTTGGCTATTGTAAATAATGCTGCAATGAACATAGAGGTGCATATTTCTTTTCAAATTAGTGTTTTGGATTTCTTCAAATAAATACTCCAAAGTGGGATTGCTAGGTCATAAGGTAGTTCCAGTTTTGATTTTTTGAGGAACCTCCATACTGTTTTCCATTGTGGCTGAACCAATTTGCAATCCTTCACATGTGTTCCCTTTTCTCCACATCTTCACCAACACTTGTTTGTTGATTTATTGATGATGACCATTCTGACAGGTGTGAGGTAATATCTCATTGTTGTTTTTATTTGCATTTCTCTGATGATTAGTAATGTTGAGCAACTTTTTGTATATTTGTTAGCCACCTGTACATCCTTGGGAGAAATGTCTATTCAGGTCCTCTGCCATTTTTTAATTGGATTGTTTGTTTTTGTGGTGTTGAGTTGTATGAGTTCTTTATAAATTTTCAATATTAACCCCTTATTAGATGTATCATTGGTGAATTTGAGGTCTAACAGTTACCTTCGCAAACTCATCCTAGAAAGAGTGCTATATAACTCACTGCTGAATATCACTACAGTCACCTTTGAAGTATTCTCCTTGGGAAGCTATGCACCGACATCAGTGCCTAGTCAACCCTTCAAAGCAATTTTGGAACTCTGTCTGGAATGGCCATCAGAGCTGTTGTTGTATTACCCTTGATGTCCTGAATTTCATCAAATTGTCTTCCTTTCAATATTTCCCTTATCTTTGGCTAAAAAAAGAAGTCATTGGTGGCCAGATCAGGTGATTAGGGGGGATGTTCCTATACAGTTATTTGTTTACTGGCTGAAAACTCCCTTACTGATTGTGCCTTGTGAGCTGGTGCGTTGTCATGAGGCAAGAGCCATGATTTGGTGAAAAGTTCAGGTCGTCTAACTTTTTCATGCATCTTTTTCAGCCCTTGCAAATAGTAAAGTTGGTTAACGGTCCAGTTTGTACAAATTCATAATGAATAATCACTCTGATATAAAAAAAAGTCAGCAGTATCGTTTTGACTCCTGATTTGGACCGACAGAACTTTTTTGGTTGTGGAGAATTGGCTTACTTCCATTGTGCACTTTAATGCTTTGTTTTAGGGTCGTATTGGTACACCCATGTTTCATCACCAGTGATAACATGGCCCAAAATGTTGTCCTGCCTCGCCAAAAGGTCTTGGCAAACTTTGACTCTCCTTTGCTTTTGTTCATCAGTGAGCTCCTTTGGGACCATTTTTGCACACACCTTTCTCATGGCAAGATTTTCAGTTAAGATTTTCCTAACTGGTTCTCTATTGATGCTTACCTGGTCTGGTATGCCCTCTCAGTCAGCCAACAATTTGGACACACAATTCGACAAATTTTTGCAATGTTTTTGTCAGTTCTGCTTGTTAGTGGCCACCCTGATTTCTCTTCATCAGTGATGCATTCTCTCCCCTCAGAAAAACATTTAATCCATTTGTACACTGCAGTTTTCTTTATGGCATTATCTTCATAAGCTTGGACTAAGATGTCCCTGATTTCACTTCCACACTTGCCAAGTTTAACAAGAAATGTAATGTTTGTTCATTGCTCTAATTCAAGCTCAGACATTCTCATGATGGCACACAAAAACATACAACAATAATGAATTCCACTCAGCAAGACACCACCACACGTTGAGATGAACACAGCTGTGAGACACTGACATACCAAGGTTATGAAACCTTACCAAGCTGTTTGTACAGTGCTGCCCATGTAAGCTCACGGTGGCAAGTTCATGAACTTAATTGTCAGACCTCGATCCTCATTTTTTTTAAATTCTTTTTTTCTTTTTGCTGTTTTGATTAGGTGTTTTCTGCTACATTGTCTTCCAAATCACTGATCTGATTCCCTGCTTCATCTAATCTGCTGTTGATTCTTTCTAATGCATTCTTCAGATTAGTTATTGTATTCTTTTCTGACTGTTTTTTGTTTGTTTTGTTTTGTTTTTGGTTTCTTTGTCCCTTCTTATGTTTACTTCACTTTGTGGAAGTGCTCACCAAGTTCTTTGAACATCTTTATAACCAGTATTTTGAATTCTGTATCTGGCAAATTGCTAGTCTCCATTTTATTTAGTTCTTTTTCTGGCATTTTCTTCCCTTATTTGTTATTGATTTATTTTTTGTCTCCTCATTTTGATTTCCTCTCTGTGATTGTTTCTATGTATTAGATAGATATGCTATGTTTCCCAGTCTTGGCAGTGGTGCCTTATACAGTAAATGTCCTGTGGGACCTAATGGTGCAGTCTCCCTGATTACTTGAGCCAGGTGCTCCAGAAGTGTGCCTTGTGTGGGTTGTGTGTGCCTTCTTGTTGTAGTTGAGCTTTGATTGCTGTATTGCTGTTTTTAGGTCAGTGGGTGGGATTGACTCTCATGCTCACTGGATGTAAGGATTGACCATGACTACAGCTTATGAGCTGTTCAGGGGCTGACCTCATGGTGTGGGATTTGCCCCAGTGGTCTCTGGTGCCTTCCGAGATCACCCTTTGGCTGTGCTGCTTCTGGGGATAATCAGGTTGTAGTCTGTTGTGGTCTGATGCTGACCATCAGCTGTGTTGGTTCTAGGGCCTCTTGGAAGGGGTTGTGATACAGACGAAGTCAGCCACTGCCTGTGACTATCTTGGTGCTACTGGGTAGGAGCTACAAAGTTATCTGCGATTGGTAGCTGCCTTTGGTGGACCTGAGGCATGTGAGAGAGGTCACGCTGTGAGCAGAAGTTGGCTGAAATCAGTACATGACCTGGAGCAGCTCAGCAAAAGACAAAGTGTACCTTGAGACCTGCAGTCACCTGACAGCTCCCCATAAGGCTCAGCTGCTGAAAGAGCTCAGGAGGTACATGAGTTAGATGAAAGGTGTGTCAGGGAGTCACCAGGGTAGAGTATGGTGTTCATAAGTTAATGCAGATTCAGATTTTGTGCCAGTACTGAGCCTGGGGCCAATTAGCAAAAGGCACAGGGCACATCAAGGCATGCTGCCACTCACTTGGGGCTGTTTTATTAAGGAAGACTGCAGTGTGGGCCAAAGCCAGCTGTCTCTGGTAGAAAGAGCCTTTGGTGGTGGTGGTGTGTGAGTTGGGTGGGGTGAGGTCTCAGGGAGTCATCAAGTTAGAGCAAGTGGAGTTCATTAGGCTAATGCAGATTCAAATTTGACTGTATGAGTAGAGGGCTCAAAACAGGAAAAATTGCACCTGCCTGCTCACTGTGTGGGAGGAGGACTCAACACAGGGACAGTGGCAGCTATCCCCCTGACCTCACTCTGAAGCCACACAACTGTTTCTCTCTGTATATCTTGGGTGCTTCCCAAGCTACTGTCCCTCTACCAGAGTTCAGGGTGAGTGACTGTGAGTGACTGAGTCTGTGTGCTGACCTTTTAAGAAGACACCTGGGTTTCTAGCAGCCTTTTGTCTCATCAGGATGGATGGACTCCCCACTAATTTTCACAGCCAGAAGTTGTGGGAGCTCCACTTCCTGGTACTGATACTCCAGGCAGAGAGCTTAGTGTGGGTCTGGAACCTCTTGCTCCTCAGGGGGGATCTCTGCAGCTGAGATATCCCTCCCGATTCTCAATAGCCACATATGGACCAGATTGTTTTATATCTCTGCCTGTCCTACCAATCTCAATGTGGCTTCTTCTTTGTATCCTTAGATATAGGACTTCTGTTCAGCTGGTCTTTAGACTGGTTTTTTTATAACTTAGTTGTAATTTTAATGTGGTCTTGGGAGGAGGTGAGCACAGCATTTACTTTCTCCATCACCTTTACCAGAAATTGCTTATATATTTTCTAAATAGCCAACTTACCGAACACTTTTATTTCTAATTGTTTTTCATTTAAGTTTATTAATTTTTCAAAGTAATATCATCAGAAATTAAGTGTTTTCTTCTAGTTTTCAATATTTATAGGTCCTATTTTACTTTCTTCACTTATTTGCTTTGGCTAAAAATTCAAGGACAGACTTTTGATTTTGAATATGCTACAATAACTTGTGATAGTCTAATCTTTGTTATGAAACCTATTGGGAAAGATAAATAGAATTCAAAAAAATTATGACACTAGATTACTGATGAAGCAATGAGGGCTGAAAGTGACAAGATTCAGGTGAACGGAGAATCATAATGAACTGAGCTGATGTCTAGAGATGCTTTATTCTAGGGGTTGTGCTGATTTGTGGGACAGGGCAAAAGACTAAGAATCTGGACTTTGCCTGGGAAGAGTACTGACAACTAGATTCAGAGAAATTAATAAATATTTTAGTGGTTTTATTTGGGCTGGAGGCACAAAATTGAAGATTGGGGGGATCTCTAAAACATGGCTGCTTTTTCCCTAACAACTGCTGAAGTGTGAAATTGTATTATATATTTTATATTTGTATTACATATTATATATTTTCATCTTGACAGTCATGGTGTATATTAGAAAATTAAATGCTTTGAGAAGTTCCTCAGAAGTGAAAGCCATATAACTTTGCTATTCTGCAATTTGCCCAGCTGATTTGTTAAAGGGTTCTTTATTCATAACAAAATACATTCTATCAAACACAGTTTGGGAAATTCTGAACTAGAATCTTATTCAATATATCATGTCAACTTTATGTGTTGACTGACCATGACATTTTTGAATATAACCTCTAAGTTAAACTGATTTATTGAGTTGTACATCAATTTATTTTAAGTAATAGAGGAAAAAAGATAATTAGATTCTCAAAACAAATGTAGACTAATTGAAATGAGAATCTTATATGTTTTGACAATATAACAGGTACATATTTATATTTTGTAATAGCAAAAAGTAGAAATAAATTTTTTTTGTCTTTTTTCATGTAATTTCAGTTTCTATAAATTGAAATTTATATAAATTAAGATCTTGGAGAACACCTGGGGGGGAAAGCTATAAGGAATCACACATTTGTCTAAAAGTATAATACATTAAAATATTGTATAATACAATTGCATGAAGCTTTATTTAATCAGTTCTAATAAAATGAAGTGCAGGTGTATGACAAAAATATGAAACAAAAACTGACAGTAAAATAAATAGGAAGATAATGGGATAAAATTGAGTTTAATTTAAATAGAACCAAGGAATGCATCAAACATACTTTGGGATACAAGATAAATATACAAAAATAAATTACATTTCTAAATATTAACAATGAACAATATATAAAGGAAATTTAAAAAAATTAATGTACAATAGCATCAAAAAGAATAAATTATTTAGGAATAAATTTAACAAAAGTAAAAGACCTGTAGTTTGAAAACTACAATATATAGCTGATAGAAATTAGGGCAGGTCTAAACGAATAGGATTTTTTTGTAGAAATTGAGAAGCTGATCCTAAAACTTAAATGGTAACTCAAAAAACCTAGATTAGACAAAAACAATATAGAAGAATAAAAAGTTGTAAGTCTTACACTCACTATATAACTATAGTCATCAAGACTTGTGCTGTTGACATCAGGATAGACATTTATGTCAATAGAATGGAATAGAAAGCAAGCATTTACATTAATGGCCAATTGATTTTCAGCAAAGAAAGCTGCCAAAAAAATTCAATGGAGGGAGAATAGCCTTTTCAAGAAATTTTACTTGAAGAATTATACATCCATGTATTAAAAAAGTAAAAGCTAGCTTCAACCCTTACCTTGTGCCACATACAAAAAAATAACTCAAAGTTGATCGTACACCCAAATGTAAAAGTGAAAACAATAAAACTTGTAGAAAAAAACGTAGGAGATCTTTGCGACTTTGGGATTAGCAGAGATTTCTTAGATATGACACCAAAAGCATGACACATAAAAGCAAACAATTGATAAATTAGATCTCATCAAAATGAAAACCTTTTGCTCTTTAAGAGATGCTACTAACAAAATGAAATGACAAGCTAAAAATGGGTGAATATGTCTGCAAATGATATAGTTAATAAATGATTTGTATCCATAATATATAATAACTCTTGTGACTGAGTAATAAGACAAACAACCCAATTAAATCAAATAGAATTTTTTTGTTGACAAACGATTTGACTAGACATTTTATGAAGAGGATATGTAAATGACTAATAAGCTCATGAAAAGATGTTTAACATAATTAGTCATTGGGGAAATGCAACCTAAGACCACAGTGGGGTACAACTTCATATCCACTAGAATGGCTACAATTAAAACTGGCAAAACTGACAATTGGAACCTTTATATCATTCTAGTGAATGTAATAGTACACATGCTTTTGAAAACAATTAAGCAGTTTCTTTAAAAAGTTAACATAACTTTACCATATGATTTAGAAATTCTACTCCTAGGTATCTGCACACCCAAAAAATGAAAACACATGTTCTCAAGAAAAACATATGCCAATGTCTACAGCAGTATAATTTATCATAGCCCCAAACTGGAAACACTCAAATGTCCATCAGCTGGTGAATGGAATATGCAATGGTATAGGTCCTTAGCATTAAAAAGGAATAAACTACTGATACGTACTACCACATGGAAGAACCTCAAAAATACTATGCTAAGTGAAAAAGCTAGGCATAAAAGACTATATATTGTATGATTCCATTTATATCATATTTCCAGAAAACTCACATCTATAAGAGAGAGAAAGCAAATCAGTTGTTACCTAAAAGTACGAATGAGGATTGACTGCAAACGATCACAAAGGAACTTTGGAAAGTGGGGATGAATTGCTCTAAAATTGCATTGTGTTGGATTGCACAGTTCTATGAAGTTACTAAATATTATTAAACTCTACATTTGCAGTGGGTGAATTTTATGATATGTAAATTGTATCCTAATAAAGATGTTAAAACAGCCACTACTACCACAACAAACCAGACTTTGAAAGACATATACTTTTTTTATAAAAAATTTCAAATATAAAACATGAATTTCATAAACAAACTATTTAGTATTTGTGCAACCTTGAGCTAATCACTTCATCTGTTGGGAACTCAGAGATCACCCAGTTAAAAACTCTTATTTTATAAATGAAAGAACTAAAATTTATTTTTACATAGATCTAATGAAAGCTTTCTATTCCACTCTGTTGGTCAATTTCTCTGTGCCTATGCTATTTTAATTATCATAGCTTCAAAATAAGTCCTGTAGGTTTTGAGTAAGTTCCAGAAAATAGCATAAAGCAGAATATACTTTTAAAAATTTAAAGGAACTTAAACAATATACTCCTAAGAAATATATACATGTCTGACTTATTTTGCTCAGCATAATAATCTCAAGATCCATCCATCTTGTTGCAAATAGCATTATTTCATCTTTCCTTGTGGCAGAATATTATTCCATTGTGTATATATACCACATCTTTTTTATTTAGTCATCTATCGAGGGACACTTTGGTTGTTTCCATGTCTTGGCCACCACAAATAAAGCTGCAATGAACATAGAAGTGCATATGTCTTTACGGATAAATGTTTCCTGATTTTTTGGGTAGATACCCAGGAGAGGGATTGCTGGGTCATATGGTAATTCTATTCTTAATTTTTTGAGGCACCCCAATAAACTTTAATTAAAAAAGAAATATATATAATAAAATTATATTAAAAATAAAGAGAAAGTGTTAAGGAAAATGTTTCAGGAAAGTGTTAAGCTTGAGTGGGGAGAGGTAGAGGGATGGAAGGGGATTGAGGCAGCTAGAGCAATTCTTTTTGCTCCAATTCTCTCATTGGATGGTAGATTCATGGTGTCCATTATGTTAGTAAATAAATAAGCAAGCAAATAAATGCATAAATAAAAAAACACTAAGTTTCTTCCCTGAAAGATAGTAATATGTGGAGGTTACAATCTTGTAAAGAAAATTATACATTGCTGAATACTTATTAATATTTAACTACAAAAACAATGAGTAAAATTTAGAGTTTGCAAAGCACTTTTACGTATATTATTCAATATGATACCTCTAGTCATGGTGTAATGCAGGCAAATATATACTATAATCCCAATTTTTTGATAAACAATTGGGATTCTGATCGGTTAAGTGATTTACCCAAAGAACACAACCAAAAAATAAGGAACTTAACTCAAGCCCTCAATTTAGTTTCTCAGGTTCTTTCTGTGGTAGCTGCCATTTCTCGATATTCAATTTGGAGTATGAAAAATTATTAGAGACATTATGTTATATGAGAATCAAAAAGTGAAATGTTCAAATAAAATATGTGTGATTTTGTGATTCCTTGCTTGCAATACTTTCATTGGTTCCTACTTTAAGGATTTACATAAGCTGAATTTACCAAAAGTGTTTGAAATTAATTTTACTTGCAATGTGTTTTCCTGTGCATTTTCAGCTTTAAGTCTAAACTTAGTTCTCAATAGAGTTGCCAGTCTCATTTACTGACTTCTTTTTGATTGGCTTCTTATATAAAACATGATTTGATGAGAGAGATATTTGGGGCATTCCCCCCCCCCGAACATGTGAACTAGTTTAGGGCATATGATTTTTACCTTTTATTATGAATATGCAATTCAGTAGATGTAGAGACTTTTAAAAGAAATCAGAAATTTTAATTGCAGTCCCCTGGGTCACTTGTGGTCAGTGGTTCTATGAACAGAGAGGTCACTACAGGCATTATGGCTTCCTTGCCAGGTTTATAATGATTAATTGTTAATTTATGGAAAATGTTCCTGCAAACTCTTCAATTATTCATACACCCTGGAGTAAGGTTGGGACAGGAGTAAATGAAAAAAATAGATGTTTTCTTGGCAAGTTATGATTAGGAGACTTTTCTAGGTTACCAAAACAATTGAGTAACATATCTGGATTCAGAGTTCAGCAGTGTTAAATTCTTTAACAATAAAATAGTTTCATGCCAGATTTAAATTAGAAAAAGAAATACATTTTCCAAAATCTTAACAGCAATTTTAACAGGTGTGAGGTGGTATCTCATTGTCATTTTGATTTGCATTTCCCTGTTGACTAGTGATGTCCAGTACCTTTTCACGTACCTGTTGACAATTTGGATATCTACTTTGGAAAGCTGTCTATTCAGTTCCTCTGCCTATTGTTTAGTCAAATTGTTGTTTTTTTTGTTTTTTTTTTTGTAATTGAGCTGTATGGGTTCTTTATACCTTGGATATTAACCCCTTATCAGATATATGATTTGCAAATATTTTCTTCCATTATATAGGTTGCCTTTTCATTTTATTGATTGTTTCTTTTTGTTGTGCATATGCTTTTTAGTTTGATGTAGTTCCACTTGTCTGTTTTTGCTTTTGTTGCTTGTACTTTTGGTTTGATACCCTAAATGCCAAGGCCAGTGTCTAGGAGTTTTTGCCCTGTGCTTTTTTTCTAGGAGTTTTATGGTTTCAGGTCATATTGAAGTCTTCAATTGACTTTGAGTTAATTGTTGTAAGTGGTGTAAGGTAGGGGTCTAATTTCATTTTTCTGCATGTGGTTATTCAGAAGAGAGAATGAGAGAGAGAGAGAGAGAGAGAGAGAGAGAGAGAGAGAGAGAGAGAGAGAGAGAGAGAGAGAGAAATACTGGCAAAAGTTTATCCAGGGCGGAATCTGATGGGGGACAGCTGCACCAATGAAAAGGAGTGCTGGGACTTTATATTTTCCCATGCAAGATGTAGGGTGTTTGTTAGCTTCCAGGGGGGCTGCCGTTATAATTGTCTTCTCCTGGGAACTGTCCTATTCCCATCTATGATGGCTGCCAGCTTGCAGGAGGTTGCCATTGAGATTAGGAACTGTTCTGTTCTCATCTATGATGGATGTAAGGTGCTTGTCAGCTTGCAGGTGCAGTGCTAGCCAGGGGATTCAGAGCCAAGCGCTGCTCACAGTACTCAAAGGATTCAGAGCCAAACAGTTAATGTTTAAGCTCATTCCTGTTAGCTTACAAGCGCACTGCTGCTAACTCTGCTTGTCCCATCCTGCCAGCTCACAAGCCAACTCCCATTAACACTTTACTTGTCTTATCAGTACTCACCTGGCACTATACATAGTTATTATCATATTATTGACTATATTCCTTGTGCTTTAGTTTACATCCCCATGACTATTTGTACTTCTTAATCCCTTCATCTTTTTCACCCTGCCCTCCACCCCCCTCCCATATATCACCCAACAAATCTAGTACCTATCTGAAATCATGCATAGTTGTTACAATATTATTGATTATATTCCTTATGCTATATCCTACATCCCCATGACTACGTAACAATCCAATTTGTACCTCTTAATTCCTTCCCCTTTTTCACCAACCCCCTGAAACCCCCATCCCATCTGGCAACCCCCCCCCCTCACACACACACACACTGAGTATTCTTGGCTTCTTTGTCAAATATTAGTAGACTGTACACATGGGGTTATATATCTAGACTCATGATTCTGTTGCATTGGTCTACGTGTCTGTTTTTACCAATACCATACTGTTTTGATACTACAGCTTTGTAGTATATTTTGAAATCAGGAAGCATGATGCCTTAAGCTTTGTTCTTTTATCACAGATTGCTTTTGTTAGTAGGAGTCTTTTGTAGTTTCACACAAATTTTAAAGTTGTTATCCATTTTTGTGAAAAACACCATTGGAATTTTGATAAGAATTTCATTGGCTCTATAGATGGCTTTGGGTTGTATGAATATTTTAACAATATTAATTCTTCCACTCAATGAACACAGAATATCTTTCCATTTATTTCTATCTTCTTTAGTTTCTTTCATCTAAGTCTTATAGTTTTCATTGTAGATATATTTTGCTTCCTTAGTTAAATTTATTCCTACATTTTTTTATTCTATTGTGAATGAGGTGGTTTTCTTTATTTATTTTTTAGATATTTCATTGTTAGTGTAAACAAAAGCAACTGATTTTTATATATTGATTTTACTGCAACTTTATTGAATTTGTTGATTAGTTTCAACATACTTTTGGTGGCGTATTTAGGTTTTTCCATGTATAAGATCAGGTCATCTTCAAATAGAAGTGATAAGAAGTAGTGATAATTTTACTTCTTCCTTTCCTATTTGGATGCCATTTATCTATCTATCTATCTATCTATCTATCTATCTATCTATCTATCTATCTATCATCATCTATCTATCTTGCCTGATTGATCTAGTTAGAACCTTGAGTACTATGAGCCACGATTGTTCCTGCTGTGTGGCTGCTGTTGGTAGCCCCTGCTTTTCTTGCTCACTCCTAGCTTCTTCTCTATGTTTCCCCTTTGCTTGTCTGGGCTGACACTGAAGCAAGACTTTTGTGCAGTGCTCTGAAAGGCCGGGGAAGCTGATAGCTCACCCTACTGTTTCTTTTCTGGTGAGGGGAACGCCTTCTACCTGGGGATTTCCCTTTTGGTGCTGAGCAACGCCAGCTGAGATGATGCAGGCAAAATGAAGCTATATTCCTTATCTTCTTGGGTGGTTATTCTCAGGTTATTTGTTTTACTGTGCTGCTGAAGTTTCTTAATTGGACTTCAGAGTTCTCCCAGAGCTCTTTTGTTCATGGATAGCTGTCTAATTGTTTATCTTTGTGGGGGAATGAGGCTGGGATGTCACCATTTTGGTCATATTTTGCTACTAATTGGTTTAAATACACCATCTACTTCTTAAAATATAGAGGATTTGAGAATGCTGAAAAGAGAGTTGTGCAAGGGGTGAGGGAGGGAACCATAAAAAAAAAAGTACCAAGTAGTTAGTATCAATTGGGATATGAGAACTTGATAATTTAAATATCAGTGATTTTGGGACTACCAACCTGATGGGGAGTTGGAGCAGCACAGCAGATACATTTTCCAGAGAGAAACAAGCCTTTAAACCTCTCTCTAAAAAGCTTGCCTGGGCTGTAGTCTGTTTACCTCACAGAGGTAAGGCAGACCATCCCTTCCTGCAAAGATGATGATATCTGTATATCTATATATCTCTATATAGATACATATCTATATATATAGAGAGAGATGCTGAGACTGAATTTTGTATGCTACTCTCTTCTCCCAAAGTTACTCATCAGATAAGCCTCTCTCTTTCCTTACGTGAAACATAAAATCACAGAAGTATTCCTCTAGTAGAAAGCTACTCTTAGTAACTTGAGGGCGAGAAAATAGTTGCCTCAATGCATCACACTGCTTTTTTTTTTTTTTTTTTTTTTAGCTGAGCCATCTGCCACCTGTTGGCAGCTCAGCGGCAGCTCAGCTCAGGCTGGGCATCAAACCACTATTGCTCAGAGCTCGCTTGACCAACTAAGCCACTCGGTCAGCCCAACATGACACAGTTTCTTACCTCTGTATCTTTACCTATGTTATTATTTCTCCCTGAAACTATTTTTCTGCCTTCTTTCCTGGAACATCTACTACTTAACTTTCCTCTGATCCCTCACCATCATTTCCTCACTCCATCCAACTCTGTGTCTGGTGTTCATTAGGATCTCTACCACAGCACACTCTGCTGGATTAGAGATGTATGCTCCCTGGTCTGTATTTCTTACTACTTTTCCATGCTTTTTCCTAGATTCAAAGTTTAATCAGGTTTATGTAGTTTAGTGTCATACACCTAGTACCTAACATAATGCTGGTATGTGGGAGCAATCAATAAACATTTATGGAAATGGAACCTGAAAATAGAACATCACATGCAATTATTGACTTCTTCGTGTGAAGCTGACTTAAATTAATGTTCCTTATGACAAATGTTTCATTTTATAGTGTTGAAGCTGTCCTAAGTTTGAATTATTGATTCACTTTAGAAGGAAATTTATAGCTTAAGTGTATCTATTAGAAAAGAAGAGAACGTTAACATTAATGATCTAAGCTTTCACTCATTATTGGAAGTATAAATTCCCCTGTACTCCAAGCTTGCAGTCATGCCAAACAGAGATATAGTGGATACCAGCTCCTCTATATCTTTGAAGTCTTTAAAAATAGCACCAAAGACACTATTGCTTATCTCCCAGTATGATTTATTATTATATTTTGGCTGGAAGGGAGTAGTAGTTTTAGAAGCTTCCAATTGGTTTTTCCCTGTATGATAGTTCTCACCTCATAGGTCAATGTGGGGTTTGTGCCAATTTACCAAGTATGACTGTTTAAATTATATATTTGGTAACCAGAAAAATGACTACCATGTGGGTTCATAGACCCAAAGGACTCTGTTTTATTATCTGGTCTCCATATGTTGCCATTCTAACAGTGGGGCTGGGATAATGGTTGGGTCTCCAGGTATCAATGTCAATATGAGCCTTATGTCCAATAGTCTTCTCAAAGTACAGTAACCAAAGTAAATGGCTGTGGATATACTGAGAAAAACTGTGAGAAACATAACTGTACACTTGCCACCATATTAATGGGTCGTTTCTCTTGGAGACGCAGCCTCTGTTTCAAGTCAATAGGTTTCAGTCAATTGAAGCCATGTGAGGCACTGTGACTTTTACTGTGATGACTTCCCTCAGCATTCTGATAATTTATTTTGATATCCTTCCTGGCTTCTTATTTTGCCCATAGAAATGCTACATTTTACTAGTCATATCTATAACTCTCTGTAGCTCAGGCACCCTTTGATGCCACTCTCAACTTTGCCACTCATTAAAAGAATTGAATCCACCTGTCTTAGAATTATTAAGTGTCATTGTCTAGCCACTGTTGTCTTGGTTCCTATCATCCTCATTGCAATCAGTGAGCTCAGATCTGTAATGTCCTCTTCTACCATCAGCCTTAACCTACAGAGAAGAGCCACCACTGAACTTCTTAGCAATACTGGCACTCTTCTCACTAAACATTCCTTGTTGCCTTAGTCGATTGTGTATCCTCTGGACTGAAAAAAAAAAAATTTTATTCTTGGTTTTAGACGAGGTTACCTGCAAGACCATACTTTCCTTATCTTCTTTACCTTCATTGTCAGTTGGAGACCCCATTACCTCTGCCTAATAAAATATTATGCTTAAGTAAAATGTGCTTATTTGTATGCCTTTTTATGTTTTAAAAATAATAGAGGGACTCACATTTGGTCATATAACTTTCTTAAGTCAGGGTGCAGCATCCTCCCC
>NW_017732251.1:4859-6393 GCF_001890085.2 Hipposideros armiger | reverse complement strand
TTTTTTTTAATTTAAACATTTGCTGTAGTTGTTGATCATACCTCACAACTAATGTCAAGAAATATGACCCAGGTATGAAATTTCTTAACATTTTTTTCTCTCTTCTCTCAATACCTTTCTCTCCTCAACCCTCTCTGATAAATACAAACATTGCATTGTTAAGAACTTAACATTTAGAATCTTTATTGATATTAGATATATTAAAACTTCTGCTATTTCATTATGTTTTAAATATTAAACATATTATAAATACATTATTTTAAACACAATTAAATTAAATTCCTAAGTCAATGAATTGAAAGTGACTGTGGGAGTAATTAGTTTTCAAAATTTTCTTTCAGATGAAAAAAAATAACTACCCAGAAAAAATTCTTAGGAGATGAATTTAATTAACCTGGCTCTTGCCAAGCAATTCCTTTCTACTTCCCTAGTAAATTAACCTCAGCTTGATAGGACTGGACCACCTGCTCTCTGTGGCTGCCACAGGGCCCAGCTTCAGCTTATTAAAACCAGACAGGTTGCTTTTCCATGATTCTCAGGTTTCATTCCTGCAAATGTTCCTGCCTCTGTACCAGCTGTTCCTTGATTTCCTTAACTTTCTACCTTAGAAGTCCTACTGACAAGTCCTAGCAACTTTGCTCCCTTCATCTGCCCTATTTGGATAAATTTTCTCTAATTTGGGACTTTCTGTTACACTTGCCTTGGAATCTACAAGGAATAAGTCGGCCAAATATTGCTGCATGAAGTCTTGGCATCCAGTTCTATTATTAGGATGCTTTAGGCTCCAATTAACAGAAATCAGAATTTAAACTGGGGTAAGTACAAGCATGTGTTATCTCATAACGGGAACACCAGGGGGTACAGAAGACTCTAGGGTTACTTAATTAATCATTTGCAAGGTTCTTTTGCTCCTCTGCTCTGCCCTTTTTGGCAAAGACTTTTTTCCCAGTTTGGTACCAAGTATTGGTAGCGATTCTAGGCATCATTTCCAGACATAACCCTACTCCAAAGGTGGAGAAAATTGTTTCTTGTTTGGTTTGCTCTAAAGAAAGAGGAAACTTTTCTCCGAAAACGTTTCCTATCCCCTGACTTTCTTCCAGCAGATTTCCTTTATATGTCTTTGGTCAGAATTGAGTTGTATTCCTACACTTAGTCATTGCAAAGGAATGGTGATGACTATTCAATCAGGAACTCCTTGAGTGGGGATGAGGTCTATCACTGAACTACATGGTGGTGTGGGGGAAGGTAGACACCTTAACAACATCTGAGTTTTAATAAGAAAGAAGAAGAGAGGATGGATGCTCGGTAGCCAACCAGCAGTGCCTGCCATGTCCCTATTTGCCACTTTGTCATATATAGACAAAGCCTGGAGTGTGGAGTCCAACAGATCTGGATTCAAGCCCTGAATAAATCTTGGTCTTTCCAGGTGACTTGGATCAAGTTACTCAACTTTGACAAGGATTTTTATCTTTAAAGAGTATATAAGTATAACTATTTTTAGGGTTTTTGGAATTATTAAATGAGAATAGCAACA
>NW_017732251.1:0-1764 GCF_001890085.2 Hipposideros armiger | reverse complement strand
TGATGGACATTAAGTTGTTTCCATTTCTTGGCTATTATGAATAATACTGCAGTGAACGTGAAAATACAAGTATCTCTTCAAGATACTGATTTCAATTCTTCTTGATAAATATGCAGATGTTGGATGGCTGGATCATATGGTACTTCTATTTTTAACTTATTGAGGAAGAGAGGGGCTTATCTTTTAATTAGACAAAAGATGACAAGGTTATGACCTAGTAATTCAAAAGCCACTCTGTAACCTATAATGCTATATAATGCTTAGGTATATTTCTGGGATCTCTATGAAGTTGCATAACTGTATTAATATCTAATAGAAAGAGATAGTATAGTTTAACAGTTAAGAGCATGATCTCTGGAGGCAGATTTATTGGTTCAATCCTGGCTGTGTCTTTGGGACCTATTGAACTGGAACAAGTAACTCAGCTACTCTGTGCCTCAGTTTCCTTATCATCAGTATAAGAGAAATGCTAATAGTGTCACTGGAGGCTCATGGGGATGACCAAGAGAGGACTCAACCCGAAGGAGCAGTGACTGGGTTCTTGTCTCTATGCAAGGAAGAATCAATAGCAAGACAGATGCAGGAAAGCAAAAGTGATATATTGAAAACAAAAGTACACTCTTGAGCAGAAAATGTGGGGTGAACTCAGAGAACCAGTCATACAGAGAGAGTCACAATCAGGGGTTTTTATCTCTCCTGGGGCAGGAATTGATGACATCCCATTGGTATGTTCATTCATCTCCTCTTCCTGGGCGGGACCCTCCATTTCCTGCTTTTTCTTTCTTATTTGGTTCCTCTGGAACTGTCATGGCATCAGATGCATGATGGGAGTCATAGTAACCACAGTGAAAATGACATTAAAAGTAGCTAAAGGTCAGGTGCCATGTCATAAGGATTAGCATTGCTGGATGGAACTGGGTCTTATTTTTCTCCAGCTGCATGTACTGAACACANAGCAGAGTGTGGGAGCAGCCTATGTGAGCTCTAGCTAGTCCCTGAAAACCATCTCCTCACTGCCTGTAACAGAAAGGCCATGGTCTCCAGGCCTAGGGTGTTCAGGCTTGGCCTCAAATGCCGTGCTTTTATAACTTCCACTTATCTCATTTCTCCATTGTTTGCCCTGTTTCTTCTATCTGCTGAGTCCTTTTAGACACACAACTTGATTGGATATTCTACCTGGCTTTCAATCTCAGATTCTCTTAATGATGATCTATGTCTTAATTCAGTCTCAGCTCTCAGGTACTGAATTAACTTTGGGCTGGAATGTAGAGCCTTGCTAAGATACCCTATTGTGATGCTCTATGTGGTTCCCCAGGGGACAGTCCTATACCCCAGTCCCAGCTCCAGTGTTCCTGTTTCTTGGTGGGAGGATTCAGGAGAGATAAATTGCAGTAAATCATAGATATGTTGTTAGATCTAGGTTCTAGACCCAATTCTGCTATTTTCTATGTAATCTTGGACAGGCCACACCTCTTCTGTAAACTTAGACTTCCTTATCTGTCACATACTAATGAGTTTATTTGCCTCACAATGTAGTCTTTATAGAGCTTTTGAAATATTTTCTCATTTAATCATCAAAAGTGATGTGAAATTAAAATATATATTATTACTTGACTCTTAGAAAAGGACAAAATAATTCCTCAACACTCATCGATTTTCAGTTATCACCTTAGAGTATAGGCATGAATGCTTGAAAATATGGATATTAAAACTGTACTCTGTTCTGAGTATAAGCATCCTAACTACTTGAAAATGATACGATTT
>NW_017732250.1:583155-585553 GCF_001890085.2 Hipposideros armiger | reverse complement strand
CTCATCATAACCAACATGTGAACTTTCTATTAATCTGTGTAAATTTAACTTATTCTGCAGAAAATAGGAGTGAATCCTCTGAGCTTAACCTAAAGAATACAGGCAATTTTTTTTCTCTCGTTATTACTTAGTCTCAGGCACAGGAACTCAGGCAAAATTTCTTCTTGTTACTATTGAGTCTAAGTCATAGGACAAGGATAAAAGTAAATAGAACAAATATTCTATAACATGTCACCATGGTTTTAAGCATAAACATCATTAGACAATCAAAAAAGAAAAAAAATGGAAAGGCAGATGGCTTAGCCCTTGTATTAGAAAGCATGTGATGATACTAATTTTGATCTTGAATGAGAAAGGAAAACTCTGGGCCCTCTAAACCAGTTCTAACAAGTTTGGCCTCCATCTTAATGTTCCTTATCTTTTCATGCCCAGAGCAACAGCCTGGAAAATGATGTCCAGCGGCTCTGCCCAGAAGACAGTCTATTTCTAAAACATTTGGCTAAAGAGAGCCAGGGGTTTTTGGTTCTTTTGGTCTTTTTTTTTTTTAGAGTCGGTCTTTATTTTCAATTAAGTTTATTGGAGTGACAAAGGTTAGTCAAGTTACATAGGTTTCAAGTGTACAATTCTGTAATACATCATCTATATATCACATTGTGTGTTCACCACCCAGGGTCAGTTCTACTTCCATCACCACATATTTGACCCCATTTACCCTTTTCTACCATCCCCCCTCCCCCCTTACCCTCTGGTAGCCATGGATGGATCGTGAGATTAATATGCTAAGTGACATAAGTCAGAAAAAGTCAAGAACCATATGATTTCACTGATATGTGCGATATAAAACTGAAAGCAACAAAGAAACAAGACAAACAAACAGAGAGCCAGAGATTTTACTCCCTAGTCCTAAATTGGCACAGAGTTCTCAGCCCCAGGATGCAAGTTTCACCAGAGAAGGCCTGGTTGCATTTTGCTTTCTCTACGGGAAACTGGAAACTACATTGTCTCAGAGACCTCCTTTGGGATCCAAGGACTTTCACAGGACAGATCCAGGATACTTGTCCAAGCTTAACTACCACTGCTTCCTAAAATGAAACACCAACAGCTACTGCAAATATGGCTTCCTCTCCTTCCACGCCTCTTTCTGAGATGGAGATGCTATGACCTAAAGGGAAGAGGATGAGCTTTGCAAGTCTGAAATTGATTCCTCTCTTCCACTGACTGGCTTCCTGAATGATAGCTATGACCTTCTCCAAGTCTTACTGCTTTTCCTCAGGCCCAGTTCCTTCTGAATCCACCGTTAAACACACCCTCCCTCACNAGTCATAAAACACAGAAATTTGTCACATCCATGAATCACATTAGAGAGATTAGAATACCTTCTAAAAAAAATAGTTGACAGTAACCTTCATTTCACATAGAGAATTATAATCCCAAAGGATGGGCATTATATATCAGAATCATCCAGGAGTCCTTTAGAGTTTGTCACAGGCAGCAGTCCTGGTTCATTTTTTGTGCTAGCTCTATTCCTAGTTTATTAACTTTATAAATGTTTGCTGAGTGAATGGATAGCCAAATGGACAGTGGTGGGGAGGGGAGGTTTCTGCAGAGCAAGGATACTAAACCAAAGAGCTATGCATGTAGTTAAACCTTTGCTACCAGAAACTTTTGCCCATTGAACCTGTCCAAGGAGGGTCTCGTATTGGATCCACTGCCTGGGGCTTCTTGGGATGTTCATGCGGGTCTTTCAGGTCAGCCTGTCACTTCCTCAAGTGCTGGCTGACCCTATTTCTGATATAAGTGCTTCAGAAGGTTTTTGTCTGCTGTTTTTCTTTTTCCTTTGGTATCAATGCCATTGAATATTTTATAGTATCACTGGTATTTTTAGCAAATTCTCTTTTCAGTACACCCTTGAAATGACAGACATGAAGATGATCTAATTTTAAATTCATATGTATTCATACCTCATGCTAGGAAGTAACATTCTTCATTGCAATTGAAGTAATTTACATAACATGACTGAGTTACTAAATATGTGTAAGCAAACTGAGAGGGGGAATTTTATCTCAATCCTCTGCAAAGGTATAGTGCAGAAGAAAGTACACTCATCATAACCAACATGTGAACTTTCTATTAATCTGTGTAAATTTAACTTATTCTGCAGAAAATAGGAGTGAATCCTCTGAGCTTAACCTAAAGAATACAGGCAATTTTTTTTCTCTCGTTATTACTTAGTCTCAGGCACAGGAACTCAGGCAAAATTTCTTCTTGTTACTATTGAGTCTAAGTCATAGGACAAGGATAAAAGTAAATAGAACAAATATTCTATAACATGTCACCATGGTTTTAAGCATAAACATCATTAGACAATCAAAAAAGAAAAAAAATGGAAAGGCAGATG
>NW_017732250.1:542550-581244 GCF_001890085.2 Hipposideros armiger | reverse complement strand
AATGTCTTTTTAAAAAGGCACACATATAGCATGCAGAACAAAGGTGGCTTAAAAAAAGAAACACACATAAAACAAAACCTTGTGTTATCAGTAAAATATCAGCAGGACCCAGGACAGGTTATAATGAGTTGTGTAGACCATTCAATTGTTTTTCTCATGTTTGGTTGACTATTAAGACAAAATGAACGTACCTTTGATTTAAAAATTTAGTACAGGCTAACCAGAGCAGGACCCTGGAATTTCACTGGTGTTTGCTTCCGTAATACATGCTTTACAGAGTCACCATCCTAAGCCATTTTCCTATTGGCAATTTTATTAGGTATTTATCCTCTGGTGTGCAATGCCTATTAATATTGCATTATGAAACCCCATCATGGTCTACTGTAATTTATATAGGAAACAAGACTCTACCATCCTCAAGAAATGGGGTCCGAGAGACCCCAGGAAGAGACTTTCAGAAAGGAGGGACACAGTGGCAGCACAAAATGAGACAGAAAGGCCAATAATTCAGTCTGAAGAAGACTAGAGAGCATTCTTAACAAGATCTATTTCTCTCGGGTGTTAGATTCAGAGAATGGCCTACAGGAGTTTGAGATTTCAAAGATGAAGGAACACTGGTTAATGTAAAGGTCCCGATCACAGTCACAGGAGGGACTGGAAAAAAGTTGATTGGAAGTGAAATAGTTAGATATCAAGTGGTCAAAAAACTCTGCCTCTGCCTCCCTAAAAATGGCAGTAATTGGGAAGGGGAAAAAAAAATCTATGAGCCAAGCACTAGAATTCTTCATTAATGTAAGAGTGACCCAGAGACTGAAGATCGTATAGAAGTGGGCAGAAAGATGATATTGTAGCCTGGTGCTGTGGGATTTAATACATTTTTATTTAAGAGTGAAACAGTAATTATTTTAAAAGACTTAGGGTAGATATCTCTAGGTTCAGAAATCACAATAACATGGTGGGGTGAGAAGGGTGGGAGAAAAGGGCTCCCACCTTCCAGGAAATCTTTCTCCTCTTAGAAATGCTAGAATATGGCAGGAGACTACCGTGAAGATGATGCAAATATAGAACTCGGTCATAATAATGTTAGATTCCACTGGGCACAGTCTAAGGGGTGAGGATAAAGAGCAAGCAGTAATTGAAAATGCATGAAAGGGTGGAAGAGTAGAGCCATATGAAGTGGCCAGAGAGGCCTGACTTTTGGTTTGAGCCCAGTGATTACCAAGATGAGAAGAATGGAAGGAGTTCAGCAGCCAGGAAAGGTTCCTAAATTTGATATAACCTTATCCCAAAGCTCGGATTGGCTGCATGTCTCTGATACTCTCAGGGACTAGTCTATGCAGGACTTTCCTAAGTGTCCCATACATAGACATGAAAGATTTGGTTCCAGCATTTGGCTGGCTGAACTGTGGTCCAGCTTTAGGGTCAGGTCCTAAGGATGGTTTACAAAGCTCTTTATCACCCATCTTTATCTCCTACTATTTCTCCGTGGCATGGCTAAATGCCCAATGACATTCCCCTTCCACAACTGAGCTCCTCGTGCGTGGTGCACATGTCCACATCACCTCCCCGCAGGGAATTCATTATCAAATTCAAGCAATAATTAAAACGGCCACCACTCTATGGACAAATCTTATCCAACTGCTCCTCCCCTGGGCTCAATGTCAGATTTCCTGGGCACATTTGTTGTACTTGGTGGAACTAAGCGAGCAACTCCAGCACGCTAGAAGGGGTGCTGGAGCTGGGATTTGTTTTTACCTGAGCCTGTTTCCTGAAAGATGAAGACAATGACGGTACCCAGCCACTGAGTTGTTGTGAGGGTTAAACTAATTACTGCATGTCATGTTTTGCCTATTGCCTAGATACAGGGAAAGAGTCACTAAATGACAGTTATTATGAGTGTATTTATTGCTTGTCTCTATTATTGGGATATAAGCTCTAAGAGCCACATGGAATTTGTCTCATTTAGAACTGTTTTCCGGGTTCCTAGAACAGAAGCTTGGCATTTGATTAGCGCTTAAGAAGCAGTTTTAAATGAATAAGTGATTCAGTATGTTGAGTCCATAAATCAAATATAAAAATAAGTCATTATTTTACAGGTAGATCACATACATGTTTTTTTCTATACATAAAACTGACACACAGGAACAATCGTCCCAGATTCTCATACAATTTATCTGTTTTTAGATAAAGAATTATGTGGTATGACAAATGATTAGAAACAAGTATGCAGTCAGAACTACAGTTACTGGAGTCTGAGAAAGCATCAATAAAAATAAAATCCAGAGGAGGAGCGTCTGGGGAGAGAGACACCAAGATGGCACAATAGGTAAACGCTGTGCTTACCTTTTCTCACATCAAAATTACAACCAGTCTACAAAACCACCATTATGAGAATCGCCTAAAATCAAGCTGAACTGAATGAAGCCTTCAACAAAGGACATGAAGGAGCCACCTGCAGACTGGTAAGTAGGTCAGAGACACGGAAACGGCTGGTCCTACACCCGTGTGTGACTATTAAAGATCGGGAGGGCTATTTTGGCTATGGGGGTCCCTCCCCATCCCCTAGAAGGGCGAGGGATCCCAGTCTCACTCCAGCCCAGGATTCCAGTGCTGGGGAGAGAAGTCCCCATTATTTTTGGTTGTGATAACCAGTGCAGATTGTGACTGAGGCTGAATGCAGCTACCCTCTCAGGCGCTCCCTTAAAGGGACTGTGTGAGGACGTACCCACCAACCAAATCACTTGCTCTGAGCTCTAGCACTAAGGCAGCAGCTGGAAAAGCGGCAGGGACACATGGTGGGGAATTGAGTTATCTGATTTGGGACAGGGGCTGGAGAGGCGGCTTTCTCCTGTACAGGGAAGCTGGCAGAAGCCATTGTTTCTTTGTTGAGCCCTCCCCCTTCCCAGTGTGCAGACACAGATGGCCGCCATTTCTGAGTCTCTGCTGTTCATTCGCCTTGCCTTGGTGATTCAAGACCGGCCCCGCACAACTTTCAGGCAGACCCAGGCTGTTTTCAGTGGCTTTTTCGTGCAGACCGCCTGCTTTCGCTCAAGCTGCAGACTTTCCTAAACTCTGAAAGGTTCACGGAACCCAGACAGGCAGCATCTGACTTGAGTGTATTCTGTGCCTCTGGCTGAGCAGCCCGAAGCTGGTACTAGTGGCAGCCGGCCTTGGTTCGCACCTTGGCCTCTCTCTCAAGGTGCTTCCCAGCACAGCACAGGCAGGAGCCACCTGCAGATTTCTTTCTGGCTCCCGCTGGGTGGCCCCGGGTGGGGCACGGGCTGTGGCTGAACTTGACCTACAGCGATCCCCTCCAAGGTGGTCCTGGGGCTGGCGCCCCCATTAGCCAGCTTCAGAACAAGCTGGAGAATCACCCAGCCACTTCCAAGTACGACACACCCAAGGGGTGGGCTGGGCAGGCACCAGAGTCCTGCTGAGGCAGATCCTGCTCCGTAGGGTCAGCTCCTACACAACTCTTCCACTGTGGTCATGGCCAGTCCTCCTAACCAGTGAGCCCAAGGGTCAGTCCCTCCCATTGATGAGCAATTATCAACCAAGGCTCAACTACAAGAGGAGGGCACACACAGCCCAAGGGAGACCTGGAGTGCGTGGCTCAGGTGACCAGAAAGACTGTACCACTGAACCCCACAGCACACCTACTATATAAGGCCATTCGACTAAGACTGGAAGACATGGCAGCTCTACCTAATACATAGAAACAAAAACAGGGAGTCAGCCAAAATGGGGAGACAAAGAAACATGTCCCAAATAAAAGATGAGAACAAAGCTCTAGAAAAAGAACTAAGCAAAACAGAGATAAGCAATCTATCAGACGCAGAGTTCCAAACACTGGTTATAAGAATGCTCAATGATCTCAGGGAGAACTTCAACAGAGAGACAGGAAGCATTAAAATGGAGATGAAAACCATAAAAAAGAACAAGTCAGAAATAAAGGATACAATAACAGAAATAAAGAATATATTACAGGGGACCAAAAGATTAGATGAAGCAGAAGATCCAACCAGACGATGGAGAAGATAAGGTAGTAGGAAACACCCAACCAGAACAGCAAAAAGAAAAAAGAATCCGGGCCGGCCGAGTGGCTCAGTTGGTTAAGAGCATGAGCTCTGAGCAACAGGGTTGCTGGTTTGATTCCCACAAGGGGCCAGTGAGCTGCACCCGAACTGAGCTGCCAACAGGTGGCAGGATGGCTCCGCTGGTGAGAGCACGTGCTCCTGACAACAAGGTTGCCGGTTCGACTCCTGCATGGGATGGTGGGCTACATCGACCCGCAACTAAGGTTGTACACAGCACCTTGAGCTGAGCTGCCAACGGGTGGATGGGTGGCCAGATGGTGACTGGACTTGTAGCTGAGCTAGCTGCACCCTCCACAACTAAGACTGAAGGACAACAACTTGGCTGTTCCCCTTCCCCAATAAAATCTTTAAAATAAGAACCCAAAAAATTGAGAGTTTAAGGGGCCTTGGGGACAATATCAAGCGTACCAACATTCGCATTACAGGGGTACCAGAAGGAGAAGAGAGAAAGCAAGGAATTGAAAATCTATTTGAAGAAATAATGACAGAAAACTTCCCTAGCCTGGTGAAGGAAATAAGACATTCAAGCCCAGGAAGCACATATTGTCCCAAACAAGATGAACTCCAAGAGGCCAACACCAAGACACATCATAATTAAAATACCAAAGGTTAAATACAAAGAGAGAATCTTAAAAGCAGCAAGAGAAAAGCAGTTACTTACCTATACGGGAGCCCCCATAAGACTGGCGGCTGATTTCTCAACAGAAACTTTGCAGGCAAGAAGGGAGTGGCAGGAGATATTCCAAGTGATGAAAAGCAACGACATACAACCAAGATGATTCTACCCAGCAAGTCTGTCATTTAGAACTGAAGGACAGATAAGGAGCTTCCCAGACAAGAAAAAGCTGGAGTTCATCTCCACCAAACCAGTATTATAAGGAATCTTAGAGGGTCTTCTTTAAGATGGGAAGGGGAGTAAGGATGGGTTAAAAGGGAAGGGATCAAGAAGGGACCAAAATTGGTTATACAGTAGTCATGGGGATGTACGGTATAGCATAAGGAATATACTAATATTGTGATAACTAGGTATAGTGCCAGATAGGTACTAGATCAGGATGATAGTGGGAATGGGGTTGGGGACAGGGTGAAAAAGGTGAAGGCATTAAGAAATACAAATTGGTAGTTAATACAGTATGGGGAATATAATCAACAATGTTGTAAAGATCATGTAAGGTGCCAGATGAGCACTGGACTTATCAGAGGGATCACGTCATAGACTCTGTAGATGTCTGACCAATGTGTTAAACACCTGAAACTGAAGTAGAATAATACTGAATGTCAACTGTAACTAAATATATAAGTATATATAGTCACAGGATGTGGAGTACAACATAGGGAAGATAATCTATGGTATTGTAACAGCTAGATACTATGTCAGAGGGGTAGTAGCTGGAAGGGTGGGATATCACTTTATGAGGGGTTTAAATGTCTATTATGTTGCTAATTAAAAAAAAGATAAATAAAAAATAAAAATAAAATCCATACTGAGCTGTCATAAGTAGGATGTTTCTCTTACTCACTGAAGAGTTGAGGGCTCTTAATTATATGGCATGTAACCAGTGACACGCATGTAAAAGACCTCTCAAGTCCAAGTTTGGAACAAGTGTAGCCAAAGCATAAAGCAAAGCTACTTATGATTATTTACTTGGGGCTCACACCCATGTCACTTGTCCCGTCAGCACTATGCTGTCAGCAAATGAGACCACGGTGACATGACCACACAGAACAAGAGGGTAACAGCTGTAGAGCCACAAGGTTTTAGTAGAAATGGAGGCCTTGAAAGGCTCCATGACTTGCTTTAGGTCACAGAACAAGTTAGTTGCAGAGCATAGGTTGTCTGTCAGTTCTCCAGATTTTCAGTGTTGCCTGTGGTCAAAGCTCCTGTGCAAATATTTGAACGTACAACCATTCAGTTTTCAGTTCATTAGCTATATACTACAAATAAAGCAAGTTTTAACTTAATTCAACAATTTAAATGTGTGCCCTATGAGGATTTATCTCACTTAAATGGAAACTAAATTCTACTGAATTATTCTTATATATAATATCAACAGTATCAAACATTTGAATGTTTACTATGTCAGGCACTGTTTTAATCATCTGACATGTATTCATTCATTTAATCCGCACAGTAACCCCAGATGTCAGGATCATCCTCTCAGATAAGTGAAGTAGAGAGAGGTCACACAGTAAGCGATGTGCCAGGACTCAGATCTAGTAAGTCTGGTGTCTAGATTTAAAGTAGTCAGAGGCTGTGCACTAACTATTAAGTTAAACAGTCTAACACAATGAATCCTAAGTATATATATTAAAATTTAAAAGTAAACATGTCATATTGATTCCTAAACTGCACAAATGTGATTTAGTACTATTTTCTATATTTCCCTTCATTTCTGCATTATTTCTAACCAGCATTTTTTTAAGAACCAGCACAAAACCAAATCATCTTTATTAGAACATATCTTTGTCTTTACTCAGTAAGCATTACATGACTCAACTATGTAATATGTTTAAAGAAATTTTGCTTACTCTAATTGGATCCATTTCATTTGCATTGAAATCTGCATTAAGGGGAGAAACTATTGTCCCTATATGATATCCTGCTTAAAGAAGTTTTTAAAAAAACTTTATTACACTAAGAATTCTTTTATAAAATTGAACTATATTTTCATGCATTATAACATGAAGGTGTAATTCCAGGAAACTAAATAAAAAATAACTTTATAAAGCTAATGTGGAGAAGCTGAGGGGAAAATCTGTATGTATTATATTTTATTATCGATATAAAAGAAAATTTCAAATACTGTACAGTAAGGTGTGCTGTAGAACACTATACAGTTATAATACACTATTACCAAGAATTACTCTAATATATACAGCACTCACAAAATAAAAAAATAATGGGTAACAGCCAGTGCCTTAGGGATGATGTAACATCTATACTATTTTATTGAGCAATTAAAGCACTTGCTATTTTTCCCAAATATTTACACTATTACCCCTTAGTTTTACATATTCTAAATAACATTTCCCTTCAAAAAGTAGACTCTTCAGCTCTTGGCACTAATTCTTAAAGTCAAATAAACCTAAAAATACTGAAAACTTTTTCATTCTTTTATTGCTCTACCACAGGCATAAAGGCTCAGGAAGGGACCTGTGCATTCTAAAAAGAAGTATGCAATACCTTAAAAATTTAAATACTAAGTAATTGATACTCACAAGCAGATAACATTAACTAAAACTTTTTTTAGTTTTCCTTTCTTTTACAAGAGAAAATCATTGTTTTAGTATTATACTACAAAAGCATATAACGCCATAATTTAAAAAATTAAATGTCAAATATACAAGTAATGGCATTTTCTCCAATAATTCACAATTTTTACAATTTCTGCTATTTGGAACAAACGTTAAAATTCCCACGATTTTAATAAGTATTAAATAGGAATTGAAACAGCATCTCAGAATTCTATTAAGAATCGCAGAATTTACAATTAACTATAACTCTTACATGGGTGATATAGCTTCCATTTGTTATTTAAGTAAACATTCTACTATGGTATGTTTTCAAGTGAATAATTCTGGCTTAAAAAATTGATTTTTTAATTATGAAGAGCCTTGAGGTTGAACAATTTTGTTAAAGTTATATAGTAACCTTGAAATATAGGATATGTCTTCCCAAGTTACTTAAGAGCATGTATCTACTACTATTAAAAAGTTCATTTTAAATTCAATGTTGCAAAGGCTTTTATGAAAATCTTAATATGGAAACCTTGTTTGGAAAACCATGAAACTCTCAAAATGTGCTCTGCAGTATTTTAACTGTGGGCCAATTAAAATTCCTGTTGAAAATGAAGACAAAACTGTACTGATATTCTGAAATAAACATTTTATGATATTGTCATTATATTGACTTAAGCATAATGACAGAAGTTACAAGTTTATTTCATATCTGAAGATATTACTGAGGTCTAAATTTTTGGAGAAATATTCACTAGCAGCCAGTATTAGGTAACTGTTTGAAATACTTTTTATAAACTTTGCACTTAGTAGTAACATGTGATGTCAGTACAATTGTCAAAAACCTGTCATTAGTAGTATGTGAGTTGCTAGCAAGTGATCTTCCCTGAGGTAAGAGACCATATGCAAATGTCTGCTCATTTCCAATGAAGTTACTAAAAAATAATGGCAGTAAGGACCTGTGGCTCGGAATCACAGATGTATTTCAGATTGATATCTTAATTGCAAGCAGCAGGTTTGACTGTAAAACCTAACTAAAAATCATCAGAAGATATAAAGCAAATTTTAGTCAATAGCATTTGCTAAATTTCTCAGGTCATTATCCTAACATTTTCCAATAAAACACCTGAAACATAGTGAAAGAAGGGGGAAATGGACCTTAGGCTTGCTTTTTAACTAGTTCCTGAGTAACCACATCCTTGGAATTCATTGTATTCCCGCTTTTATTTGGCAGTTGTCTTGTTTTTCTTCGGTCTCAACCAGTTTCTCATTACCAGTATTCTAGACATACACCATCTTCAATTCATACTTGGTATGATTAAAACTATAAAATGGATTACTGAAGAATTTACAATTTTACTTCAATTTTTAGTGAAACACTGCAAACAGAATTTAATTATAGGATTGAATTGTAGTTATGTTACACCTAGGGCTAAAAATATTTTAACTGATTTATGATCTCTAGTTTGGACTCAAAGTTGTGATCACAAATAGCAGTGCTAAATAATAATTTTTTAGTGCTGCATTTGATTATGATAACCATATGGAAGAACAAACGATGATATTTAAGAACTTAAATTGTGTTCTAAAACTTCTTCGAAAAGAAGAACCTCTCAAAAACCATTAATTACCCCAACCAAATTTCAGCAACTTTAAAATAATTTCAAGAAATCTAATCATTCTCAGAATCAGGCCTGTTTTCTTTATTAAGGGAGAACCCAAACTATAATAAATATTCATATATTATTGACTCCTAAATAGCATTGCTGTGGTGAGAGAAATTAATAGCGTTGTCAGAGGTTAAGCCCGTCTTCTAAATGTTCCCAGGTACATTCTAATTTGACTAAATGAAAATATTTAATATATAATAGGGAGATTGAATTTGTTTCTGATATTTTTACTTTATGCTATGAGAGTATATTTGTCAGTTGTTTACTCAACATACCAAGCCACAGGTGAAGAAAATATTTGTTAAAGGTGATTATTTACCTAAAAGCAGTGCATTTGCTCGTTAAAGTTTTCTTGTGTTTAAACTAAAAAAAAAAAAAAAAGGGGGGGGGGAGCATGTTTCAGTGGCTGAAAAAGCCAAAAACAATTATAGTGGTTAGTGATATTTGTAATTTTTAGTTAAATACACAAGAGTCACCTATACTAATGAAATAGGAAATATTATTAGGTACTGCAGTTCTTTATGCAAAACTAGAGCACAATATAAAAGTTGTACATTTTCCTATTTAGATATAGAGAAAGATACTTGAAATTTAGAAGAATGGAGATGAAGTATGGTTTAAAAAATGTGATAAAACTCAAATATATATCTTGTTCAGATACCACCTGCAAATGTCTAGATTCTCCATTCCTTCCTTATTCAAAATGGACTAGTTCCATTTAGTAAGTGGATTCAGTGAGAGATACTTTCACAGAAAGAAAACCAAAACCTCCCTTATTTGGAAATGAATTAAAGTACTGTCTATATTCCTTATGAATCAGCAGGTTGAGATTTTTAAACACCTTTCTGCTACATTTTCTTAGAATGCAGAGTTCTGCATCTGTTATATGTGCAAACAGAGACAGCCAGGCTTTTAATGCACTAGATAAGAGAGTGTATTAACATATATTTTGTCTTTCATCCATTCAAATTCAACTTAATTTCAGTGAACAGAGGAAAAAGATGGATTGAAATGTACATTTCAGAATACAGATTTGCAGAATAGGATAAAATAGTGCAAATACCAATCTCAGGCTAAACATTCTTTGTCTTTAAGGAATAAGCATGAAAGCTGCTGCTTGAGGATACTGGCACTAAAGATTTGATGAATACACTATTTAAGCAAATGCCCCGTTAATCAGGGTATGATGCAGTAAAATTTGCATCCAAATCCAAGTGAAGCCAACAAATAAAGAAAACCTTATGGACTCAAAGAAAAAAGGAAATAGTTTTGGTTCAAAGGGGGTCAAAGACACTTAGCATGTACAAGCTTAAATACCATTGATCAAAATCGTGGAACAATGTAACTCATTCATAAAGATAAATTCTTATTTATATATTTTCTGTGAATCAGACAAACTCAAAATTAGAGATTAACTACTGCTACCATTATTTTTGTATTTTCTACCACGCTTTGCAATCAACTTTTCTTCTGCAAGATTAAAGGAAAAAAACAAAATAAACAAACTAAAAAACAACTCAGTGGTACTTGACCAGGCCAGGATTAAAAAAATAATGGTAACATATTATCAACAACAGAGCACACAATTGGCTATGTTGGCTCAGATGGCAACATTACTGAATCACATTGACTTTATCATTCTAGAATAGATATTTTACCCTTAATCTTGCTCATATCAGCAAAATATTTTATCATTACACTCTATTCTCAAGATTATTTTCACCAAGAATATGTATCTCTATGAATGTGTTTACATTCACAGAAATGTCAGGATACCAGTGTCTAATAAATCCTTTTATGAATTTTAAGATATAATTTAGTTCAGATAACCTTCAAATTTACATATATCTTTGACATTCTAGTAAATATGTGGGGTGGTTACCTTGATGACATCAACAGTAGCAAAATCTCATTCCCTTCCAGTTCTAGCCTTTTCAGAAATCAAACATATTTAGCAAGAGAATTTTCGTGTTTGAAACATTAAGACTTTCATGAAATTAAAATTACATGAACTTCCAATTAACCACATATATGGAAGAAACTCATCTCAGCAGATCTAGTAACTAATTTATAGGAATTCAGAGCCAGGCTGGGCAGCAGTATATTAAAAGCTATTGCCAATCACACACTTGCTGTCATGCACTGAATAACAAGATATAATCTTTGAATTATATACGTACAAGATTTTTAATGACTAATCAAGTTATGTGGCCCAGCCAACAAATATTACATATTCACAATAAACATTCTGCCTTTATTAGCCTCTAATTCAATCAAGAGTGATCCATTGGCTCAGTTGTGTTTGTCATCTCAGCATCTTGACTATCCATCTCTTCAGGCTCCTCCACGGAATTTCCCTTTTGTACTTTTGACCTTGTGGCAAATGCTGCTCCCAGTGCCTCTGCCACACAGCTATCAGTTGTTTCTGTATTCAAATTTTCAGTGCCACCAGTTAAAGAAAAAGATTCAGCTAAGCCAGTCTGAAGAGTCCCAGACTTCACAGAACTCACAACTTCTCCCTTTCTTTGAGGAAGATCAGATGGTGACTGCTCTGTACTTTGATCCCGCAAGTGCTTGTCCATTGAAGCCTGAATAGAAGAAACCATTTCCTGCAATTTTTTTCGCTGGGCCTCAACCAAATCAGGATCAAGCTGCCTGCTGTCTCTCATTGTAACTACTCCAGGAGCTATTCGAATAAGCTCACTGTTACTAGGAGCAGCTGTGAATACAGAAGGCTCTGGTTTAGTGGAACTAGTACTAAAGTCTGTCCCTGTGTTATGCTTCCTTACAGCTGGGGTTTCCCTAGCTCTTGGATCCAGGTGTGGGTTACTGGATGCAGTTCCTAGAGAATGCCCTTTTCCCTGAAAGGCAGTTACATTATGGAGTTGCTCAGATTTCTTTTTCACTACTCCACCACTACCTAGTTTCAGTACCCCATGTGAGGGACTTGACTCCCTACTTCTTGTAGTAGCCTCAGCTCGAACCTGACTTACAGCCTCTTTAACTAAGTCTTCAACATCAGGACCGATGGGGAAATGTCCTGCAGCATCCACACACAACTCCAGTCTATCTTCAGAAGCATTATAGACAAAGGTTTTGCCAGGCAGATGTGGAAAAGTACAATGCTGGCCATCAGCCATACCTGAAGAAGGAAAAAAGATATTTAGCATTAAAATCTTACTTAACAGGTAAAGGTAATTATAGGTAAAATAGTGAATTTTCAATAATTTACAGATAGCTTTTAAAATAAATTAGAAAATAATTTACATACTTATTAATGAAATTTAATACTATGATACAAAAGAAACATCACTATAGAACTTCAAATAGTTCCCCAGCTGATGTTTAAAAAGATATATCATTTTTGCATTGTGCTTATATAGGAGAATGTCCTTATTTTTGAAAGATACTTGTTGAATATTTAAAAGCAAAATGTCACATTCAATTAATCCTCAAATGGCTCAGCAAAATATATACATATATTACCTATGTATTTGTAGAGATATATAAAGCAATTATGGCTAAATGATAAAAACTATTCAATATCCTTACATTTAAATTCGTCACTCTATACTCCAAGTACGTGAAAATAAGGGTTTTCAAATTTTATGAAATCATAGATTTTCTATGTTAAAAAAAGATGAAGTAGAGAACTTTTAATCAGTATATGGTGCATATGGGTATATTTATGGCAAAAATATAAAGGCAAAAGCAAGCTAGTTAAAAATGAAATGAAATCATTAATAAGCACTATACAAATTCAGAGGGGGGAGGATGAGTGAACTCTGGAATGCTTTGTGGGCATTCAGATCTTCTCCAGTTTTATAGGTTATTAAGACTATTTCTTCAGTCCTCTGAAAAAAACTACTGAATGGCTCTAATGTATGTCATTGTGCATATTCCAAATAATCAGAGAAAAGAACTAAATTGCAGATGAATAAATAATATACAGTAATTTCAAATAAATATTCATTTCAATGGTAAGTGAAGTTTCAATTAATAAAAATTCAACTAGTATTTCTTCTTGGCACATTTTTGGCAGACAACTGGCAAAAAACAGACATACAAAAATTAAAATCAGAAATGTGGTCTAAATAGCACCTTTTAGGGCACAACCCTGAAATCAGCTTACTGTCTACTAATCCCCTACTACCTCAGAGATCTGTAAACCACGGCTCAGGAAACAAAGGGAGCAAAGAGAATTCTGAATGGTAAGGTCAGGGATCCACTTAGGGCAAAGGTTTTAAACATTCATTTTCATAGATAACATCTATTACACTCACATGTGCCAGGAACTAGAATAAACCCTGAAGACTCAAAAATAAAATGTAATTCTTAGGAGACCAAAACAAACAAATCATCATAATTCAATCAGATAAGTATAGTGACAGGTATAGTACTCATTTCACTGATTGAGGATTAAATGAGAAAACATGCAAAGCACATACCACAGTGCCTAACATAAGTCAGACAATCAATAGTTAATTCCTCTATTAGATAAAAAAGGTTTTGTAATTGTTTCCAGGCTGCTGTGATGCTTTCCCTTGGCTATCCCTGGAAAGAATCACAGTCCCACACATGTTCATCACAGTACTGTTTACAGTAAAACACTGGAAACCATCTAAGCTTTCAACAAGAAGAGAATGATTAAGAAAATTATGGTCTATCTATTTGATGGAAATAATATGCAGCTATTAAAACTGACATAAATAAGAGAAATATGATGCCTCATATATACAGTAAAATGTGCATGATAGTAAAATAGCAGGAAACAAATCTAAGTACTATTAATCACAATCATACCAAACATGTTTTTATAAGACAGATATTTTAAAATTATAGGTCTATTTCCCACTTCTACAGTTTGTAGGCTTTTTACATTTTTAAAAAACTTTAAAGTATGTATTTAAAAATCAATGCAGGGCCAGCCGAGTGGTGCGTTGGTTGATTTGGCTTGACAGCGCCGGCTCTAAGCAGCAGGGTGCTGGGTTGGATCCCACATTAGGGCCAGTGACGCTGCACCCTCTACAGCTAAGATGGTGAACAACAGCTCGACCTGGAGCTGGGCTGTGGTGAGTCGCCGGCGATGGCCTAGGCTGCAATGGGGCTGGACGGCAGCTGGCGTGAGCTTTTGTGAGCTGCCGTGAGCCACCGTGAGCCGCCATACAATGGCCAGCAATTGACTGCCTCACCTGGGAAGAGCGCAATGATCATAATACCAACATGGGCCAGTGAAGTGACGTCCTCCGCAACTAGACTGAAGAACATAAGGACAGCAACTTGTCTGTTCCCCTTCCCCGATTCCCCAACACCGTTCCCTCCCCCAATTCTCCAATTAAAAATAAAAAAATCTAAAAAAAACCAAAACAATGCAAATACTTTTAAGTGTTGTGATCCCTTTAAGCATAATCATTTAGGCTGTATATAATAACTTATATAGTCATTTAAGAATCACAGTGTATTAAAATTTCTATATCACATATCAATAATTCCATTACACATATACACCAAAAGACATGTGTATTAATATTTATAGCTACATTCTTCCTTATGTCCAAAAAACTGGAAACTACCCAAAAGTACATCAGGAGAACAATGGGTGAATTATACTAAAATGATACAATAGAGCACTATGCAGCAGTAAAAATGAACAAACTATAGTTGAACCCATCAATATGAATGAATCTGAGAATACTGATAAAAGAAGCAAGTCAAGGAGAACCTATACAGCATTCCATTTTTATAAAGCTCAAACACAAGCAAAACTGAACACTATAAGTTAAAGGATAACTTATTAAAGTTATTAAAACTGAATTTGCCATTCATCTTCTGCATTTATCTCTGCATAAAGACCTGCAAGGAAACTTACTATATTATAAGCAAATTAATTTTAAAATACCTTTCCAAAAATAAAGAATAGGAATATTAATAGTCTCATTTAGTTATACTGGAAAATATTTCTGTTCAAATATAGATATAACCATCTATCTGTTAGGGTAGACTTGGACAAAGTAAGAGAAGTATGTTGTTTTCCAATTTTTGGAGGGTATAGGTTTATGTTTGGGAGTGAGGAGGACTTGATATACTTTGACTCTTTGACCACAGGCTAATAATAATTTGCCAGATGAATCTGTCCTAAAAAGAGAGAGAATTTTATGGCAAATATTAGAAGAAATTGTATTTTGAAAGAAAAATTTTCTGATGGTCCATTTCAAATGGCTATGTTATAGTGAACAGAAGTCTAAATAATTCTGCAAATACCAGCTAGAATTTTACTAACAACAATAATACCAAACATTAGCTAAGTATTTATTTGGTACTAGGCCTTTTGCTAACTGCTTTACACGTATGTACAAGATATCTCATTTGATCCTAACAACCCTGAGACTATCATACCCACTTTACAAATAAACTAAGAAGTCACACAGGGAGTAAGTGGTAGAACCAAAATTTGATACCAGATGTTCTTAATCCAGAGATCTAAACTACCTCCTAATAAGGATAAATACCACAGGTGACATTTAAAAAATATATATCAGTTCTAGTGAGATGTAATTCACCCATTTTAAGTGTACAATTGGTTTTTAGTATAGTCACAATTGTGCACCCATCACTACAATCACTTCTAGAACATTTTTATCACCCCAAAAAGTAACCCCGAGCCCTTTAACAGTCACTCTCCTTTCCTCCTCCCACCCCACTCACAGCCCTAGGCAACCACTGATTTACTCTGTCTCTCTCTAGGTGTGCCTATTCTGTGACATTTCATATAAATGGGATAATACAATACATATGTGGTCTGTTCTGACTAGCTTGTCTCATGTAGCATAATAATTTCAAAGTTCACACGTGTAGCATGTACCAGTACTTCATTCCTTTTTGTCAAATAATATTCCATTGTATGGATATACCACATCTTATTTATCTAATCACCAGTTGATGGTAATTTGGGTTGTTTCCACTTTTGACAATTGTGAATGGTGGTGTTATGAACATTTGTGTACAGGTTTTATGTGGACATGTTTTCATTTCTCTTGGGTATAATACACCTAAGAGTGGAGTTGCTGGGCTGTATAGTTACTTTATGTTAAATCTTTTGAGGAACTCTGTGCCAGACTGTTTTCCCAAGCTGCTGCACCATTTTACATTCCCACCAGCAGGGCATGAGGGTTCCAACTTCTCTACATCCTTGCCCATAGTTCTTATTATCTCTCTTTTTTTATTACAGTCATCCCAGTGAGTGTGAAGTACTATCTCACTGGTTTTGATTTGCATTTTCCTGATAGTTAATGATGCTGAGCATCATCAGTTCATGTGCTTATTGGCTGTTTATATATTTTCTTTGGAGAAATGTCTATTCAGAGTCTTTGTCCATTTTTAATTGGGTTATTTGCCATTTCATTGCTGAGTTCTTTATGTTTTAGATACAATTCTATTAACAGATATATAATTTGCAAAAATTTCTCCCATTCTGTGGGTTGTCTTATCACTTTCTTGATGGTGTCCTCAGCAGCACAAAAGTTTGCTTCTTATTTAACTACTTTTTTCTTTTGTTGCTTGCACATTTGCTGTCACATCTAAGGTTACGCCTCATCCAAAGTCAAAAAAGTTTTATGCCTATGTTTTCAGCTCTTATACTCAGGTTTTTTATGTAGTTTGAGTTAATTTTGTATTTGGTGTGAGAAAGCGGTCACTTCATTCTTCTGCATGTGGACATACAGTTGTCCCCAAACCACTGGCTGAAAAAACTATGCTTTCCCCCATTATCATAATCAATCCTAATTCAAACTTTTAAAAAACCATTAACTGGTATCAATATATTTCAGAAGGTAGAATGAAGTGAAAAATGGAAAGCTAAAATAAAAGGGATGCAAAAACAGGGGTGTCAGAGAAATTTATAGCTTTAAATGCTTATATTAGAAAACAAAAACTTACAACCAATAATCTAAGTTTCTCCTTGAAGAAACTAGAAAGTGTGAACTAAACTCAAAACAAGCATAAGGAAGGAAAAAATAGAGATAAGAGCAGAAATCAGTGAGATTAAAATCAGAAAAACAATGGAGAAAACCTATGAAACCAAAAGCAGTTTCTTTGAAAAGATCAATGAAACTGATAAACCATTAACTGAACTGGTCAGCAAAACAAGAGATTCAAAACAAGAGAGGTACAATGTCAGAAATGAAAGAGCTATAGATCTAACTGACATTAAAAGGACAGAAAAATAAATAAATTAAATAAATAAATAAAAGGACAGCAAAGGAATACTATAATTTTATGCCAATAAAATTGATAACTTAGATGAAATGGACAGATCTCTTCAAAGACAAAACTAACAAAGCTTACTCAAGAAGAAAGGGATAATCTTATTAGGGATAACTCTATAAGAAATTAAATTCGTAGTTAAAAATTGTCCAACAAAGAAACTCCAAGCACAGATGGCTTCAATGGTAAATTCTACAGAACATTTAAGAAAGAAATAATACCAAAACTATTACAAAATCTACCAGAAAACAGAAGAGGAATGAATATTTCCCAACTCTTATTTTATGAAGCCAACACCATCCTGATTAAACTGTCATTACAAGAAAACTACATACTATTATTATCTCTCATGAACATGAACACGTGAAACCACTCAACAAAAACACTCAACAAAATATGAGCAATTTGAACCCACCATACAAAGTTGGTTCAACATTAAAAAAATCAGTGAATAGTCATGGGGCTATAAAGTACAGCATAAGGAATATAGTTACGATTGTAATAACTATGTATGGTGTCAAGGGAATACTAGACTTATTGAGGAGATCACTTCATAAGTTATATAAATGTCTAATGACTGTGCTGTACACCTAAAACTAATATAATATTGAATGTCAACTGTAATTTAAAAAAATATATAAAAAAGGTAAACAAAAAAAACCAATCAATGCAATTCAACACTATCAACAAACTAAAGAGAAAAGCATAAAATCATTTCAATAGATGCAGTAAAAGAGCACCTGATAAAATTCAACATCCATTCACAATATAAACTGTCAGTAAACGAGGAATAGAAGGGAATGCCCACAATCTGATGAAGGGCATTTCTGAAAAACAAACCTACAGGCTGAATGCTTTCCCCCTAAAATCAGGAACAAGACAAGGATGTACACTCTCACCATTCTTATTTAACACTGAACTTATAGCCAGTGCCATAAGGCCAGAGAATGAAACAGAAGGCATACAGATTGAAAAGTAAGAAAACTGTATTTTATTTGCAAAAGCTATGATGACCTATATAGACAATTCCAAAGAAACTGCTAAAAAACTACTAGAACTAATATGTGAGTTTGGCAAAGCCACAGGCTACAAGGTCACTGCATAAAAACCAACTTTATTTCTGTGCACTAATAATGAACAATAAGAATGGGCATTTTTAAAAGACCATCTTTTACAGTAGCATCCCAAAATATGAAATATTTAGGTACAAATCTAACAAAGGACGTGCAATAATTATATGCTGAAAATTACAAAATTTTGGTAAGAGAAATTAAAGAAGACTTACATAAGTGGCGAACTATAACATTTTCATGAATTGGAAAATTTGATGTTCTCAAAATTTTACTGTATTTGCCGGCGTATAAGATGACTGGGCGTATAAGACGACCCCCTAACATTTCCACTCAAAATACAGAGTTTGTTATATACTCGCCGTATAAGACTACCCCTCTTCCGCACACCTTCCACACACCAAATAAAAGGTAAAACAATATCAGATTTGATTTGGCCCACTGAAGTGCAAACAAGCATATTGTATTTCGTGTCACCACATAACCGTTTTGGCGATGTTGAGCCACCATGTCTGCTACATGTTTTTCGAGTTCTGGCCAGTGTGGGGTGCCTCTTCTTAATGCACACTTACCCCTTGGCATACTCTTTAATGCTTTCTCATTTGATTTCCAGTCCCGAACCATCTTTTCTGTTACTCCATATTGTCTTGCAGCAGCACAATTATTATTTTCCTTAGCAAAGTTTATAACTTTCAGTTTAAAATTTGCATCATACTTCTTTCTTTTGGCTGGTGCCATGATAGGGATGATAGGGGTTTGACTGGTCGACATTTTCTATGCTGTACTGTACAATGGTGCAGTATTGTGGTTGGCTGTTGGCTGTATACAAAGCCTGATTTGATTGGTCCCTGCTCCCTGTTTGCCCGCTCTGTCACTATAGCAGTCTGGTCCACCCTTGCATCAGCATCTCCCTGGGACCTCACTAGTGCGCAAGTGCGAGCTCTTCATTCTAACAGGCACCATGATAGCGCAAAATCGCGAATCTTCAATGCATATGTAAAGAAATATACGGTAACCCGAATTTACCACACTCGCAAAATCGCACACAGCCGACCATACACCCAGTATGGTATCGCGATTCGCGATTTTGCGCTATCATACTGGGTGTATGGTCGGCTGTGTGTGATTTTGCGAGTGTGGTAAAATCGCATAACAGCAAAATCGCATAACAGCCGAGCATACACCCAGCAGCGCTGCTGATGCCTGAACGGTATGTGGAATGAAGTGGGCGGGCATCGGGAGGCCACTATGGCACGGGGCAAGCACTATGGGCAGTCTATCTGAAGTGTACCTGGCGTATAAGACAACCCCCCACTTGGAGGCATATTTTTCAGGGCCAAAAAATCGTCTTATACGCCGGCAAATACGGTAATAATCCTCAATTTGATCTATGCATGCAAAACAATCACAATAAAAACCCCAGTAGACTTTTTTTGTAGAAATTGACAAGTTGATTTTAAAATTTATATGAACAAGCAAAGCACCTAGAATATCCAAAACAATTTTTAAAAGATTCTAGAAATAGACCCATATGTATATGGTCAATTGATTTTTAAAAAATAACTTTATTGACATATTTTGCATATAATTCACCCTTCTCAAGTATATAATTCATGGTCAATTGATTTTTTATAACGGTGTCAAAGTAATTCAATGGATAAAGTATAGCGTTTTCAACAAATGGTTCTGGAACAACTGGACTTCTATACATAAAAAAAAAAATCTCGACTTATATATCTTGCAACATATAAAAAAAATCAACTTGAAATGCATCATAAACATAAATATAAAACCTAAAATTATAAAACTCCTAGAAGAAAAAGTAGAAGAAAAAAATTTGTGACCCTGGATTAGGCAAAGATTTTTTGATAGGACACAAAAAGTATAAATCATAAAAGAAGAAAACTGTTAAATAGGTTATCAAAACTAGAAACCTTTGCTCTTCAAAAGACGCTGTTAAAAGGATGAACAGACAAGTTACAAACTGGGAGAAAATATTTGCAAAACACTTATCTAATAAATGATATGTGCCCAGAATATATAAAGAACTCTCAAAACTCCAAAGAATTCAAACCAATTTTAAAATGGATACAAAAATGATAGCAAATAAGCACATGGAAAGATTCTCAACATCATTAGTTATTAAGGAAATGCAAATTAAAACCACTATGAAATAGTATTATAAATCTATTACAATGGTTTGAAAACAGAAACATACTACCAAGTGCTGACAAGGATACAGAGCAACTGGAACTCTACTACAATGCTGGTAGGAATACGAAATCGCCCAGCCACTTGAAAATGGTTTGGAAGTTTCTTCTAGAGAGAAGGATGTACTTACCATATGACTCAGCAGCCCCACTCCCAGGTATTTCCCAAAGAGAAGTGAAAACACATGTCTACACAAAGACCTATACACAAATGTTTTTAGTGGCTTTATTTATAGTAGCCAAAACCTGAAGAAAACCCAAATGTCCTTCAATTAGTCATGGATTTCTAAACATGTGATACATACAATAGACTACAACTCAGCAATAAAAAGAAATGCACTACTAATACATACAACCAGACAAACGAATTGCAAAAGCATTAGGCTAAAATACAAACTGGCAATTTTTTTTCTGTAAAGGGGCAACATGGTAACATTTTAAGTTTTACAGACCATAAAGCCTCTGTCACAACCATTCAACTCACCATTGTAGTGCGAAACAGCCACAGATAATGTGTAAACATGAGTGCAGGTGTGTTCAGATAAAACTTTATAAACAACAGGCAATGGGCCTTATATGGCCCATGGGCAATAATTAGCCAACCCCTGTGCTAAATCAAAGGAGCCAGACATGAAAGGTTGCACTATATAATTCCATTTACATGGTCATATAAAAAAGGCAAACATATAGAAATAAATCAAATCAGTGATTGTCAAGGTCTGGGGGTAAGGGTAAGGGATTAATTAGAAAGGGGCAAAAGGCAACTTTTTTAAATGATGAAAATATTCTCCATCTCGATTGTGGTTACATGATTGTATAAATTTGTCAAAATTTATATACCTGTATACCTAAAAAGTTAATTTTACTGTACGTTAATTATGTTTTAATAATCCTGTCTTAGAAAGAAAGGAAGGAAAAGAGGAGGGAGGGAGGGAAGGAGGGAGGCCGGCACTTTTTGGTCCTCAATTCAAAAAAACCAAGAGAAAAAAATTTTTTGAGATAATAAAAAACAATCAAGGAAATTTAAACATTGACTGGATATTTGGTGATATTTTAAAAATTATTGTTCGTATTTTTTAAATGTGATAATGGTATCATGGTTATTTTTTAAAAAGAAAAAAATATATACATACTGAAGTTCTTTACAGATGATATTATATTATGTCTGGGATTTATTTTTAAAATAGTCTAGTTAAGATGGGGGTAGAAATGTACTGATAATTGTTGAAGTTGGGTGGTGGGTAGATAAGGGGTTCATTATACATTATTCTTGCTACTTTTATATATGCTTGAACAGCTACTATAGCCAAATTGCAAAGGGTAAGAATGAAAAAAAGTGAGAAAGAGATAAAAACCATAAAATAGGGATTATGCACTTAAAGTCTATTGAGGTCAGGTAGGTGAGACCAAAAGCAGTCACATCAAATTTTTGAAAAAACGTATATGAGTTTCAAACACACACACTAGCATCCTCTCTTAAGACCTTAAAACTCTGAAGATACATTTATATACTCACACAGATCTTTACAAACAATGCACAATGTCAAAAGAAGTTAAATGTAAAATGAGCTGTTTTCTAAAATCCAGAAAGTAGTGAGGTATATAATAATCATAGCCAAAACACAACAACAACAACAAAATACTGTCTTATCTGGTTCTGGGATAGTCACTAGCATTACAACCAAATCTGCTTCTAATTTCTGTTGCCACACAGCTGTGCAGCGGCCTTCCGTCCCGTTCTGTCTCCCCCCACCCCCCTCCACACTTAACCCTAAACTGACCCTTTTGAGGACAGTGCTCATACATCTTGTGTCTCCCTGTTTGGCTCCAAAGAATGGCCGGGTTAGTCAATGACGGGTAAGATTCCTCATGGGAGGAACAACCTAAGACAGGCACAGTCGGGTGGAGGCCATTAGGAAACATCTCGGGGCTGATGGAGGTGGGCATGAGCCCTCATTCGCCCCCCAAAAAGATTGGAGGTTTTCTACCTCTGTAGTTACATTCCTTCCCTCAACCTGCTTGGGAAGTGACCTGATGGTGTGATAGTATCTATCCTCAGCACAATAATCTTATCTTCCTGGGGTCATTTGCATATAGGATGTGTGAAAGCAGAGCATCTGTCTTATCGCTGCAGGCGGACTCTGGGTAATAGCAGCTTGCAGGCATCATGGGTAATTTGGCTTGAGCAAGTTCTCAGGAATGAGACTCACAGACTGTGGAGAGAACAATGCTACTTCCAGGTGAGTGGAGAAATAAAAGCAGTGTGTCCGCCCGATTCGGGGCTCTTAGTACACAGTCCATGAGGCTGGAGACCCTTGGCTCCACACTCATTTAAGTCTTGACTGCTGTTTCTTTTATTTCTGAACCCTTCGCTGACCCGTCTCGTTCTCCCACTGCTCATGTCGTGCGGGACGTAACAAATTTCAATTTGTCTTTAGCTAAGACTCATATACATCAATTTAAATGAGAAAATAGGAACGAAAAAGTGATGAGATTTTTAGTAATGTTATAGCAGAAAACACAGCTCACCGTTATCAGAATAATCCATTTTAACTAGGCAGACTGCTAAAGAAGAATATATACCTAAAATATATACCTAAAATAATTTTAGAAGAATACTATCTGAACTTTCTTAAATTTATAACAGCTGGAATAAAGATATTATCTAAGAATAAAATCAGAAATTAACTATACCCATGGTTTTCTTCATAATATTGTAGAATACGCCACCTTGCTGGAACATGTGAGGAAGCCCCTTTGCATAAGACCATACATCTTCTCCTGTAAAATAAAAACAGATTCAGTATTAGCAGCAAACAAAAGAGTTCAACCCAAGGTTGCTTTAATATGGATTAGCCTCTAACAGAGATTGCAAGGCAGATCTCCTAATTAAGTGATGCAGCCTGACATACCATATGGAGAAGATATGGAATGATGGGGCTATGGCACACTAGAAAATGCACAGCCCATCGAAGGTGGCAGCCACTGCCAAGTGTTGTCATGTCATGGAAGAGTGTAGGCCCAATGTTTCAAGACCATATGGCTTTTCAAGAGAATCCAGAAATCTGGGTTTTAATGTGAATTCTCCCAATTTTTAAATGTAGGAACTAATTCAGAAATGTCTTTAAAACTAAATGAGTCAATCCTGGGCATATTAAACAAAATAGATCTGAAAACTCAATACAGCTCAAAGGAAACGATTTGCAACCTTGGATTAGAACAACAGAAAAGGTTATTGAAAGATCATTTTTAAAAGTATAATATAAAACTGTATTTTCTATATTTCTGTTAAAACCAAATAAAAACAGATGGAAGGGCTAGGGAGAAAAGTAAATAGGTAGGCTGAAGATAAGTAATTATATTGTATTTTGTTGTTCCAAAGTGGTCTTTTCAAAATAGAAATTTGGGGAGAAAATAACTTGAAGATTTAGAATATTAGAAGTCCACAAAATATCCACAAGCAAACCACCATTTCACAAAAACATTTTTTCAAGAACATTCTTTGACAGTGCCTATTTCAATAAGAAGTTTCAAATGAAAACCTAAAAATGATAATCACTGTTCAAGAAGTTAATTAAAACTGAAAAGAACATAAAAGTTACTTTTAGTTTATGGAATGTGGTTGTTTTGGTTTCTTTATACTTTCATTTTCTAATCTGATAACGTGCAGTACTACTATTCTAATCAGGACTTTTTTTCATTAATTTTAACAAAGAAAAGTTAACTTTTATCTTTCCTACTAGAAGATTATACTATCAGATCTGAGCTTTGAATGGAGGTTATCGATGATGTGAATTAATTACATACCTACAATCTCACAGCACTCCAGCTCCTTTCCACATTTATAAACAGGAATGTGAATTTCCATGGCAGTTGGCTCAAGTTGCTCAGTATATCAGTTTAAAGTACATAAATTTTAAAAGCCTGATACTTAAAAGTTTCAGTTAACTAGAATATTTACTTATACATAAACACTTCATTAGCTAATGATACAGTGCCATTAGAATATGGCTATATTTAAGGTGAATGAATTTATCAATAAACTTAATTTGGATAAATTATTTCTGTGGGGATAACCTTTCACTTAGTTATTAATGTTATCTTAAATGTACTTAGTATTTTATAAAATACTCTAGGATATCATTTACTTGGAAAATATATTAAAAAATTATATGGTAGCACTTAATTTTTTTGGTAGAAATCTCAACAGGTACCAAAATAGTGAATTCCTCAGAACTGACCACCTAAATACTACAGTAAGGAAAATGACATTTCTTAGTATTTCATATACCCAACATTTCTTGCTTAAGCAGGCAGAACTCTAAGAAATAAGAACTCTTATTGGAGTGTTTATCAACCTTGTTTTCATTATCTCCCCCTAAGGATCTTTTTTAGACATGTTCCTAATCCACCTCCCCCATGACATTTGAATACTAGAGATATACTGTTTCTCTGTTTATGTACTATATATCTGAGCTGTATTCATTAAATAGGTTAAGATCTTTTTACCCTCTCCATCCCCCAAGAACCAGTTTTCACCCCCTTCAGGGCAATATGGCCTCACTGAGTATGCATGCTCTATTGCTTTACCACCTAAACCTCTATCTATTATCTACCAGCTCTGAGCAGGCACTTTACATAGTTTCATTTTCTCATCACAACAAAGCCATATTTTACAGACAAGAAAACAAACCCAGAGAGCTTAAATAATTCTCTCAAGATCAAACAGCTAGTAAATAGCAGAGCCAGGATTTGAATCCTGTGTATTATTCTAAAACTTATATGCCCTTTCCACTGATATTAAATCTCTACTAGAGGCAAATTGTGTTACAACAAATTTGACAGAACTACCCATGGTCTTTTCTTACAGAAATCCACACCAACAACTGGTTGGGAGAAAAAAAAAAATAGGCAAATGATTTCCTAAGGTAATCAAATGCTTCCCTGAAGTCATGTCTGCTGGTAAAAGAACCAAGGAAAGGGATTAGAGATTAAGAAGCAGCGATTGTGACCCTGCGCAATTGCCCCATCAGTCTCACATGGCTCTCCACGGCATTTCTCTCCATCCCTTGTACAAGCCCTGGTTCATTCCCATCTCCTTCCTGAATTACTGCTACCACCTCATAACTGGTTTTGCCTCTAATCTTGTTCTCCCCAGTCCCTCCTCCATACAGCCTTCCGAGTTAAACCTTTAATGGTTCCTCAAAACCATATGGTAAAGTCTAAGCTCCTTTTTCACAGCATGAAAGGCACTCTATGAGTCCTTGCCCTCTCACCTGGCTCACATCTCTCACCATTTGCTAACTTGATTTTTACAAAGCAATACCACCAAACTGCTCTGGTTCCCCAAAGGCCCCTAACTGCTATATATTCTTTAATTTGAAAAGATATATGTACCCGTATATTCACTGCAGCATTATTTATAATAGCCAAGATATGGAAACAACCTAAGTGTCCATCAACAGGTGAATGGATAAAGAAGATGTGGTATACATAAGAGAGGAATACTACTCAGCCATCAAAAAGATAAAATATTGCTATTTGCAACAACATGGATGGATCTTGGGGGTATTATGCTAAGTAAAATAAGTCAGATGGAAAATGAAAAAAATCCATGATTTCACTCATATGAGGAATATAAAACAAAAAAGAAATAAATGAACAAACAGAAGTTATAGATACATACAACAGAATGGTGGTTACCAAAGGGGAAGGGGGGATGGGGAGGGTGAATTGGGTAAAGGAGGGTCAAATATATTGTAACCAAAGGAAACTAGTCTTTTGGTGGTGAGCACGCAATAGAATATACAGCTATTGAATTATAATGTTTTATCCCTGAAAGTTATATGATGTTATAAATCAATGTTACCTTAATAAAGTTCAAATGAATTAATTAATTTAAAAAAATAATGTAGGTGTCACTTCCTCTAGGATTCTTTAGAGTGGTGGTTAGGTAAGAACCGTCCTTGCTGTTCCTATATATGAATACCATCATCCTTATCACACTGCTGGTTAATTTACTTTTTCTGTTCCCCTTCTAGACTATAAGTTTTTCAGAGTCAGGAAACGATCAGTGGCCTATCTGACTTTCTATTCCCAGGGCCTGGCACAGTGCAGGCAGTAGCACTCCTAGTCTTTGTTGAATGAAATGTATATAAATAAATAATGTAAATAAAGTTTTCCTTTTAACAACGTCAGAAAGAAGTCCTAAAAAAATTTAACTGAAGCAGCAAAATAACTGTTCTTCAAAGTTATGGATAAAATATAACTAATGTACCTCTTCATGAATTTAGTAAAACAAAATCATAGCAAAAACAAACGGAAGGATTTTAGGTACAACATTCTAGTTATAAATAAGTCATGGGGATACAATGTACAGCATAGTGACTATAGTTAATACTGTATTGCATATTTGAAAGTTGCTAAGAGACTAGATCTTAAAAAAAGAGGTGGGGAGAATTATTTTTCTACCATTTCATTAGAACAGAAATAGTTTGGTAAAGCATCTAGCAAATATTAAAATAAATCATATTTTTCTGTTAGTCTCTAATTTTACTTTATAATTCAACTGTTCCTTCATAGTACAACAGTCGAATACTTATAGTGAACATATTGTGTGTGTGTATAAATGTAGAAAAGGTCTACACCACCATAGATAAAACTGTGTTCACATCTTGTCTTCCTCAAATCCTTCCTTCTAATAGTTTTCAGTTCTCCTACCTAAACAGTAGTTATATATGGCAGTGGTATTATGAATGATTTTCCTTTTGGTTTATCTGATGTTTTTCCTCTTCAATAAGAAGTAATTTTAATTTAAAAAAGTAATTAAAATGAAACATTTTAAAAAATATTGTTACATTTTTCTTTTACTACTAATAATACAATCATGGGGTTAAAAGTGAGTTCAAAAAGTCATCATTCCAATTTTCTAAATTTAGATATTTAAAAAGGCTATTTGAAGTGTCCTTTGCCATTTATGAAGTAAATTTAAAAATCTATATGAAATATATTTTTTTAAATCCACCTAACAAATACCTAAAATTCACTCTGAACTGAAGTATCTACGACCATAAAATAAAACGACCAAAATGTAAATTTAAACCAGGAACATGAGACTGTTTCTACTAGAAAGAATCCTAAATGTATTCATTAGCTGAAAAGAATTGCTGCCATTTTTCCATCCTTCCTATAGATCCTCCCATCTAAAAATGTATCTATCTTATCAATAGTCAAAACCATTGCTAAGAATGGCATGCCTGTTTCTCTCCTTCTACTCAGTCCCTGTACAGTTTTTAGTGCCCTCATGAGCATTAAAAGATGTACTTATCATACACATATGAGCACAGAAACTTGTGTAAATGTGTACACACACACATATACAGAATCTGATTCTCTGGAGTGTGCAAATGTTAAAGAAAACTATTATGTGTTATTGCATACATACTTCAATTCTTTGAATTTTTAAAAATAATATCTTATAATGGAAAAAATATGAAGATAAAAGGTATCAAAGTAGCTGAGTACAGAAAGGAACAAAATCAATATTTAACTTAATCTTCAAAATATGATAGTATAAAAATCACCATTTATACGTATAATTCTGGAAAATCCTAAGGCAGTTATAACATCAAGAGGTACTATGAAATTACAAAATACTGTGCACTTTAAAAACATGTATATTAAAAATTCATAGTTTTTTCAGAAGGAAGATAAATAGTATATGAAAATCAAACAAGTTTCTCAACTCCTGAAAGGTCACTAAACTTTATAGTGAATGAAGTAAATATCACAGCTAGCTTAATTCCATTAAAGCAACTTCAAACTGACAAATTCTATTTTTCACAAATCTGTCTTTACATCTTGAAAAAGAAAATTAACTAGAAACTTAGTATAAATTAGCCTGGTGTTTATGGTGGATGATGTACCATCTATCATACCTACCACAAAAGAAATCTCACAAAAAACTGATCTACAAGAAAATGTAACAACATGTTTGTAATACCAGAGTTAAGAGTCACTCCAATACTATTGGGTTGTCAGAAAAGTCATGACATATTTTTTCTGTTTTTCGTTGCAAAAATGCATCATGACTTTTCAGATAACTCAATATATAAATAATGAAGATTACAGTCTGCAAAGCTTGTTCAATAACCACCAAGTGGTCTGGATAAAGTAGATAAAAACATGTCGAAAATTACAGGAAGAACATTGTTACATTTTAAAACTATCATCATAAAATTCAAAGTGACTAGTTCTATGAATGGTTCATACTGAGCAAAAGGCTGATGCATTTACTTAATGTCTTGTTGATATAAATAATAGTATAAATTCCATTTAATAAATATTCTATTTAAAAACAATGAAAGGAAAAGCACATGTCCCTGATGATCAAGCAGTCTATTTAATGAAGATATACAATCCTGTATTTATATACAGTTTTTATAATCTTTATGTATAGAGGAAAGAAAGCTGAAGATCTGTTGATGAAAGCTATAAAAGTATGGGATGTCCTCAGTTGGGATCCTGCAGGTAAGCTTATGGAGGGCAAGGATTGTGTATCATTCATCTTTGTACCTCCAGCACAGTCTAATTCATAGCAGACATTCATTTTGCTGAAATAATCTGCATTCATTCATTCAACAAACATTTACTTGGTACCTAATAAGTGTCAGGCCCTGTACTAAGTGTTAGGGTTTTCATCAGTGAATAAAACAGGCTCTTGTCTCTGCATTTGTGGAGTTTATAATACAAGTGGGGAAGGCACATGAATAAGTAAACCAACAAATAAGATAATGAAAACATGCAATAGGTGCTATGAGAGAAATGAAGAGGATACAATGATAGAGGGGACCTACTTAAGAGTGGTTAGCAAGGGCCTCTCAAAGCCTTAGATGAGGTGATCAGGGGGAGAAAGCCTCTCTTAAGAAGGTGGTATTTAATCCCATACCTAAATGAGAAGGAGCCAGCTATTTGAACAGCATAAAGTTTAATGAGCTATTTTCTAAATTAACATATCTGCAGCTTAGCTCACATTTGGTAATTCACAAAGTAATCTCTGCACTTTGAAACTTGAAATTTTCTAAATAATCCATCATTTTTCATTTTCCAGCCCACTTCAACCTAAACATCAATAGTTTCCCAGCACTCTTTATATAAGGTTATGTGTATATAACTATTTCCAAGTTGACATTTTACAAACACACCACTTTTTATTAAGAATATCTTCTATATAATTCAAATACAGTTATAAGAGAATTAGAGGTAAAAAACTAATATTTATGGAGGGACTAATACAGGCCAGGCACTGTCTTAGTACTTTACAGCAGAAAGTTTCTCAAGTGATACCACTATAAAATTAGCAAAACACTCTCTTTATGCTCAAATTTTGTGTCTGGAGTGGAAGATGTAAAGAAATTTGTGGTCTGTAAGGGCAGTGACATAAATGTTGGCGGTGAAGAGGAGGGATCATAACAGGAAGACATTATCTTGGTGAACTCATTGCAGACCACAATCTACAGTCTTCATATTCAGGTTCAGAAACCTCTAAGCAAAACTGAAAGTGACTAATTACAAACCCGAATTATATTGTACTAAATTCTGTTATGAAATATATTACGATGCTGACCAGACTTTTAGATTAATGATCATAATCTCACCCATGCCAATGTATTAACCTACACTGGTGAACAGAGCCTTCCAAGTGAACATAATCCTCATTTTCATTCTCACCTGTACATCAATTTATATCAAGAAGTTAAATGAATGATCAGAATAGATGCTTGATGAATATGGAATCAGTAAAGCGATACAGACCTTTCTGCCAGGTCATGGTGAGGACTCATCACATATTCCTGCCCCCAACAGATTACCTTCCTAGTTACCAGAATTTTCATGAACCCCAGATGATGTATCTTTTCCCTTTGTACAGCAGTGTATAAACAGTGCCAAATTCTGCTTTTCAACTCTTTTTCAATGTTCAATGCTGACCATCCTCCATTTCTGCTGACATAGCTGTTGTTTAGACATGTTAATGTCATCTGTTTAATTCAATCAAAATCATTTCGAAGTGCCTGCTACCTGCTGAGTACTATACTAGGCACTGAGCATCCAAGGTTAGTTATGATATGAGCCACATCCTCAAGAGTTCATCTATTGAGGAAAACCTTCTCTTTCCTAGTTTTGACCTGGGAGACTACCAGTATTTTTTTTTAAGTGCCTTCTGCATATATCTGAGTTGATCCATTCTGTGCTGATGTTATTCAATTTTCAGAGTTCTAGGAGCATTACACTGTTGCCCCGTATACCAACTACAAGAGGTATTTTATATAGAAGAGGCACTGAAGTACTGGGGGTGGGGGTGGGGGGTTAAGCAGCTTACATGAAATCGCTAAGTTAATAAGTAGTGGAGCCAAGATTCATATTCTAGGTCTTTCTGACTCCAAAGATCACACAAGCTTTCCTCTATTCTATGCAATCTCTAATAAACGAAAAACTCTGAATACATAATACATATAGTGCCTACTAGTACATTTCTTGACATATTCTCCAAATTCAATGACTATGTCTGCCAAAATCATATCAATAATATCAAGTTATAAATTTGTACAGGGCATTTAGTTCTCCTGCTAACTATTAGGCCCCCAAACTTAACAAGCCAGGAATAAATAGTCTTCATTTTGGAAGGTCAAGGCCCGATCCACTGACATTTATTTAGTACTCAGAAAATAGAATCAAAATTCAGATCTCTTTTCTAGTTGTAAGCTCTAATCTCAGCAAAAAATATAGCCCGTCTAATATGTAATATATTTAAATTTTACTTCCACTTTAAGCCTTATTATGTAAAGCACATTAACACTGATTTTAAAACATAGGTTACACAAATAAAAGTAATGTAAAAAGTGCACCATTGGATCATATCTCAAATCATCTAAAGCTTTAAATTACATATTCTGTTAATATAGTTTCCTTTTACACTGAGTTATTTTTTAAAAAAAAAGCTTCTTAAGCAACCCCATTAAAATCTACCTCTGTTCTTCATGTTTCTCATGAATTACAATAGTTCATTACAATTTATGGCAAAGAGTCACTGAGCAAGGAAATTACTTGAACACAAATCTTAATGTACAAATAAGAAAAACGTGATGAACTTGGAAAGGGAGAAGAAGAAATGGAGGAAAGAAATTATTTGGTGGGAGTGCAATGAGAATATAAAACCAGAAACTGCAATTCATCAAACAGGAAGTCCTGAAATCACATGACATGCAGGAAAATAAAACTTAAAAATAAATGAAAAGGGGAAAGATGGGCACCCTCAATAAAGCCAAGGGAGGGAGGAATGAAAAAGGCTTAAATGGATATATTACACACCTCTTTAAAAAAAAAAATAGAATAAGTTATATTTAAATAATCTGGGGATAGTTAAGGAACTACTTTCACTTTCTTACGTTTTCCTAATACTCAACAGAGAATGACACGAATATCTACACAATAACTGTCAAAAAGCTAAAGAAAATAATTTTTCTCCTAAAATATATAATCAAATGGTTTTTATGATGACCACAGATTTTTTTACACAAATAGGAAAACTCAGTATATTATATTCACAATTAAGAAATACCATCTGAGTTAAATTGATCTTACCCATTAACGTTGCTAAAAGACACAAGGAGTACATTTCTTTGTCAGCTGGCTCCTGAAGTTCCTTAGATGACAGTTTACCAGAAACAGCAATCTCTTCTTGTTTCACAGTGTGGGCTGAGTGTGCTGTAGCAGACTGACCACCTTCTGCTTTACTTTTTAGAATCTCTATTGTAATTCTGTCACCATGCTGTAAAGGAACTGGCTCCTTTTCCATTCCTGCCTGGGGTGGCATTAACTCTTTAGGAGGAAAGCCATATCGAATACACTGTAAATATGGAGGAATGCTGAATTCTCTGGCTATGCTTTCCTGAAGTTCAAAAAAGGTTGTTGAAGACTTAAGAGTAACCATGGACTGTCGCCCATCATTAGTTGTTATTCGGATCTTCTTTTCCTTAGAAGTTGTTGGTGAATAGGGAGCCTTGGTAGGGGTAGCAGGTGCAGAGGATGGACCATCACGAATGGCACTGGGAGAAACAGTCCTGGCCTGTCCTTTTTGTTCTTGTTTTAACTTCTCTGTTTTCCGTTTCTGCATTGCAGAAGCCTGTTCCGTAATATTCTGTTGAATAGTTCTTTCAGTTTTACTCATGTTTAACTCTTCTTTGTGCAGAGTTTTTGTTTTCTGTCCAGTAAGAATGATTTTGGTTGGGAGCTGAGACTCCGACTCTTGTCCTTGTACATCTCCCACTCTTTGGGCATGAGCACCATCTATATTTACAGGAGTATAATCATCAGGATTCTTCTTGGCAGTCTGATGCAATATAGTGTGGACAACTTTCTGAACTAAGATTTCACTCCCAAATTCACCTGGAAAGTGCTTGGTAACAAGTTTCATTGCAACATCATAAACATTACTATTCAAAGATGGATCACTTTCATACTGGAACCAATATACTGTTTCTCTGACTACTCTGCCACCCCATTCCAAAGTAATAGGAAAAGCTTCTGGTAGATTGTCATATTCTTTACCATCCCAAAAATGCTTGAATCCACAACCACATTTGCCACCAGTGGACCTAGAATTAGTTCTGTCTCCATCCAAATACACAATAGAGCCATCTCCTCTGACTCTTCGCACAGATGTGCCATGGCACCAATTACAAGCTGTTAAGTTACTCAATCCGTAATCTGGTACCAGAACATCTTTCACTGAATCATATGAGCAAACCAAATTGTTTAAGGGAAAGCTATAATTTTTGTCAGGCCTCAGCTGTCCATGAGTACTTTTTGCCAGGTTATACAGTTTCCCTCCTGGAGCCAGCCACTCTGGAGGAACATGAAGTTCAGAAAGGGCACCACAGAGCAAACATTTGTGAAGTCGATTATCCATTACTGCTTTTTTAGCAGCTGCTGTGACTTCTTCAGGCTGAACTCCAATCACCCCAGTCCTCCTGTAGAAATACTGATGGACATCAGCAACCAAACTAGGATGGATACCATGTTTGTCCATAAACACTTCTTCCATAGCAGCAACAAGTCTAAGTAAGTATTTATCCTGCAGACTTCTGTCTCCTCCAATAACACAACCACCATCCTCCTCAAGTTTGATGTACTTTTTAATAAGGTCCTGAGGCACACCCCATGCTTTAGGAAGCAAATTCATAGGCAGTTTGGGCAAAGCAGCCCCTTTGATGCCTACCAAGGGGATATAATGGTTTCTACCAGAGCTACTCCATGCAATACAGATTGGTTTGTTCAAGTGACCATCTCTCCCAGTACACTTCTCTGCAGGGATGAGCCCAGGCAGAAAGGTGGCTGAATAATCACCAGAGCTTCTCATCCCACTGAGAGAATCTAACAGAATAATAGGGCGATGTAACACATTGGCAAGGCCAAATATGTGGATGTTCCTCAGGCCCAATGGAACACCCTCAGGTGGTACAAACAGAGGGTCACACTCATTGATAATGTCCTCCCACTCAGCGGCATCAATGAAGTCATGGAACAGGGCTTGATATCGGGCCAGGTGCTGCTGAAAGTGCTGTTTCAGATTCTCTCTCAAGGCATGCCAGAAGAGCTCCCGGCCTACTAGAGCCCGGGACACAGCATGGACCAGGCAGTGTCCATCCCCGTCCACATGCACTGGAATGAGGCATTCCTGACTTTTATTGGCCCGCTTGATGTCTTCAAGAGTGTCATGCAAATATAGGAGGCTTCCGGAGCGGTCCTTGCCATAGCCCACCGTGTTAACATGCTCTGGTTCGATAAGGAAGGCGCGGTCTCCCAGTAAAGCACAATCGAACAGTTCGCCCTGGTTCATGTCCCGGAGAAGCTTAGCCCGGCCCGTCTGTTTGTCCATTCCATAGCGAGCTAATATGGGCGACAACAATTTGCAGTGGTAGTTGGAAAGGCCCATCACCTTTACCAGTTCCGTGTTCTTCTTGGGTGCCCCTGTCACTCCCAGCAGCGCGTTCCGCAGCAGGTTGTGTAGCACTACGTCCGGGTCCGTCACCTCCTCAACCCCCAGCAGCTGCTGCTGCTCGTGCCGCTGTCCGCACTCAGTACACTCGATGCTGACAGAACCGGAGGCCGGGAAGAACAGGCGCGCCTGGCACTTCGGATCCGGGCAGCTCCCGGAGAGGATTCTCCGGTCTCTCCGCTTCGAAAGGCTCCCCGGAGCAGCCGCCGCAGCCGCCGCGAGGGACGGCGGAGTCTGCGGAGCCTCAGGGGGAGGAGGTGGCGGCGGCAGCGGAGGCGGCGGCGGCGGCTGAGACATAGCTGTCGGCTCTCGTGTCTCGCTCCGCGTCCCAAGCGACCCTCAAAGGCTCATAGCCCAGACCCCCACCGGCCTGACTCGGTCTAGTCCAGGCCCAGGGCGAATCACTTTCCTTTTCCTACCAGCTCCTCCTCCTCCTAAGCGAAGGCGGAAGCGCCGGACGTTGTTTCTCTTCTTACTTCTCCACAGCCTTAGCCGTTGCCCCGAACGTAACGGCCACCACCCTAACCCGCACTCACACTCACTGACTCTCGCTCTCTCTCCCTCAGACACACGGACATACACGCCCTCACTGAGAATGCGCAGGCGCAGCTTCAACCCTGCCTTCTGGGAATTAGAGTCTTCTAGCCTCTCTATTGGCCATCGAGTGCTAGGATCTTAGGTACATAATGAACTACAAATACCGTGAGGCAAGGCGGTTCAGCGCCCGCCAAGGGGAGGAAGAGGAAGTCAGTAGGAAGGCGGGGCAGAACGAAACTAGTCACTCACATTGCCAGCCGGGAGTTGTAGTTTTAACTGGTTTGGCTTTGCTGTCTTCCCCATTCTGGGACCCAAGCAAAAGAGTGTGAGAGACCATCTTTCCTAGGATGCACTGCGTCCAGCTTCACTTCCCCTTTAGGCGGCGAGAAGTATACGGGGCATCTTGGTAAGAAGCCGAATTAAAGGGAACGGGTGTCGGAAGCAGAAGGGCCGAACTTCATGACTTCTAGAAGGGGAGGGGAATGAAAGGCTCTCAGTGAAGAAGGTACAGTAAATAAATGTCCAGCGATATAGCGGGCTGGGAAGTTGAGAGAAATGGTCTTCTCTGTACTGGAGGTCGTAAGAAAAGCGGGAAAATAGGGAATTGATTCTCGGAGTGTTCGTTAAGGTCTTTTTTTCTGCCACACTTTTCTGTTTTCATTCTTCCCGCTATTTCAAGTCAGTGAGGCGTCTGAGCCTCGTTTTCTGCCTTTTCCCCCTCTCTTTTGAGGGTCACTGAGGCGCCATTTGTTTTCCTCGTCCACTGTACTTCTTTGCAGTTCACAACACAGTACCTCCTCCCCTCAGAGAGAGAGAGAGAGCAGTCATCACTTATTAAATTCTTAATTTATGTTTGTCACAGAGTTTATATACAGGGTACCATTTGCTCTTCATAATAACCTTGTTAGGAAACACGTTCAAAAAGGAAATGACTTGCTTAAGTTCAGGCAGTCATTAAGTCACTGGTTAGGCATTCAGACCTAGATCTATAGCCATTTTACAGATTAGGGACGTAGGCAGGAAAGGTTAGGCTGGTATTAGTAAATTAGTAACTACCTTCTTACTTTTATAGCTTACTATTATAGTAATCAATAGGTTACTATTATAGGTTACTATTATAGTTGATGAAAATGTCCAGCCTAAGAAAATGCCTTGTAAGAGTTTATTTGAGCCAAACTGATGACAATTGCCTGGAAGCAGAATCTCAAGGGATTGAGATAACGCTCCAGAAAATGGCAGTTCTGTAGTTTATTTTATACATTAGATTCAAAGGAGGAGCTGTAAGGAGGGTTACATGAAATTCACTCATGGTCGATAGATTAAGGGGACAGGAGAAAGCAAAGAGGGGAAACCTCTGGGACTGAATAAAAAGTAAAACACACAGCCACATGCTTCTTGTACATTGGTGGTTAGATGCAAAAAATAAACAACTTCAGAGGTAAAGACTGACTTTTGTCAGATGAAGCTACAGGCCTACGACGAGACTACCCACCATTACCCGCTTTTCGTGAGCAATTTTTGTGTTCAGACCACCCTGTGTGATTACGTTGGTCTCTGGTTTGTCAGGTTTAGTGTGTAGCCCCTTGTTTCCTCCACATAGTGTACATAATATGTTCGTGTATGTTATCTAATACTCACACCAGTCCTGTGATACCTTTACCAGGTATGATTGATTCCATTTACAGTTGTAGAAACAGACTAAAAGGAATTAAGTGACTTGTTCAAGGCAAATCACAGGTGGGCCTCAGACTCAGCAAGTGCTTTTTACACTACTTCCTTCGTCTACAAAAGAAAAAAAGCTATTAAGATCAAACCTTCTGTTTGGCCTCTGGATCGCCTCTTAGTGACTCGGGTTGTGAGAATGTGTACCCTTAAGGAGGAGAAAGAGCTTTATTTTATTGCTTATATGCTGGGAAACTGCCTTTTCATGCAAAACACATTCATATGTTAATTGGAAGCTAGTATTATTTTAATTATTATTGTACAATCAACCACTTTTACTTATTCTGGAAATTCTTGCTTTCAAACCTTAGATAAATGAACTTCCTCAAAATTTCTGAAACATTTGGCACAAAATAGAAACATCAGTGCAGCCCATGAGATCATGTGTCTTCCGTAGCTGCCAAGGGAAATGTTTACCTGATTAGGTTTTCTGAGTAAATAGAATTTGATGCTTGAAATGAACCATCTGTAAGATAGACACTCCTAAAGGGTCTTAGCACTGACTTTCACCTGATTGTTATCTGTAATGGTCTTCAAAATAAATGATATGTTTGGAAGAGATGTTTGGAAATATGCTTGGAAATCCTTCAAATGTTAATTGTTTTCTTGCCCAATGCAAAAATAATGTTACCTTCAAACAAGACAGGTAATGTTACTTACCTTTAAGGGGATAACTTTCAAGAAAGTTTTTCTTAAAGAATTAATTTATACAGAAAAAGTTGTTTATTTCTGTTTTGATAATAGTTTGGTGGTAACTGCATATGTGGTCTTGGAACTTATTTTTTTTTAGTGTTTATAAGTTGAGAAACTGGATATGCCCCTTAAGTGGAAATTATTTTCTACCGTGACTGAGAAATTACATCTGCAGTGAAATTTTATTTTTCTCATATAGAACCCAAGGAATTGAATTATGAAAGCTGATAGCAAGCAGTGTGCAATTCTAACACTGTCTGCACTTTTATATCTTAACACCACCAAGCCAAATTTTCCTTAGTGGTAATACATATGAACAGTGAGATAGATTTTTTAAATTGCACCTGAATCTGTCATTCTGAATCATACCTTGACAAAAGAACCATTCCCCACCCTGCTGAAAAAATGGGCAGCATTTCTCTGGTTTGTCAAGTACCAACCCCCTTGACTGATCCAGGGCTCGTTTCCCCATATGGAGCCTTGATTACTTACAAACATTCTTCCCAAACTAAATTTGATATTTAAACCCATTTGTTACTATAGTTCTCCTAGTTTTAAGGATTATACTTTTCAGGGAAAAAATAGAAACACCCTGGTATAAAGCATAGTTAGTGGGAGTTGGGGAAAGCATAGTTAGTAGGGGAAGAGGTAAGTTTTCAAGCAATTCTAGAATTAAATTAGATCATTAAACCTGAAAGTCACTAATTTAATGAATCTGTAGATTCAGTCAAAGTTCAGAAAGTAAGAAAGCTAACATAAATAAAGGGGCAATCATATTAACCATGCCAAGTTCAATATGTGAATTAATTCTTTACAGGTACTTAGAAGGTATGCGTGCCAATAAAGTAAGAAAAAGAAATTTTGTTAGAACGTAGGAGTGCTGAAAGCGTCTAACCTTCTTATATCCATGCTTCCTCCCTCTTCCCCCGAAATTCTATGATCTTAATTGCCTCATAACTTTCACAAGATCTTTGTGGAATACATGATAGTTTTCGTACTTATCTCAGTATTCCAGATGGGGAAAATGAGCTGGGGACCTATGTTATCTGCTCTGGTGTATACCGTATTTGCTGGCGTATAAGACGACTGGGCATATAAGACGACCCCCTAACATTTCCACTCAAAATACAGAGTTTGTTA
>NW_017732250.1:540312-541220 GCF_001890085.2 Hipposideros armiger | reverse complement strand
CTCCAGGTCGAGCTGTTGTTCAGCATCTTAGCTGTAGAGGGCAGTGTCACTGGCCCTCATATGTGGGATCCAAACCAGGGCCCTCTGGCGTCCCAAGCGAGTTCTTAACCATCGCGCCACTCGGCCGGCCCGAGTCACAAGCTTTTTTTGAAGCTTGGGGTGGGTGTGGGAGGAACTTAATTACTAAAGTAGATATTATAGGAATTTAAAGGGATGCAGAAGGCCATTCCTATCCCAAGGAGCTCAGGGTCTAATAGAAGAAATAGGATAATCTGAACTGTTCATAAATACAAGTAGAGTAAAGCATGTAGTGAATCAAAGCAATGCAGGAAAATAGCAAATACTATAAAAAATGTATTGAGGGCTTATTATAGGGCAGGTGCTTTTAGTTATATCATCTTAATCTTTAAAACAATCCTGTGAGATAGGTAGTATTGTCCTTATACAGATGAGAAGATGTAACTCTAGAAGGTTAATATTATTATCATTATTAGCAAGTAAAGCTGGGCTTCAAGTCAGGGTTTTCGTTCATGTTCAGCTCTCACACTTTCTGCTACCTCACAACTGCTTAATGATTTGAGAGACAATTAGCCCCAAAGTGAGTGCAAACTGGTGCCCAGTGGCCAAAGTTAGCTTAGATGTATTTTTGTTTGGCCAGCAGCAATTTAACTTTATTTGAATGTGAATATCTTTGTGCAGTGGCCACCACTTCACTCTTTAAAATTGTACACCAGGCCACCTTGACACAAATTACCTGCCTGGCTCCAGAAAGCACTTGTGTTTTCTATATCAGGCAGTAACTGGGGACAGACAGGAGCTCATGGAGAAGGTATATCGAAGGGTGGAAGGGGGATTTCATAAACAAAAATTGCAGAGTATTTGAGGAAAAATGATTGGCAATATTCATC